>NC_064817.1:74115035-74357506 GCF_023721935.1 Panthera uncia | reverse complement strand
ACAGGGGACATATTTATACTAAAATTTATTCATTGTTTATCTGAAATGCAAATTTACATGTATTCTATATTTTCATATACTAAATCTGACAATCTTACCCATGGATGGAGGAGTAAATTATATGAACAGATCCATTGATCCATGCTTTACAATTGGGTTGAACTAAGAGAACATTCTAGGTAAGTTTGTTAGTTCTCCAGACCCAACTCTCCTTCAAGTGATCCATCTCAAAGACTAGAGGTAGAGAGTAGAGAGTAGAGAACTAAGAAGACCATCTGGATGCATATAATAAAAGTTATATCCTGAGTTCAGCATTATCAGTAATAAAGTTGGTATTTTATCTTCATTTATTTTAAGCCTATGTCTTATTTTTCAGTTGGTTTTGAAATCAGCTATTATTCCCCTCCCCCCAAGAACCACAGTGTTTATTTACTTTAATATTCACAGCATGTCCGTGAAGTAGGTGCTTTAATCCTCATTTTACAGTAAAAATGATGGAGGATGGAAGTAGGCAGTAGAAGGAGAAAATTCCAACTTCTTAACACATGACTTGGCCTCAAGCATTTGATTGAGGTAAATATTTTCATCCCATAAAGTGAAACTAACAGCTGAATCCATGATTGTTTTGGTTATTTATAATATACTAGCTTTAAATCATGAGAAAAAAAATCTTCAGTATTAATGGTACCTTAATCCAGTTCGACAAAAGGAAAAGTGAAGTATTGTCCTTTAATTCTCACTCTATGCTTTATAAATGCTCAAATAATTTTTATTTTTTTTTTAATTTAATTTTGAAAGAGAGAGAGAGAGAGAGAGAGAGAGCGTGAGCGGGGGAGGAGCAGAGAGAGAGAGGGAAACACAGAATTTGAAGCAGGCTCCAGGCTCTATGCTGTCAGCACAGAGCCCAATGAGGGGCTCGAATCCACAAACCTCAAGATCATGACCTGAGCCAAAGTTGGACGCTCAACCAACTGAGCCACCAAGGTGCCCCAATGCTCAAAAAAATTTTTAATAAACAACAAAGGCACTAACCAAAATAAAAGTCAATATGTTTAAGGGAAAAATGCCTTCTCCTCAAACATCAATTAGAAACGTTTATTAGTAGTGTCCAATTGACAGTTCACATTTATTTCCAAGAGAAGGGAATGAATCCTCTTTAGGCTAGAATGCTTTAAAGGTTGTAGGTAGGATGTAGTACTTCAGAGTAATTGCTAAAGACAAGTGACCTTTGGAATCTAGCATTAGTTTCAGGAAGAGGAAGAGAACATAGGCTAAAGATCTGTTCAAAACTCATTTTTAGATTTATTCAGTGACTATTTTAAGACCTCAATATATGCTATGCATAAGTATTAACTTTCTAAAAAAAAAAAAAAAAACTAAGAGAAGGTAGAAACAGCTGGAGTTACTAATGCAAGGTATCTATCTGCAGGCTCAGCCCAGCCAAGTTTTAAGCTAGTCCTGAACAGGGCAGAAAATATAGAACATTAGAAAATATTAGAAAGTTTCACCATATTAATTGGTGGGGAATAAAGTTAGCGTTGTTGTCTTAGACCCATTATCTCTTGTACTGAGTATGACCTTTGGACATCTGGGTGCTGCTTCCCTGCCCCATCTTTCAGAATGGACTTCCCACTATCAATTCATGCTGAATCAAGCCCAAGGTCACCATGCCTCCGTGGATAGTTTCCATTGGATTTTCAATTATTGTCTTCAGAGGTAAGCCCTGTACCCTCCTTTTCTATTATTTATTTCTTTATCATCTAGCTATTATCCACATTCTCTGCCTTGATTTCTATCCTACTTCTTCATAAACTTAAAATTTAGTCAAGTAGTTAAGGCAATTTAAGATTAAAATCGATTCTATAATACATGAGTTGTCACAAGGCTGTCTGTGATTATCTTCCAAATGAGTAGTTCAGTAAATGAAGGCTGAGCTCAAAGGCATGAGACTTTAATATGGACTGGAAATGCTTTATTGCTTGGTTAACATCTCAGAAAGTTGCTTCCTTGCCTTCTGGTCTTTGGTCCATTATTTTTAAAGCACTTTCCCCTCAGATGGTATCTTTTCTGAATGGGCTTCAGAATATGTCTTAAAAACAGCACCTGGTCTCTGTGACAGAACAATGAAGTAACCTTTAACTGGTGGCTTCTCATCTAGATTCCATTTCTATGTTAAAAGGAGAATCAAATGCAGCAGTTGCCAAATTTTTATATCAGGTTCATCTATTACAAATACAGATTGCTGGGCCTGCTTCCAAAGACACTGAATCAGAATTCCAGGAATTTGTATTTGAAAAAATATATATATTTGCATTTTGGAATATTTATGGATGAAATGTGCTTCAAAATAATCCAGGGGTAGTTGGATAAGATATAAATCAAACAAGATTGACTATGGGTGGTTAAATATGGAGGCTTGGTGATTATTGCCTGGGAAGTCTTTTTGATACTCTCTCAATTTTTATGTTTGACTGTTCCATAATAAAAAGTTTAATAAAACTAAAAACAAAACAAAACAAAACAAAAACCTCTATATTTGTCAAAGGTCTCCCAGGTAATTCAGATGCAGCTGGTTTGAACACTGGTATTTAGGAGTTTTTAGACAAGATTATCTCTTCCAAGCTTTTTCAGATAAGACATACTGTTTTTCTATAAGGAAGATGACACCTGAAATAGGAAAAATCAGGAAGTGCCTTCTTAGGATATATTTTAGTTTTTCTGGAGATAAATTTAAATGTAGCCATCAAAGGTGGATATAGACACATTAAAAAACGGAACTGGCTATTATTCTCCATAGAGCAAGACAGAAAGTTGGGAGGGGGTGTTGAAGAATAGAAGTCTTTCCAGTCAAGGTAACCAGTAAGTTAGCCAAGAGGCTCCTTTGGAACAATTAGTAACAACATCATTCAAACAAAAACGAAGAGTGATGATGCTAATACCTGGTAGCATCTTTCTAAATGCAGCTACATTGTCTAAAGCTCATACTTCACTCATGAGGTAAAAGAGGAGGATAGATGAGATGATTTGGGGGAATCATTTCCAACTTTCATATTCTAGAATTCATGAGTGTTATGTTGGAATGGCAGGCTTTATCATTCTCATTTTTCAAGTGTGGCCACAGAGGTTCAAAGATGTTGATTCAAAGTTTCTTTTAAATTGTTTTCATTCTTTAGATTAGTTCAATCTAATTTTTGCAAAGTCTTAGAATAGGTTTCATCAGTCTAGACGCTTCATATTATATAAACAATTTGCTGGAATAGAGGGTGTGGAGTTAGAAAAGTCAGCATCAGACATTAGATTTCTTTGGTTAATATAAGTAAAACTTATTTGTCTTGGAATAATAATCAGTAGAAAGTTGAGTCTTTGGTACTATCCCCAAAAGTAAGGAAAATGGCAACACTGTCCCCAAATTTTGGACAGATTTGCCCAGAAGAGGTATATTTAATAAACAGAAAACCCAGAAATGGACCCACAACTATATGGTCAACTAATCTTCGACAAAGCAGGAAAGAATATTCAAAGGAAAAAAAGACAGTCTCTTCCACAAATTATGTTGAGGAAACTGGACAGTAACATGCAGAAGAATGAAACTGGACCACTTTCTTACACCATACACAAAAATAAATGCAAAATGGATGAAAGACCTGAATTTGAGAGAGGAAACCATCAAAATCCTAAAGAACACAGGCAGCAAACTCTTTGATCTTGGCTGCAGCGACTTCTTACTAGACATGTCTCTGGAGGCAAGGGAAATAAAAGCAAAAATGAACTATTAGGACCTCTTCAAGATAAAAAAAAAAAAACTTCACAGCAAAGGAAACAATCAACAAAACTAAAAGGCAGCCTATGGAATTGGAGAAGATATTTATTTGCAAATGACATATCTAATAAAGGGTTAGTATCCAAAATCTATAAAGAACTTATCAAACTCAACACCCAAAATGCAAATAACCCAGTGGAGAAATAAGAAGACATGAATACATGCTTTTCCAAAGAAGACATCCAGATGGCTGACACATGAAAAGATGCTCAACATCACTCATCATCAGGGAAACACAAATCAAAACCAGGATAAAATACTATCTTACACCTGTCAGAATGGCTAAAATGAACAACACAAGAAACAACAGATATTGGTGAGGATGTGGGGAAAAGGGAACCCTCTTGCACTGTTGGTGGGAAGGCAAACTGGTGCAGCCACTCTGGAGAAAAGTATGGAGGTTCCTCAGAAAGTTAAAAATATCACTACCCTATGACCCAGCACTTGCACTATTAGGTATTTACCCAAAGGATACAAAAATACAGATTTGAAGGGGTACATGCACCCTGATATTTATAGCACCATTATCAATAATAGCCAAACTATGAAGTGAGCCCAAATGTCCATTGACTGATGAATGGAGAAAGAATATATATCACATATATATCAACTAACTTGACTCTGAATAAAAAAAATACTCCTCCCTCCAAAAAAATGAAATCTTGTCATATACAATGATGTGGATGGAGCTAGAATGTATTATGCTAAGCAAAATTAAGTCAATCAGAGAAAGACAGATACCATATGACTTCATTAATATGTGTGATTTAAGAAACAAAACAGATGAACATATGTGAAGGAGGAAAAAGGGTATAGAGGAAAACAAACTACATGAGACTCTTAATGATAGAGAACAAATTGAGGGTTGTTGGAGAGAGGTGGGTGGGGATATGCTAGATGAGTGATGGGTATTAGAGAGGGCACTTGTTATGATGAACACTGGGTGTTGTATATTAGTAATGAATCATTGTATTCTACTCCTGAAACCAATATTGCACTGTATGTTAACTAATATTTAAATAAAAATTAAAAATCTCTGAACATACAAGGCATGTTTAAAGGCTTCTTTTGAAACCTTTGAGAAAATTGTTTTCCATTCAAAGAGTTAAGAGTTAAGTGTGGTCTTGGGTGTGGTTTCCCTCACTAGGGTTTTAAATTGGCCACATGGAGCCATTCTTCAGATAATTTCTAGGAATGTCCTTTTGTCAATCACTTATTTTACACATGTCATCCTGGAAATTTACCTGTCATCTTTTCACAGAATCATTATAGGCCTTTCCTACCCAGAAGATAGCATCTTAGTGTTGATGCAGTTGATAGCAGCAAGTCTGAAGAAGTATAGTATCTTAACTATGAATTAACTTTTTCAGTATTGACGGCTAAAGATTTTCTGATAGGAGGTAAAGTTTATTTTGCAAATATATCAGACTGGAAATGAGATCTGAGTTCTTACATTAGTTCAACTTTTATTGGATCTACATTGACAACTGGATTTCAGACCATTTAAAAAGTTGTTATTTGGGTTAGGCACAGCTAAATTACAAAGAATAGTGACATGCTCAGCATATCTCAGTTAATTAAAGTTTATTGTATATAAACCAGCCTCCCAAAGAATGTGACCATTGTTATTCATACAATAGTAAGCTATATTCTCACAAGGAGTGTTCTAGTGTTCTATCTTCTGCTCAGCGATTCTGTCTGTGCTTTTGTTTCTCCCAATACTGACTAGTAGATTCTTTTTGAGTCTCAAATTCAAAGTCCTCATGAGTAAGGATCTGGTTAGAGGTATTATGCCAGTCAGCTTATAAATACTGTCTTTGGGTCTAGTGTTGATCCACAGCCCAGTTATGTAGTGCAAAGTAGCTAGGTCATGTTGAATCCATCATCTGATCTCACTTACCACTTTATTTTTGGAAAATCACACATGCTTTCAGTGGAGATTGGGAAAAGAGTAGGCAAGGAATAATTATATCTAGTGGATACTTTCCAAAATTTTTCCAAATTAATTTTAGCAAACAGGGAGATTATTTTCTACAATAGATGATATTATTGAATAATTTAAATTATATATTGAACACAAATACCAAGGAAAGTATTGTCTATAAAGACTAATGGAAAGATGTACAGAGGATTGGTTAAGAGTATCTGAAAAGTATACCACTTTGTCAGGATATTTCTTTTTTACATTTTCAAGATTAACCCTAGTTTGGCTTTTATTCCACTTGTCAGTTGGAACTAAAAAGTAAAGGCCATAGTGCACGCATGCACACACACACACACACACAAAACACTCATTTGAAAAATCATTTTATTAAAATGCTTTGTGAACACTGCAGAAAACTATGTAAATTACCCAGGATCCATAGGCCCTTCCAAAAGCATCTCAGATATTGAAGAGTATCCCTTATTACATCAGTTGAAAGAATATTTAAAATAGTCACAATTGCCAAAAAAAAAAATCCAAAGACAGAACATTTAAGCAGATAGAGTAATTCTGAGGCCACTTTTATGCTCTTTCTGTGGCGTGACTTTTCTTAGATGGACTATAGGGACAGTATATGATATTAGAATGTTTGGAAAATTATGAGTAATTAGGAAATCATTTGAATTGTCCAGTTGCTCTGTATTTAAAATTTTTTACTGACAGAAGCATTAACATTATTTCTCCATCCAGAGTCATGGAATTTTATGTGGATTTTACCTATGCTGGGAGCTCAAGAACCTACTGACTCAATCTCAGTTTTTTAAAATCTAGGTCTTTATTTATCCCTTAGTCCAAATGTCCAGAATCTTTTGGTGTTTATGATTTTACTAGTTCATTCATAAGCTTAGAGACAAGGAGTTAATATATTTAAACTCTTGGACCCACATGTGACTTGAGCTGAAGCTTTCCAGGTTGCTACAGTGTTTTTTCTGTCCAATGCAGTCTCCCCTCTTATGTGGAATTCTGAATTGCATCTGGTGCTAAGAAAGAACACATATCACACTACACTAGTCACCCTTCCACAACACCATCACCAGCAATTTTTTTTGCTGCTTCGCTTTACTTCCACTTCAAGAATTATAATACATGCATAGCAGAAAGAGTGGAGTAGATAACTGAAGTACAATTGCCAAGTGATTAGTGTAGATAGCTAACAATATTTGATCATGCTGAGCTACAGCTTAATGATTTGAATAGGGATCTCATCATTAGCATCCAATGCCTGGACAGCTTCTAGGAACAATCTATTTAGTGCAGAGAACAATGGGCAGGAGTATTCAGTGTCATGCTTGTCTGGTCCCCTGGCTGGGGGAGCTGGCCTAAAGTTTAAAGATTAAGTTAGATTTTGAATCCTATTGCCTTGATTGGAGTGTTCCTTCTAGGGGAGTTTGAACTCATCACTCACAAGCTTTTACACAGAGAATCAGGATAGTGTTAGCTTTGGGAGGAAAGTAGAGAAGTTTGGATCATTGTGGTCTTCTCTGGGAAGGAAGAGAAGGGATTCATCCTGTCAATTGACTTAAATATTAAGTGCTAACTATATATGCTTTTCACTATGCTAGATGCTAAGGATATAGTGATATGCTTTGGGTTCTCAAGGAGTTTACCATCAGAAGATGAGATGGGCTTTACTCAAATAATTCATTAATAGTAATGATTGTATAATCACAAACTGAGGCAAGTATTCTGAGGAAAAGAAACATGATTTTCTGAAAGTATCTAGCAAAGGAAACTGACCTACAGTAGGGAGCTCAGGAGATTTCTCTGTGGTAGAGACATTCAAGCAAAGATCCAAAAGATGAGTAAGGGCTGATTAAGTGTGTGTTTGTGTGGGTGTGTGGGGCGGGAAGGGGATGCTGGGAAGAATATTCCAAATCCATAGAAAAGCATATGCACAGGCTCTGTAGCAGGAAGAAATGGGGTCTGGTCACAGAACTTAAATAAATCTAGTATGTCTAAAGCAGAGAGATCATGGGGGAGAGTGAAACAAGATGAGACTGGAGAGGTAGGTAGGCTCAAACTATGCAGAGCCTTGTAGACCCTGATAAAGAGTTTAATTTATACCCTAAGATCAACAGGAAACCAATTAAAAGTTTTATTTAGGTAGGTGATACAATCAGGATTTTATTTTAAAATATCACACAGGTATCTATGTGGAGAATGGGCTATTGGGCAACAAGTGTGGGATGGAGAGCCCAGATAAGAGGTTAGGGTAGTAATCCAAGTGAGAGAAAATGGTATATGAAGTCCTGGATGGACTAATAAAGGAACTTTCAGTCAATGAATAAATCAGCAAGGAATTACTTGACATCTGTCTAAATATCCACGACTAGCTCTATTTATCATAAAGGGAGATTCATCTTCAGCCTCCCACTTCTTTTTTTTAGCAGCCCAGCTTCTGTCCAATTATCAAGAATTCCAATTAATGGAGCTAAGTTAATAAGGCGTTACTTTATTAGCATTTAAGGAAATCTGGAGAAAGAATTGATTCAAGTACTATTAACTAGTGTTCTCATATAAAACACATTTCTCAATCTGTGATCCCCAAAAGTTACTGCATCAGAGTCTCCTGGGGGCTGGAGGAGTGGGAAGGGGGAGGCCTATAAAAAGTCAAATTCATGGGCCCTACCCCAGACCTACAAAATCAGAATTTTGGGGTGGAGCTCAGGAAAGGGCATATTTAACAGTCTTTCCAGGTATTTCTGATGAACACTAAAGTTTGAGAACTGATTATGGATGTTAATTTGGAGACTGACTTTGAACAAGGCAAATGCCTATGACAAAGAAAGGAGTGGGTATCCCAGGTTGAAGGTGGCTGTGACAAAATGTCAAGAAGTGACATCAGCCAGTTGAGTGCAAAGGAAAGAGTAGAAAGTAAATTGACTTTGCTAGGGTGCAGGAGCCTTGTTGGGAGCAATGAGAAATCACCTTGAGTGGAAGAAAGAAGAGAATGGACAGCATGCCTAAGAGCAGTCCTGCCAAACCTGAAATCGATTGAATGAAGTGACTTTTATAATCCCAGAGTCACTGGATGAGGGGCTTATGTGACTGTAAACTTGGAATTTCCCTCTCCCATGAAATGAAGAGAATATTAATACAAATTATTGGTCACAAAGCAGTGATAGCCAACCTTACTGAGTTTGAATGATATGCCAGGCATTTCACAAAGTATTTTCAATGCATCACATCATTTAATCCTCACAGCATCTCTATGAGATAGATACTATAATTATCCCCATTTTATAGATGAAGAAACTGAGGCATAGAGAGGTAAAGTAACTTGTTTATGGTAATATAACTGGTAAGTGGCTAGACCAGAATTCTAACCCAAGTCTACCTCTTGAGATTATACCTTTACTTTTATAGTTCTGGGTCACATCAATTTTCATTTATGCCCACAAGGGTTGATAGTTCTCTAAATATCATTAGTTCTTTTGGACATGATAATCATTATGCATAATGGAGGCTTGGTCTTTGGGGTCCAAAGACAATTCAGGCCATAATAAGGTTTGGCTAAAAAAAGAAAATGAATAAACAAAATGCAGAATTAGACCTATAAATACAGAGAACAAACTGACAGCTGCCAGAGGGGAGGGTATGGGAGAGGGAAGGGCAAAATGGGTGAAGGGGAGTGGGAGATCCAGGTTTACAGTTGTGGAATGAATAAATCTTGAGACTAAAAGACACAGCATAAGGAATATAGTCAAAGATATCATAATAGCGATGTATTGATATGTTGGAACAAATGGTAGTTACACTTGTGGTGAACATAGCATAATGTAAAAAACTTGTCAAATCACAATGTTGTTCACCTGAAACTAATGTAACATTGTGTAAACTATATTCAAATAAAAAATAATAGTGAGGTTTGGCTAAGGCCTGGATAAGTATACAATCTCATGCAATGCTTCTCACATCTTGTTTTGTAGATTGGTGATGGTCTACAGTGAGTCAGTATAGCTCTTGAGGGGAGGCATTTGGGAACTTCACAGAAACTTGACAGAGTACTTTTATGTCTGTTGATGCTAACAAAATAAATGGGAGTTTTTATTTTGCATGCCTTTTTTCATTATCTTTTTCTAGTAATTTTAATTATATTTTATAGAAGTATATATAGATTGAAATAAAAACAAATCAAAACAAAAGTATGGTTCTTCACCCCAGATGATTTGTGATGCACGGGTCTCATGGATATAAGAGAAATCTAAACAACTAATAATACAAAAGCATTTTCAAGTTCAGGTATGGGTGGTAGGCTGACTGTGGAGGTAATCTGAACCTTTATTTTGACATAGCAGCCTCCTCTAAATTATAGAGTCATCCTTCTTGATCACTGACAGATTACATTGTGAAACCACTCCTTTTTTAGTAGGCTTAGATTTTTAGAGGTTGTGCATTTAATTCTGGAAAATTACTGTCTGTTTAAACATTCAAGATGAAAGATAAAGGTGTTTAATAATCAAGCAGAAGCATATAGAACCTGAGAAGTAAAGATTCAGTGGGATAGTAGAATGAGGAAAATAGAGAAGTGAACCCTTGTCGTTTTCATTGACAATATTCACAGAGTCAGATGTTAAAGAATTTTGAATGCTTCCAATTGTACCTTTGCTAAAAATGGAATAATACATGAGGAAAATTTTACAGTATCCTTGAATAAGTCTTCTGGCACCATTCATTCATTTGTTCAACAAATATTTAATGTGCACCTATTACATACCTGTCACTCTGCTTGGCACTTATGGATACAAAGAACAACCAGATTGCATCCCAGTCCTCAAGGAGGTAATAGTCTAATAGACAGCCATGAAAACAACTATAAATATAATAAAACTTGATAAGCAATAATAGAGTAGTGATTCTCATGGGTCTATATATTTCAGAATCAGGATGGGAGAGAAGTACAGTAGTCCCCCCTTATCCACAGGGGATACATTCCACGGTACCCAGTGGATGCCTGAAACTATGGATGGTACCAAACTCTCTATATACTATGGTTTTCCTATATATACATACCTATGATAGATTTTAATTAATAAATTAGGCATAGTAAGAGATTAACAATAATAATCTAGTAGAACACTTATATTATACTGCAATAAAGTTAATGAATGTAGTCTCTACCAAAACATCTTATTGCACTATATTACCCTTCTTATAATGATGTGAAATGATAAAATGCCTATGAGATGAGAGAAAGTGAGGTGAATGATGTAGGCATTTTGATGTACTTTTAGGCTATTGACCTTCTGATGATACCATATGTCAGAAGGAAGATCATCTGCTTTGAAGCTGTGGTTGACATTGGGTAACTTAAACCATGGAAAGCAAAGCCATGAATAAGTGGAGGACTACTGTAGTTTGAAATATCATATCAATATTATATCACCTTATATGCAGCAGAAGAAAAAAGTAAGCATATTTGTTTCTTAGGACAGAAAATAAAGATCAGTAAAAATTTGAATGCTGGCAGAGATTGTGGTTATCCAAACCAGAGGTTGGACTCTCAACTTGGTGTGAATAGGTATATATCAGTGTCTTTTCAATAAGCAGGTGAGAGGGAAAGAATGCCAGGAAGAATGCAAGATGCTTATTTAAAAGGACCATAGGTTTAAAAAGGTGAGAAACACTTTTGAATCTAGGTGTAAAGACTTTTGAGGACTATGGAGGCTAGAACACAATTTGAGGTTGAGGGGAAGAAGACAGAGAAATAATGCATTTAGGGTTGCAAACTTCCAATAAGGAGTCCAATTGTAAGCAATAAGGAGTTGAGGCAGGTAAAGAAGGAACGCCTGATTCCCTACTTTTCAAGCATACAATTATCCTCCTACACCCTTGGCAGTTCAAGAACAGAATGTGCCACCAACAACAGTGCTGCCCTTGAAACATCTGGAATGCCATTGGATCTAGAAGTACAGGCTTTAAAACACTACTCTTTCACAAACTGAGCATGATAAATAAACTCTGTAACCTGACAGACCTGTTGTGAGGCTTGTATAAGATTCTCGATGTAAAAGCATTTTGTGAATTCTTAGAGTGCATATGCTTGTATGTTGACTTTCCCTGCCTCCCAAGCTTACCCCAAGGTAATCAAAAGCCTGCAAGGATAAGTGAGATAATCATTTAGGATGCACTAAGTGCCTCAGAAGGAAGGTAGCATATGGAAATATTAACAATGATGACCCACATCTTCTTCTTCCTGCTAATTCCTTTCCTTCAAGACTTGACACCAAGAGAGCCCACACACAATGCCCTCTACTGTTGAAAGTGTGCTGCATTCCCATGTTTTTCACTGCTGAGTACTTTGTTTTCAATTCAAAAGCAATGGTTCTGTTATTTTTTTTTTAATTTATTTTTGAGAGAGAGGGAGAGACAGACAGAGAGTGAGCGGGGGAAAGGCACACAGAGAGAGGAAGACATAGAATCTGAAGTGAGCTCCAGGCTCTGAGCTGTCAGGAGAGACCTCAAGGTGGGGATCAAACTCATGAACTGTGAGATTATGACCTGAGCTGAAGTCAGACGTTTAACCGACTGAACCACCCAGGCACCCCCCACCTTTTTTTTTTTTTTGTAGTTTAATGTTTCTTGCCAAAATCTGGAGACAAATTACTTATATGAATGTCATGTGCATACAATGATCATCATATACTATTGTTTGAGGTCATATACCAGATATCAGATCATGATGAGCCATTGGTCACATCTGGCAGAGCCCTTCAGGAAACATAGAGACTGAAATTACTAATGGAAAATAGCTCACTGAGGGTAAAAGATGAAGAGTGTGGTTTTCCTATAAGTAAAATAATGGGGACATAACTCTCAGCCAAATGTCTTGGAATGTTCATGGTCCCTTACAGTGCAATTCCATTCTTCTGACGTGAAAGGTTGTACCTGTCACTAGGGTCCCCTCATCTTGATCAGTGACTCAGACCCGAGTCATTCATAAAGCAAAAGCAGGCCTGACCCAGCCAGTCCCATCAAGGAGAGAAGTGGGAAACCTCAGGGTAAACTGGGGTTAGCAGGGGTGGACAGGGGTGCCAGAAGCAAAAAGAAATATTTCACAATAGCTTTAATATCACTGATCTCCCCATTCTATGTGCTTCCTGAAATGTTATTGGGGTGAATCCACAGCAAAAGTTATAAATGGCAGCCAGCAGGACTCTTCTGAACCATAACCAGAAAGTAAGCAAAGGTGACGTCTGAAGATATCAACGTTTTCCCTTTCTTAGGCCCTCTCCTGGCCTTCCCAACTGCCGAAGTTTCAACCTATTCCCTCTTTTCCCTTAAATCCCCTTGTCCTGTGTCCTTTTCTTGAGGGAATTCCTCAATTAAGTTCTGGTCTGATCAATTTATTAGTGCTAAGAAATTAATAGCTTCTAATGCCTTGATTTCTGAACATGGGGTTTCTATCTTAAAAGCAAAAAAGTAGAGAAGCAATTAGGTGTTGGGGTGGAGTGAGGATGTCTCCCTGTTTATTGTATGGATGATGCAAGTGATAGGCTGGCACTATAGGGCAGAATTTCCACTGTTATTCAGAGGTACAATATAGACCATGGTGATATATTTTAACGTTGCCTTAGACCAAGAGAACGGAAAGAGTTAAACACTACAATTTAATATACCAAGATTAAAGCAATTATTGTAAATTAGTTTAATCATTCCTCCATATGCCTTCAGAGGCAGTTTTTTTTTTTTATCCTATTGTCATTACCAAATAAATGGAGGCTTGTAAATACAGATAAATTTCATTTTTAAAGGATTGTCTATGCTCAAAGTTTCTGATGCTTTTAATGAAAAATTTCCTCATTATATAAAGTGTCTGTGTTGTGGCAGTGTGAGATACCAGGAGAACATGAATGAAATATGGGAAGGAAATGATGGCTAACATGTGGTTGTCTTTTCATTTCTCCAACATATTTTTTTATTCTAAAGACAGCAAGATCTATTCTTAGGATGGCTTCTGACTGACTCTGGAGCTCCATAAGGCCAGGGAACAGGGAACATCTTAAATGACTCCCTCCCTTTCAAGCCATAGATTTTAGACTCCTGTTTCTGGAACACTCCAGCAAGGAATCACTAAGGGAGTACTCCAGCAGATGGAAAGCAGTGCTTTACAAGCTTTAATGTGCATATAAATCACTTGAGAATCTGTTAAAATGCAGATTCTGATTCATTATCCTGGAGTGATGCCCAAGATAATTCATTTCTAACAAGTTCCCTGGTGATACTGATGCTGCTTGTCTATGGAACATATTTTGAGTCGTAAGGAACATTCTAGGTACAGAGTCTAGATATTGAGCCCTCTTTGGGTAGTAGCAGTGAAGGTATGAAGAGGCTCAGTGGAAAAGTGGCACAGTTCTATCTGAACCAAGTGAAGGGCAAAGGAAACAAAAGGGAGGCATATATGAGACTGATTGCACTCATGCTCCCTACAGGTTCAGATAGATGGGTTTCAAGCAATATACACCAGAGAAGCAGTTGCTTTCTCAAGCTAAGGGAGAAAAAATGTCTACAGATTAAGATCATGTGTTCTGGAGTCATTTTCCCTGGGCTCAAGTTCCACCTGTATCATTTCCTAATAGAGATCTTGATCATCCTTTAGTAAAATTTGAATAACAAAACCATCTCAGGGTGGTTGTGAAGATTAAATGAAATAGAGTGTAAAGCCTTAGAATAGCACCTGCTAAGAGTGCTCAATAAGTTGTAGCTATTGTCTTGCTTTTCTTCTTTGTGCTTATCTCATTTAAGTAGTACTTGGCTTTAGTAAAGTGTCAGCTAGCCATGGTAATGCCATATCTGCTTTTGAGGGGACTCTTTTTTATGACCACCTTTGTCCCAAGGCGAGAAAGAAAAGATCCTGTCATTCTTATTTCATCTCTTACTCCATCCATCTTTGCCTGATTAAAGAAAATCCAAAATATCACTTTATTTCATCTGTACAAGCTTCAGAATATTTCTCTAATAGTCGAAGTCTTTTTATTTCCCAACACATAACCACAATACCACTATTACACCCAAAAAATTAACAGTTTCTTATTATCATCTGATACACAGTTTGTGAGCAATCATCCCTGATTGTCAAAAGTATCTTTTTATGGCCCATTCATTGCATTTGCTTGGTATGTCTCTTAAGTCCTATCTCTCTATCAATTATTACTTAAAAAAAATTTAGTTTTTAGAATTATTTTAGTCTTACAGAAAAATTTTGAAGATAGTACAGAGTTTGCACATACCCACACCTAGTTTCTCCTATTATTAACTTCTGGCATTAGTGTGGTATATTTGTCATAATTAATGAACCAATATTGACACATTATTATTAACTAAAATGCATACTTTATTCATATTTCTTTAATATTTCTCTATTGTCATTTTCTCTCATAGGACTCCGTACAGGACTCCACCTTGCATTTGGTTGTGGCAATGGTTAGTTTTATGAGTCTACTTGAGTGGGCCGTGGAGTGCCCAGGTACTTGGTGTGTCTGTGAGGGTGTGTATATTTTTTTCAATATATGAAATTTATTGTCAAATTGGTTTCCATACAACACCCAGTGCTCATCCCAAAAGGTGCCCTCCTCAATACCCATCTCCCACCATCCCCTCCCTCCCACCCCCCATCAACCCTCAGTTTGTTCTCAGTTTTTAAGAGTCTCTTATGCTTTGACTCTCTCCCACTCTAACCTCTTTTTTTTTTTCCTTCTGCTCCTCCATGAGTTTCTGTTAAGTTTCTCAGGATCCACATAAGAGTGAAACCATATGGTATCTGTCTTTCTCTGTATGGCTTAATTCACTTAGCATAACACTCTCCAGTTCCATACATGTTGCTACAATGGGCCATATTTCATTCTTTCTCATTGCCATGTAGTACTCCATTGTGTATATAAACCACAATTTCTTTATCCATTCATCAGTTGATGGACATTTAGGCTCTTTCGGTAATTTGGCTATTGTTGAGAGTGCTGCTATAAACATTGGGGTACAAGTGCCCCTATGCATCAGTACTCCTATATCCCTTGGGTAAATTCCTAGCAGTGCTATTGCTGGGTCATAGGGTAGGTCTATTTTTAATTTTTGAGGAACCTCCACACTGCTTTCCAGAGTGGCTGCACCAGTTTGCATTCCCACCAACAGTGCAAGAGGATTCCCGTTTCTCCACATCCTCTCCAGCATCTATAGTCTCCTGATTTGTTCATTTTGGCCACTCTGACTGGCGTGAGGTGATATCTGAGTGTGGTTTTGATTTGTATTTCCCTGATGAGGAGCAACGTTGAGCAACTTTTCATGTGCCTGTTGGCCATCCGGATGTCTTCTTTAGAGAAGTGTCTATTCATGTTTTCTGCTCATTTCTTCATTGGGTTATTTGTTTTTCGGGTGTGGAGTTTGGTGAGCTCTTTATAGCTTTTGGATACTAGCCCTTTGTCCGATATGTCATTTGCAAATATCTTTTCCCATTCCGTTGGTTGCCTTTTAGTTTTGTTGGTTGTTTCCTCTGCTGTGCAGAAGCTTTTTATCTTCATAAGGTCCCAGTAATTCATTTTTGCTTTTAATTCCCTTGCCTTTGGGGATGTGTCGAGTAAGAGATTGCTACGGCTGAGGTCAGAGAGGTCTTTTCCTGCTGTCTCCTCTAAGGTTTTGATGGTTTCCTGTCTCACATTCAGGTCCTTTATCCATTTTGAGTTTCTTTTTGTGAATGGTGTGAGAAAGTGGACTAGTTTCAACCTTCTGCATGTTGCTGTCCAGTTCTCCCAGCACCATTTGTTAAAGAGACTGTCTTTTTTCCATTGGATGTTCTTTTCTGCTTTGTCAAAGATGAGTTGGCCATACGTTTGTGGGTCTAGTTCTGGGGTTTCTATTCTATTCCATTGGTCTATGTGTCTGTTTTTGTGCCAATACCATGCTGTCCTGATGATGACAGCTTTGTAGTAGAGGCTAAAGTCTGGGATTGTGATGCCTCCTGCTTTGGTCTTCTTCTTCAAAATTACTTTGGCTATTCGGGGCCTTTTGTGGTTCCATATGAATTTTAGGATGGCTTGTTCTAGTTTCGAGAAGAATGCTGGTGCAATTTTGATTGGGATTGCATTGAATGTGTAGATAGCTTTGGGTAGTATTGACATTTTGACAATATTTATTCTTCCTATCCATGAGCAGGGAATGTCTTCCATTTCGTTATATCTTCTTCAACTTCCTTCATAAGCTTTCTATAGTTTTCAGCATACAGATCCTTTACATCTTTGGTTAGATTTATTCCTCGGTATTTTATGCTTCTGGGTGCAATTGTGAATGGGATCAGTTTCTTTATTTGTCTTTCTGTTGCTTCATTGCTAGTGTATAAGAATGCAACTGATTTCTGTACATTGATTTTGTATCCTGCAACTTTGTTGAATTCATGTATCAGTTCTAGCAGACTTTTGGTGGAGTCTATCGGATTTTCCATGTATAATATCATGCCATCTGCAAAAAGCGAAAGCTTGACTTCATCTTTGCCAATTTTGATGCCTTTGATTTCCTTTTGTTGTCTGATTGCTGAAGCTAGAACTTCCAGCACTATGTTAAACAACAGCGGTGAGAGTGGGCATCCCTGTCGTGTTCCTGATCTCAGGGAAAAAGCTCTCAATTTTTCCCCATTGAGGATGATGTTAGCTGTGGGCTTTTCATAAATGGCTTTTATGATGTTTAAGTATGTTCCTTCTATCCCGAATTTCTCAAGCGTTTTTATTAAGAAAGGGTGCTGGATTTTGTCAAATGTCTTTTCTGCATCGACTGACAGGATCATATGGTTCTTCTCTTTTCTTTTATTAATGTGATGTATCACGTTGATTGATTTGCGAATGTTGAACCAGCTCTGCATCCCAGGAATGAATCCCACTTGATCATGGTGAATAATTCTTTTTATATGTTGTTGAATTCGATTTGCTAGTATCTTATTGAGAATTTTTGCATCCATATTCATCAGGGATATTGGCCTGTAGTTCTCTTTTTTTACTGGGTCTCTGTCTGGTTTAGGAATCAAAGTAATACTGGCTTCATAGAATGAGGCTGGAAGTTTTCCTTCCCTTTCTATTTCTTGGAATAGCTTGAGAAGGATAGGTATTATCTCTGCTTTAAACATCTGGTAGAACTCCCCTGGGAAGCCATCTGGTCCTGGACTCTTATTTGTTGGGAGATTATTGATAACCGATTCAATTTCCTCGCTGGTTATGGGTCTGTTCAAGCTTTCTATTTCCTCCTGATTGAGTTTTAGAAGAGTGTGGGTGTTTAGGAATTTGTCCATTTCTTCCAAGTTGTCCAATTTGTTGGCATATAATTTTTCATAGTATTCCCTGATAATTGCTTGCATCTCTGAGGGATTGGTTGTAATCATTCCATTTTCATTCATGATTTTATCTATTTGGGTCATCTCCCTTTTCTTTTTGAGAAGCCTGGCTAGAGGTTTGTCAATTTTGTTTATTTTTTCAAAAAACCAACTCTTGGTTTCGTTGATCTGCTCTACCGTTTTTTTAGATTCTCTATTGTTTATTTCTGCTCTGATCTTTATTATTTCTCTTCTTCTGCTGGGTTTAGGCTGCCTTTCCTGTTCTGCTTCTATTTCCTTTAGGTGTGCTGTTAGGTTTTGTATTTGGGATTTTTCTTGTTTCTTGAGATAGGCCTGGATTGCAATGTATTTTCCTCTCAGGACTGCCTTCTCTGCGTCCCAAAGCGTTTGGATTGTTATATTTTCATTTTCGTTTGTTTCCATATATTTTTTAATTTCTTCTCTAATTGCCTGGTTGACCCACTCATTCTTTAGTAAGGTGTTCTTTAACCTCCATGCTTTTGGAGGTTTTCCAGACTTTTTCCTGTGGTTGATTTCAAGCTTCATAGCATTGTGGTCTGAAAGAATGCATGGTATAATTTCAATTCTTGTGAACTTATGAAGGGCTGTTTTGTGACCCAGTATATGATCTATCTTGGAGAATGTTCCATGTGCACTCGAGAAGAAAGTATATTCTGTTGCTTTGGGATGCAGAGTTCTAAATATATCTGTCAAGTCCATCTGATCCAATGTATCATTCAGGGCCCTTGTTTCTTTATTGACCATGTGTCTAGATGATGTATCCATTTCTGTAAGTGGAGTGTTAAAGTCCCCTGCAATTACCACATTCTTATCAATAAGGTTGCTTATGTTTATGAGTAATTGTTTTATATATTTGGGGGCTCCGGTATTCGGCACATAGACATTTATAATTGTTAGCTCTTCCTGATGGATAGACCCTGTAATTATTATATAATGCCCTTCTTCATCTCTTGTTACAGCCTGTAATTTAAAGTCTAGTTTGTCATATAAGTATGGCTACTCCAGCTTTCTTTTGGCTTCCAGTAGCATGATAAATAGTTCTCTATCCCCTCACTCTCAATCTAAAGGTCTAAAATGAGTCTCTTGTAGACAGCAAATAGATGGGTCTTATTTTTTTATCCATTGTGATACCCTATGTCTTTTGGTTGGCGCATTTATTCCATTTACATTCAGTGTTTTTATGGAAAGATATGGGTTTAGAGTCATTGTGATGTCCGTAGGTTTCATGCTTGTAACGATGTCTCTGGTACTTTGTCTCACAGGATCCCCCTTAGGATCTCTTGTAGGGCTGGTTTAGTGGTGACAACTCCTTCAGTTTTTGTTTGTTTGGGAAGACCTTTATCTCTCCTTCTATTCTAAATGACAGACTTGCTGTTTAAAGGATTCTCGGCTGCATATTTATTCTGTTCAGCACACTGAAGATCTCGTGCCAATCCTTTCTGGCCTGCCAAGTTTCAAAAGAGATATCAGTCACGAGTCTTATAGGTCTCCCTTTATATGTGAGGGCACGTTTATCCCTTGCTGCTTTCAGAATTTTCTCTTTATCCTTGTATTTTGCCAGTTTCACTATGATATGTCGTGCAGAAGATCGATTCAAGTTACGTCTGAAGGGAGTTCTCTGTGCCTCTTGGATTTCAATGCCTTTTTCCTTCCCCAGTTCAGGGAAGTTCTCAGCTATTATTTCTTCAAGTATCCCTTCAGCACCTTTCCCTCTCTCTTCCTCTTCTGGGATACCAATTATGCTTATATTATTTCTTTTTAGTGTATCACTTAGTTCTCTAATTTTTCCCTCATACTCCTGAATTTTTTTATCTCTCTTTCTCTCAGCTTCCTCTTTTTCCATAATTTTATATTCTAGTTCACCTATCCTCTCCTCTGCCTCTTCAATCCGAGCCGTGGTCATTTCCATTTTATTTTGCATGTCGTTTAAAGCGTTTTTCAGCTCCTTGTGATGTTCCTTAGTCCCTTGATCTCTGTAGCAAGAGATTCTCTGCTGTCCTCTATACTGTTTTCAAGCCCAGCGATTAATTTTATGACTATTATTCTAAATTCACTTTCTGTTATATTATTTAAATCCTTTTTGATCAGTTCATCAGCTGTTGTTATTTTCTGGAGATTCTTTTGAGGGGAATTCTTCCATTTGGTCATTTTGGATAGTCCCTGGAGTGGTGAGGACCTGCAGGGCACTTCCCCCGTGCTGTGGTGTATAACTGGACTTCGCGGGCGGGGCCGCAGTCATACCTGATGTCTGCCCCTAGCCCACCGCTGCGACCACAGTCAGACTGGTGTGTGCCTTCTCTTCCCCTCTCCCAGGGGCGGGATTCCCTGTGGGGTGGTGTGGCCCATCTGGGATACTTGCACACTGCCAGGTTTGTGGTGCTGGGCATCTGGCGTATTAGCTGGGGTGGGTAGACAAAGTGCACAGGGGCAAGAGGGGTAGGCTTAGCTCACTTCTCCTTAGGTGATCCACTTCAGGAGGGGTCCTGTGGCAGTGGGAGGGAGTCAGACCCTCTGCTGGAAGGGTGGCTCTGCAGAGGCACAGCGTTGGGTGTTTGGGCGGAGCAAGCAAGTTCCCTGGCAGGAACTGGTTCCCTTTGGGATTTTGGCTGGGGGATGGGCGAGGGAGATGGCGCTGGCTAGCACCTTGGTTCCCCACCAAACTGAGCTCTGTCGTCTGGGGGCTCAGCAACTCTCCCTCCCTTTGTCCTCCAGCTTTCCCTCTTTCTGAGCAGAGCTGTTAACTTATGACCTCCCAGATGCTAAGTCCTGCTTGCTGTGGGAACACACTCCGTCCGGCCCCTCCGCTTTTGCAAACCAGACTTGGGGGCTCTGCTGGACCGGCAGGCTGCCCCTCCGCCCAGGCTCCCTCCCGCCATTCCGTGCAGTGCGCACTGCCTCACCGCCCTTCCTACCCTCTTCCATGGGCCTCTCATCTGCGCTTGGCTCTGGAGACTCCGTTCTGCTAGTCTTCTGGTGGTTTTCTGGGTTAGTTAGGCAGGTGTAGGTGGAATCTGAGTGATCAGCAGGACGCGCGGGCGAGGGTCTGTTTATTTTTGAGGTGACTCTTAGAGCAGCTTCAGTTGTTTGAGATCTACGAAAAATTGGTTATTTCAAACATAAATAGAATTCTAGACAAAAGCATGAAAATGGAAAAAAAAAAAAAACTTCCCTGCAGGAACAATGTTTATTTTGTGCTTTGACCCTTATTTCTGCGTCTGTCTACAAATTCTCTGGCTTGAGAATCAGTTGAATTAAGAATTATTTAAAAATAAAAATAGATTAGAGAAGCAAATTGTCTTCTGTTTCTGCCAGAAGAAAATGTGGAATCTGGGCAATTATCTAGCATTGGGAAGTCCAGGCCCAAGGGAAAAAAGGGAGAGAACAAGGCCTGAAGAAAGACATTTCCAAGCCCATCAATTATACATGGAACTTTGCCAAGTTATATGTGTTGTCCTGGGATAAATAAGGGCATTAAACATAACCCCTGTTTCAAGGGTTTATGGTCTTAGGAAAATATTGGAATGAAACACGTACACACACACACAGGCAACCATACATATCAATCTGTGGCAAAACTCCAGTGAAACACCTATTGCTTAAAGCAATGGGTGTATCTCTGGAGAGTAGAGATTACTCTAGAAGGAAAGGTTGGGTCAGACTGTGAAAGTCCTTGAATGTGAAATGTATCCTGTGGGCAATTAGAAGTTAATGATCTTTTGAAGGAGATGGGTATACCATATGCAAAAGATACCATTTTAACATAATCAGTCTGGAACACTTTGAGCTTTCAACAAACACTGAGTATTCAGCACAGTACCAGAGTCCAAGGTGCAGAGCTCTGTAAGGATAGAGAAAAAAAGGCAAAATCTATATTCTTTAAGAATTAAAAGCCTCTTTAAGGAGACAGACAAACTTAATGTACTAATATGGAATTATCTCAAATATAGACTATTAATTGGAGATAATTCCATATTAGTACATTAAGTTTGCAGATAAATCTTATACAAATATGTATATTTGTATCTTATATTTATATGCATATATTTAATCTTATACATATATGTATATATGTACATATATGTATATGTACATACATATATGTATTTGTATAAGATTTACCTTCAAGGATACACAAAAGTCTGAGAATACTGGTTGTCTCCAGAGGAGAGAATTAAGGTGGATGGCAGGGAGGTGTCATTATATGCATACCCTTTGGTATTCACTGAGTTTTGAAACAAATGAATGTATTATATACTCACAACATTTAGAGATATATAACAAAATGATGTGTATGATTGTATGAGAGAGTAAAAGATGAATTTCAGCTGAGAGAATCTTGGAAGACTTCTTAGAGCATGTGGGCTATGAAGCTGTGTCTTTGGAAGGCAGTATTTCCACAGGTGATGGTTTGAATGGGAGGTATTTCAAGCAGAGGACAGAGTTTGCCTTGAGACACAGGGTGGGGGCTAGGTCTGTGCCACCTAATATAGGAGCCACTAGCCACATATGGCTACTAAGCATTGGAAATGTGGCTAGTGCATGCGAATTGAGATGTGCTGTAAGTGTAAAATACTTATGGGTTTTTTAAAAGATAGTATTAAAAACAATGTAAAGTGCTTCATTAATAATTTTTATATTGATTACATGTTGAAAGGATAATATTTTAGATATACTAAGCTAAATTAAATATATTAAAATTAACATCAGTTGTTTCTATTTTCTTTTTAAAATGTAGCTACTAGATAATTTAAAATTACATCTGTGGCTTGCATTAGATTTCTACTGGCCAGTGATGATATAAAGAAGATGTTCAGAGAATGGTGAGTTACGTTGTGATGCTGCAGCAGAGGGTATATGGGTAAGAGTAAAAAGAAGTTTGGAAAAAGTGAACTCAGCCAAATTTTGGAGGATGTTGGCTACTGAGCTAAAGAGTTTGCACTTTAATTTTCTATTCATTTGTGATCCACTGTGGGGATTTGAGTGTGGGAATAAGATAATCAAATGACTACTTTGAACAGGGTGAAAGTATAGGCAGAAAGAGTAGTTATTACAGTAATCAAGGAGAGGGATACAACGGTCTGGGCTTGGGTGGTGGCTTTAAAATCAGAAAGAGATCCACGTATACTACACTGTGAAGGGAGAATTGATATAACTGAGTGGTGATATGGATGTCAAAAACAACATGAGGGTTTGTAACCCTGGTGATAAGAAGCACATCAGTACTAGTGATAAACACAATGAACCCTGGAGTGGTAGTTAGATGGGAATTGCCTGGGAGAGAAGATAATTCTGAGTTTTGACATGGTAATCTTGAGATGGCTAGCTGAAACGTGGATAAGAGTATGAGACAAACAGATGAGTCTTAGTAAAGGAGATCATAGCAGTGAGATAAATATAATGATTTGTATTTGTATGGCATTATACTACACAAAATTCTCACATACATTATTTTACATACTTCTTACAATAATCCAAGGTTCAAAGAGTTTAAGTAACTTGCACAAAGTAACACAGCTACCTAGTGGCCAAGGTAGCATACCAAAACTTGTTTTCTTTATATTACTGTAATTAAAATAACATGCCAAAAGAAAATGTAGAGAAAACTTAGGCTCTAGATTATACAATTTTTTGTTCCCCTAACCTGCTGCCTAACTTAAGGGCCAGACTCAACCTCAGAAAACACATCTTGGGTTCTCTTCACTGTTTTTTTTTATTTTTTTTAACATTTATTTATTATTGAGAGACAGAGAGACACAGAGCCTGAGCAGGGGAGGGGAGAGAGGGGGAGACACAGAATCTGAAGTGGGCTCCAAGCTCCTAGCTGTCAGCACAGTGCCTGACGCGGGGCTTGAACTCACAAACTGTGAGATCATGATCTGAGCTGAAGTTGGACACTTAACCGACTGAGCCACCCAGGTGCCACATGTCTTCATTGTTTTAAATGCCATTTTTAGAGATGAGGAAACTGAGGCCCTGGGAAATTATTGTGTATTAGAGGGATAGGTGGAAGCCAGACAAGGGCTGTTGTAGATTACATTATTTTCAAATATTAATTTTTCCTTCCTGTTAGAGAGCTCATCCCTGCTTCCTGCCAGGAACCCTGCCAAATTAATGTGTGTTTGGTCCTAGAACTTGCTTTGGTCAATGGAATGTGAGCCAAAGTGACCTCCACCACATACAATAAAAAGCTTTAAGAGCCATGGCATGGTTCAGATTTTTTTGTTCTTTTCCTTCTGATTCAGAATGACATGTCCCAAATAAGGACTTCTCCTTCAGTCATGATCCTTGAATGAAAAAGGCAAGTGAAACTGAGCCATGGATGACCCGTAGTTGCCACATGGACCTTTGCTATGGTAATTGAGGTTTGGGGTTGTTTGTAACAATAGTACAACCTAGCTAAAGCTGAATAAAACATTACTCCACTGTATGTATTTTGTTTCCTTTATGTTTATACAAATTCACTTTTCATATGGTTAACCTCTACTCATCCTTTTTTTATTTTTAAAAGATTATTTAGTTATTTTTTAGAGAGAGAGCATAAGCAGGGGAGAGGAACAGACTGGAGTGGGGAGAGGGAGAGGGAGAGAGAGACAGAGAGAGAGAGGGAGAGAATATCCCAAGCAGAATCATGCTCAGTGCAGAACCTGATGCAGGGCTTGATCTCATGACTGTGAGATCATGACCTGAGCCAAAATCAACAGTCTGATGTTTTAACCTACTGAGTCACCCAGGCACCCCTAACTTCTACCCATCCATTAGGTCTCCAATTAAATATCACTTCTTCAGAGAGGCTGATCTTGACCACCCAGTCTAATTTAGACCCCCTTCACCACCACACACATATACACATACATTATTTTCTCCTATAGTATCTGTTATTGTTTCCTTCTTAGACATTTCGCTTAATTGTAATCATATATAGATTTATCATTAGCATGCTCCACTTGTAAGCTCATGAAGACCTGGATCATGTCTATTTTTGCTTATAATGCCTGTCACATGAGTTGCTCAGTGGATATTTGTGGAATAAGTAATGCACAAATAAATAGCTTGTTAACATGATTTTTTGAATCACACAGCAAAAGGGTAGGGGGATGCTGTGATTAAGGAAAATAATGTTCCTGAAGAACCTCCTATGTGGTAGGATTAACTACTATTTTTATTTTTGCTCCTTCCCTTTCAAGGAAACTGAAAGCAGCAGAACTTTTAAAAAACCTTAAAATTAGATTCACTCACCAACAGACCTCTGCAGCCTGGCAGGTTTCTTGCCTAATACCAGGAAAGCATGAGGAAGCCTGCAGATAGACTAGAAGTGCTCCTTTGAAAGAAAAGAGAACTGTTGCCATAAAATGTTCTTATATGGAGTAAGACAGTCACCTGCATTTCCTGATTGGAGTGGTTGATGAGATGTAGTGAGAAGCAATAAGGAGGGGAAGAGAAAGAGTCTAATTGGAATTGGGAATTATGGACTGGGTGTAGTAGATGCCTTTCTGATCAAAACCAGAAAAACCAGGGCTACTTCCCCTTTCACCTTCCAAGAGACCATTTAAGAGGTAGCTCTGGATTGTATCTCACCAAATTGGCAATCAAGAGTTTGAAAGTTCTGTGCAAAATTGTCAGCTTCTATATGAGAGGGACTTATACACATCTGCATGCTCAGGTGTGGGAGGGAGGAGGAAGCAACAATTCTGTATTTTAAATTGTGATGTCTCTTGTATGGAGAAACCCACAAGTTCCCACAACTTGAATTGTTGAAACACACAGTGGAACCTAATATGAAGGGTACAGTGTCAGTGGGTGGAGTCAATGACTCATGAATCCCTTTGCTACAGGGATGCTCATTAATCCTGTGACTCTAAAGTTCCTGTGATCTGTGACTCCAAAACAGGGTAGATTACTTAGGCAGAGAAGTTACACTTATGGGCATATACTGCACCTTTAAAAGTAAGATAAATGTAATAAAAAGCAGGCAGCATAATTGTCATGACTTATACCCTATGACATTTGATAATAACAAAGTTGGTAGATTACAAATAAGTTCCACATTTATAACTCTGCCTTTATATTTACACTTATTAAATTGTTTAGGGAGGTGGTGGTTCCTGGATGCTGGAGGCCCATATATAAAACATATTAGCATAATTGGAGTACAGCCAAATCCCTCAGTGTACATTGCAGATATTTGTTAAAAGCTTGACCTTGGAGGTAAAACCTTCTTCCTTGTCTTCAGTCATCAACTCCTGAAAGCACTCCTCTGAAATCAACTCCCAGTCATCCATCGTTGGAGGATATTGTCTTCATCGCTGACCTTAGGCAGGCCCTCAGATTCCAGGACAACGATTAAGGCTATGTTCTTACCTTGAGGAAATTAGCTATGATTTTCCATTACCTGTATCAAAAATTCCTTTTCATTTGTTTAATTCATTGAGAGTTGACACTACACATTAGTTCATTGAGCAATTGCTTTAGGTAAAGGCCCAGAGATGAATGAGACAGTCATTGCCATCAAGAAACATACTTTAGTCAAGGACACAGACAAGTAACTCTAGTAAAAGGCAGAATGAAATAAAGGCCATAATAAGAGTATGTGCAAATTACTGTAGGAGCATTAATAACAATGTACTTTAATGAGGGAAGGAGAATTAAGGAATCATGTTTGTTTATCATTGGTAAGCTCCAGTGATAAATCCAGCGCAGAATGGCTGAAGGGATTGTGAAGAGGTTTGAAAGCTACATTTTCCATTCCTGAGAACTTTCAAGCCCATAATAGTTTTAATTAAGAAGCACAATAGAGACACTTGGGTGGTTCAGTCAGTTCCAACTTTGGCTCAGGTCATGATCTCACGGTTTGTAAGTTGGAGCCCCTGCTTTGCGCTCTGTGCTGACAGCTCAGAGCCTGGAACCTGCTTCGGTTCCCGTGTGTGTGTCTCTCTCTCTCTGCCCCTCCTCTGCTCGTGCTATGTCTCTCCCTCCCTCTCAAAAATAAACATTAAAAATTTTTTAAAAAGAATAAAAATTGTTAATGTGGGCCAAGAAAGGCATTTTAGGAAGCAATCTCTAGTGGTGTAAAAGGTTGAAGAGGTAAGAAACTGAAATGGGATGATCAACTTCTGTGCCTGACTGGATGTTATGGGAGAGGGAATAATACAAGATGTTTCTGGTATTTCTAGCCTGAGAGACTGAGAAGGTATGGTACCTATAATGAGAGGGGAAATCTGGATAAAAGAATCCGTTTGCTAGGGAACATTTTTGGTTGGGAATATACTGCGTTTAGTGTGTGAGATATCATTTACAAACTGAAGATGGTTCTGAAGTTCAGAAAGAATTGCAGTCATTTGCTCATAAGAAATTGTCAAAGCCATGGAAATGGCCAAGATGGCCCTGGTAGTGGGGAGAATACAAATGAATGCTGGAGATACTGCCTATATTTTGTTGAAAACAATCACTAATAAAGAGGACTGAGAAATTTTCTGAGTGGTGGGGAAAGATAGGACTAAGTGTTCTTTATAGAAAAGTGGGAGAAAGTAACTGGAATGACAAGAGTAATTCATGGCTTGATAATTAGGTAGTTGATAGTGTTGAAGGAGACAGATTCATGGAAAGGTTGCTGTTCTTCATTAGGATTCTTGAGGATGCTTGTAGACTGAGAGGAAAGATGATGGAATAATGGATGCAAATAGTGAAAGCCCTTTCAAAGTACAAAGTACCATCCCCCCCCCACACACACACACAGCAAGTCAGATTTTATCCCAGATGCTCTGGAGTTGCAGGTAAGCGACACCTAACAGATGCTATGATTTTTATCATGATACCGAATTCTGCTGAGGAGCCTTATCCATGGTCCCTTTCCTTTTCTTCCCTTCCCCAAACACTACTATAAGTGCTCCAGTTGTTTAGTCAGGTAAAATACTCCATTAATTGATTTTTGGTAGGAAGTCTGTACCACTGTGGTATTATGTCATAAGATTCCAAAAATTATTCAAAGTGAAAATTCATAGTATTTAGGTATTTTCAATTTAATTCCCATTGTGATATTTGGGGTTTTGTAGGGCAACAGACAACAACACAAGATAGTTGCTGGGTGTTAGGGGGCAGGGGTGAGATGGAGCAGATCCAAAAAACAGGTTCCCTTCCAAAACAAAAGAATATTAGCTAGAATAGTCATTCAGTGTCACACGTACCCAGCAATTGAATGTACTGAGGAGGGAAGCCTTATGGTTGAGTAGAAAGGTATTTATCATAAAGAGGATAGACTTGGCCACAGTTTGGAAGTCTGAGAGATTCCTGGGAAAATAGTAAAACAGGAGAATTTGCCGCTCTTTTAGAGTAATAATTGTCCCAGAACCTCTTAAATGTATAGTTTAAAATATTAACTAGACACTTAAGAAGTTCTCGCTATGAACTAATTAAATCTTTTTCCATAAATTGCACTTCATCTACATTCCTTTCTTCCCTGTATGAGACCAAAACTGAATCAGTACATTTTAATGTCCACTCGATCCTTGTCAGTTTCTTTGAACAGCCATTCAGTGTTTTCACTTTCAGTATTATTAAATAGAAAAGAGAAAAAAGCAGGAAAGAGGAAAAGAAGGAAAGAAAAGGAACACCACATAGTCTACCTTTGCCCTTCTTACCATTATCACTATAAATCACTGAACAAGTTCTTGTTCAGAATCATGTTCTCCTGTCTACTTTGTATGTCTTGATGCTACTTGTATATAGGGCTTGTATGAGCCATTCAACAGTACAGACAATAAGATCATAAGTGTCAGAGCAGTAGGTGTGCATATCAATGGTATCACTACAAAGATGAGCTCTTCTTGTGTTCAACTTTTTGGTTGAAAGTAGCCCATCAGTCACTCAGGTTTAAAACCTTAGTGTCAGATTTGAATCCTCTCTCTCCTCACATCCTCAACATCTAACCGATTGCCAGTTCTTTAGATACCACTTGGATCTGTCCCACTGATGCTACCCTAGTTTAGGCCCTCATTATTTATCTAAAGTATTGCAATAGCCTCCAACAAAGTGGTCCTTCTGTGACCTCTACGTCTTACACAGAGCTTCCAGCATCATCTTCCTTAAATGGTCCATTATCATTGCTTTCCTTAAAATCCCTCAGTATTTTCCTATCATTTATAAAGTCAAGCCCCAAATACACAACTGCTACCTCCTTTTCATGGGCCTCATACTCTAATGAAACTGAATTATTCAATATTCCCTACATATGCATATCAAAATTTGTACTTCTCATGCCTTCCCTCTCTCCTAAAAAACAAAACAAAACAAAACAAAACAAAACAAAAAACACCTAAGCTTTTTAGAGTAAGGACCACATCTATTTGATTCATTGTTATGTTCTCAGTGTCTAGCATTCTGGTTGGCACATGGTAGGTGCTTATTACATACTGACTAAATAAAAGCTTCATATATCCAAATCTACTTACCCTTTAAATTTCAGTTCAAATGCCACTGTGACAAAAAGCCTACATTGGCATTTGTTTCCCACCTTAATACCTATACTTCACCTCTGTAAAACTGATTTGTTCTTTTTTTCTGAACTCCCATAGGCTTTATCTATCCCACTCTTATGACATTGATTACTTTCTTTCTACCTTGGATTACAATTCTGTACATGTCCCATCTTGCACTAGATTGTGAGACCTCTGAAGTGGGAGCTATGTTTAATTCATAATTGCACCCTCAAAAGCAATGTTCATGGAATGGATCAATGATTAGAATAGCCACACTGGAGGCTTTAAAAAAGTAGAGAAGTTAAGGGTTTATTATTATGATTTCTAATACGATAAGAGCTCTTGTGTTTTTTTTAATGTTTATTTTTGAGAGAGAGAGAGTGTGAGTGGGGGAGGGGCAGAGAGAGAGGGAGACACAGAATCCAAAGCAGGCTCCAGGCTCTGAGCTGTCAGCACAGAGCCCTACGTGTGGCTCAAACTCATGAACCATGAGATCATGACCCGAGCTGAAGTCAGACACTCAACTGACTGAGCCATCCAGGCACGCTAGAGCTCTTGTGCTTTGATGATTAATATCAAAAGGTGAAAATATTGTCAGGACCCCAATTAGCAAAAATACAGGTGAAAATATTGGCTGAACCTGTATTAGCCAAGATATATGACCATCATGGCTAGAGATTGAATTTTGCTAATCACCAAAAACTAGAAAGTCATGATTCACATACTTCAATAATTTGTAAGTTTTTTCCCCTACAATGTATATCAACTGTAATAATATTTTATTTGGGACTCTAGACATCTAAATAAATTCAGTCTTTAAATGGGATATTTGGCTATATATTTCCTTCTTTATAAATCAAAACTATATAGTATGTTACATACATTGCACATATTTCAACATCCAGATTTCCATTTTCCTTTGAGCTCTTGGTTTTAAGCTCAAATTCCCCTGGTTGTGGATACCAAGGTTTTCAGACTCCTTACTAAGGAGTTACTCTGAGGGAGAAAAAAAAAAAGCTAACGTAGGGGCGCCTGGGTGGCTCAGTCAGTTAAGTGGCCGACTTTGGTTCAGGTCATGATCTCGCAGTCCGTGAGTTCGAGCCCCGCGTCGGGCTCTGTGCTGACAGCTCAGAGCCTGGAGCCTGTTTCGGATTCTGTGTCTCCCTCTCTCTGACCTTCCACTGTTCATGCTCTGTCTCTCCCTGTCTCAAAAATAAATAAAACGTTAAAAAAAAAAGCTAATGTATTTGATTCCTGGAGCAACCCAAAATTCCAAGGGAAACAATGGTATTGCCACGTACTTTGGATCATATCATTTACAGATCTGGTTATTACCTTATCCAACCTTCCATCTTCAAGTCAGCCCACCTATGATGAGAGATTCTTTTGAAAGCCTTCCAGAGAATAATTACATACATTTATTTACTCATATACACATTTGGTACTCATTTCAGATTTTTACCCCTCTGAGCATTTGAAGTCCATTTGCTTTCATTCATTCTATAATCAAGACCAAAAAAAAAAACCCCAAAAACAAACAAAAAAAAAAAAAAAGAAAAAAGAAAAAATAACAAAAAAAAAAAAACCACCCACTTTTCTGTATAGAGTTTCCCTGGAAGATGTAAATCATCCTTCTGACTTTTCTGGACTTTTAAGTTCTACATTTCTACACTACACTGGAAAGAAGTGCTAAAGAATACTTAAATAAAATCTTAGGATTCCCACAGGTATGTGTGTCTTTGAATATATCCCATGATTTCCACTTGACCAGGTCCTTATAGAAACACTCTTGTATTTCTCTTCAGTTGAAGCTTCTTCTAAAATGTTCTTATATCCTGTCTTTATACTTCAGTTTGTGCCTGTTCAGTCACCCTGAATATTAGCATAGGCAACACAACATTTAATGTATATCTTAACTTTATTTAATAAGTGAGTATGCATTACATATAGACTACAAGTTGTTCTTGGTCATGTAAAGAGACAGGTATCTAATCCGAAGCAAAATGAGAACATGAATCCACAGTTCTCCTGCTGCTGAAATACTTCTTCTGGGTATCTTGGCATGGGCACAGTCTTCCTCAATACCCATTCAAAGCAGGCTTTGTTGTCACCTCTCCATTCAGCTGAGGGATTCACAATATCTAAAGTCAGCTTGAAAGAACCCTCCTGTATCAGAGGTAGTTTTATGCCTGCATTATACTCATAGAAGACATTTGGTCAAAGAGTACATAAAAGGGGTAGAAGGGAAACACCAGAGTTTAGAGTTGGAACCCATTATTTTTTCAAACTAAGCATTGGCCATAGTAGAAAAAGTATCAACAAAATTTTAGAATAGCCTGTAAAACTGTTTAACATCAAAGCATGCATTAGGCTGTACAGACAATAGCTTTTAGAGGAAACCTTCAGTTTGGTGTAAGCACCAAGGATGCATTTTAAAAAGTGAAAAGCACATTTGTATGCAATGATTAATGTAGTGAGCTAAATGATGGCTTCCCCAAAATATGTCCATGTCCTAGTTCCTGGAATCTGTGATGTTACATTATTTGGAAAAAGGGTCTTCACAGATGAAATTAAGATTATTTATATGAGGAGATTATTATGGATAAACCAGGTGCGTCCTAAATGCTGCAGCAAGTGTTCTTATGAGAGAGAGGCAGAGGTAGATTAGATACACAGAGGGAAAAGCAATGTGAAAACAGACCAAAGAGAGATTTGGACACAGCCAAGGAAAGAATGACAGTCACAAGAAACTGGAAGAGACTACCAACAAATTTTCTTCTGGAGCCTCCAGAGAGAGTACAGGGAGTACAGACCTAGTAAGACCTCAGTTTAGGACTTTGGGCCCCTCAAATAATAAGAGAACAAACTTATGTTATTTTAAGGTATCATGTTTTGTGTATTGTTACAGCAGCCACAGGAACACAATACAGATTTTGGTAACAGGAATTGAGGTACCCCTGTAATGAATGACTAAACATGTGGAAGTGGCTTAGGAGGTGGATAATGGGTAGAGGCTGGAAGAATTGTGATGTATGTGATAGAAAAAAAACATACACTGCTGTTAGTAATATGAATGTTAAAAGCGCTTCTGGTGAGCTCAGAAGGAACTGAGGGACATTTTATTGGAAACCAGAGGGAAGGTGATCCTTCTTATATAGTGGCAAAGAGCTTATCTGAATTGTTTCCGGCAGTTGTGTGGAAGGTAGAATTTGTAATGAACTTGAATATTTGGTTGAGGAGATTTCCAAGCAAAGTGTTGAAGGTAAGGCCTATTTTCATCTTGAGCTCATAGTAAAATGCAAGAGGAAAAAGAGAAATTGAGGAAATAACTATTAGGCAGAAAGGAACCAGCACATGATAATTCAGGTAATTTTGAGCCTGAATATTCAGATTGCAAAAGATGCTAAAATTAGGAGATTGTACTCTGGAGATAAAGCCAGCCTCTGGCTAGTGTTGAAGAGATGGCAGACTCATGGATCCACTCAACCATCTCAATAGAAGCCAAGAATAGAGATGGAATTATCCAGCAAAGGTCTGTGAGGACTCTTACCTCAATACTGAATCAATTTGACATACATGGGAGACCCACAAACTTTTTGAGAATGTTATACTGGTTGAAACAGTTCTAGTTTTGCCTGGAAAGGATGGAGACATAACAAAATGACAGAAGGTTGTCAGACTACCAAAATTTTACAGGCAAGAAACAGGATGATAAAGCTGCAAACATGTGCTACCCTTCAGTAAATATGGCCATTCCTAGAGCAGAACTGCAAGGTGCAGAGGCAGAGGCCCAAGCAGGGGAGCAGAGGCAGAAGTGCCAACCATGGGCACAGAGACAGAGACTTAATCCTTGGGCAAAGAGGCCAGAACTGCAGGCTTAAGGGGGTGCAGTCCTGAAGAAACCTAAGGGGATTATGCTTGGCTGAAATTTGAAAGTTATCAGGCCATGTGATTTTTTTCAACTTTCCATTTTCTCTATTTTGGAATAAGAATGTCTATAACTATTGTCCTATGCTTGTCTCACCATTGTATTTTGGAAGCAGATAAGTTGTTTTTACAGTGTATTTTTTTTCTCTATCACATACATCATAGTTCTTCCAGCCTCTACCCATCATTGACATTTGGATAGAAATTTTGCCCCAGGATTTTCACCTATACCTGATTTAGATGATTCAGATGATGAGATTTGGGACTATTGAACTCATGATGTTTGGATGAGATTTTAGACTTAGAGTTGATGCTATAATGGGTTGAGACTTTGGGGAATGTTGAGATGGGGTGAATATATTTTGTACATGGGACAAATATAAATTTGGGGGGGCAAAGGGCAGACTGTAATGGGCTGGGGGGGTACCTCCAAAAAGATATGTCCACATCCTAACTCCCAGAACCTTTGAATGTTACTTATTTGGAAAAAGAGTCTTATAAGTGTAAATTAAGTTTAGGGTCTTCAGATGAAATTATTTTAGATTATCTGGGTGGGCCCTAAATTCTAACAAAAGCATCATTATAAAAGAAGCATAGGAAGATTAGATATGCAGAGGAGAAAGTGATGTGAAGATGGAGCAGAGATGTAGCCATAACCCAGGGAAGGCCAGTAGCTACTATATGCTGGAAGAATCAAGGGAAGATTTTGCTCTGGAGACTTTGAGGGAGCATGGCCCTTCATTTTGGGCATCTTGTCATGGGGACCATGAGAGAATACATTTCTGATGTGATGAGGCACGAATTTTGTGGTAATTTGTTACCTTGCAGACAAAGGGCACTAATGTAACTAGTAAACATTTTAAGGATTTTGCAGTTTTAAAAATCATTCTGAAGAAAATCTGCATAAATTGGTGCTTCTCACCTAAAAAAAACTTTAGTGTAATTTGGCTCTATGCTAAAAATGTCACTATGTACTTTTGTTGGTTATAATTTTCAATCTAGAACAAAATTGCAAATGGCTAAAGCAGGACTATTATAAATCTGGGAAGCAAATCCTTCAACTCCATTATTGGAATTTCACAAAAGACCCTAAAAGGTTCCATACTGTTTGTGAAAACCATGTGCCATTTCTTGAAATACAAATATATATCAATAATAGTATTTCATTTACTTTTTTCACAAACTAAAAAACAAGGCAAGTTCACATCTGGAAAAAGTAATACACATCAGTATTTCTACCTCGACCATCTTGATGATATGACATGGCAAATGCCACTAAATTTTAGTCAGGTTAATATTTCAAAATATCATTTTCCTACAGCCTGAAAAGCTATCAAAAGACCCAGGTCAGAACATGAAGATTTAAGAAAAGACTTTGTGAAGTCAAAAATACATACATTAATTATTTGCATAAATTTGTAAATCTTTGTTGTTATGAAACAGCATATGAAATTGATATTCCCCTTAAATTTATTTGTGCATGCATATGTGTGTGATTTAAAGATAGGATGAAATTGTAAAATCTCAGATACTGTCACTCCTTTTGATTTCTCTATTATAGCAGCTTCAGAGAATTTTAAAATGTAATACCCACATAAGAACCTACACAAGAATGCACTGGAGGAAAAAGTAGCAGTTTGAGTAAGTATACATCTCTATATAAAGGAAACTGTGAATTATTGGTCACTTGTTTACATTATTTCAAAAGGTGACTTGCCAAGCCAGTCACTTATTCTTTCTGAATGTCTATAATGTGCTTTGAAGAAGTAGAAATAGGATTTTCTATATAAGAAATATACATATAAGAATTTTTTTACAGTAATCACAATCATCTGCCTGGATTAGTATTGAAATTACACTCCAGAGAAATTATACCATATTATTTCAATGCATATTTTAAAGTAATAGGTATAACTTATATTCCTTCATCTATTTAAGAAAAATGTAGAACCTGTTTTTCCTCCTAGGGTTGTTTTGGCAGTGTCATTTTAGTTTGTTAATATAATGGAAATAAGTATGATGATGATTAAAAAGTTCACTTAGTCACTGGGATGTGGAATTATTGTAGCAGTAGATATAAATATATACACATATATACACATACATACATATAATTTTTTACTTCTTCACACCACCAAGGCAGAATTGGAAAGCTGAGTAAGTAGAAAGGCAGATAAAACAGTTGAACTTTCAGACAGTTTTCTGCTGCCTACAGAGAGAAATCTTTTTCCTCTCAGGTCTTTTAGAACTTTATTCCCTGCTTTCAAGGAGGTCATGAGAGAAAGAAGCAATAGAGAGAAGAAATAAACCACAGAGAATAGGAATCAATATTTACCTTTTAAAAATCTAAATAAAGGTGATAGAATTTTAAGGTTCATCTCAGAATAAACATTAAAATGTGAGGTTTTCTCAAAAATAGCCATATAAAGTATTTCTATAAAGTAGATATATGTGCATAATTAGAAAATACCTCTTTAAATAAAGTTTAAATCACTTTCTCTAACTGCTTCTGTTAAACTCTGGTTTATTTTTAGCAATAAGTGCCTGTAACATCATGTTGAAACTCTAGATTAATGATAAGTTTAATTTCAGCCAAAGCAGATCAATCCATCATCTTTTGCTTGAGATAAGATTTGAAATAAATTCATGGGGTTGAAGCAGCAATTTTTTTGTTTCCAAAATGGCTTCTCTAGCACAGTGTGCAATATTAGCTAGTGTCTCTTCAAGTTGTTAATATATACATTTCCATTGGCCTGTTCTTTTTCCATGTAACAGGAATCAGAAGCAGACACTGAATAATTCCTTCTATTCCTTTCTTTTCCTTTTTTTTGGAGGGGGTGACCTGTAAATTTGAGCAACATTGTAATTTTTGACAGGCTGACTGTTTCTGAATTTTTTACCCTTTTCATCATTACCATCAGGTCACACACAATAACAAATAATACACATTTTTACACTAAAATAGAACACATATTTTATAATCTTTGTAATTGTGTTTGTTTTAGTATAATTGTGAGAGGAGTATTGCAATAGCTTTCCAGATACATGCTACTTCACCCAGCTAAGCTTGATATTTGCAGAAATGTACGTATTTTCTATCCCTTGAGTGGATGTTTTGTTCTTCTCAAAATTTATGATTTTGTTTACTTATGATTTTGTTTTCATATTCTTTGGCATCAGGAATCACTTAGATGAAATAGCTCCATTGTGGCGAGAGCGTGACCTTTCCAAAGGTACTCGGCTATTATCTGTAAGACAAAGAGAAAGAGAACCAAAACACAGTGAGCGCTAGATCTTGGCTATTACACAAAGTTGGGTCAGGAGAGGTTTTCAAATAGTCCTGAATCACTTCAAATGAATATGTAAATAAGTAACAAGGAGCCCAGATCTGAGGCATTCATGCTGCAGCTCTTGGGCTGAGTTCAAGAGTCCTGCAATCAGCAATAAATAACTTTTCTTGATAAGTGAAGTCAGAGTGATGAAAGAAATGGAAGCACTCTCTCAACCACAGTCCACTTGGAAATTTCAGGTGACAACAAAATTCCTTGGTAAAGATGTCAAATTGAAAGGATCTATGTACAGTGCCTTTTGTTGTAAAGCACTTCAATTCCCCATGAGTTTTAAATCTGTATGTTTTCTACCTCTATAGGATACCAGGGCAGGCAGAGTAGAAAAGAGTTTTTATTTTTTAACAATGATTGCAGTATATGGCAATCAAACCAACTACTGAGTCTTTGCCTGATTGTATGATGCAAACGTATTCAATTATATAGTCATTATGGGAATGAATAATGAATAGGTTCTATTCTCCACACCCATCACAGGAAGAATAATCACTGTAGAGATAACTGTTGGCACAAAGCTTGGGAAGCAAATTTAAAGGCATTGATAGTTGCTCAAAAATAATTTTAGCTCTAATAGAAGAAAAGGTTTACAGCTCTGCATTGTGATGATCACTACTACATTATTATCACCTCTGTTTTATGTTCAGCTTAAAATCAATTGATGTGGGTGAAAATCCTTTTCTGACACAAACATAATATACTTAGATTCTCTATTTAAAATGAGACTAGTTCCCTAGAAATAATGACAACCACTAGCACTTACATAAATGCTAAAACTTTACACTTGTTAATTTGCTAATTCACACAACATCCCTGGGAGGTAAGTCTATTTCATTCTTTCCTATTATTTCTGTTTTACTGATGAAGGTTACACACCAAATCAATGGCATGATGGGGGATTATAATGCAAAGTTAATGCCTAAATGTCAGGACTGCTTTATTTAGAGGCAGATGTTGGGGCCTCCAAAGCTATTATTATGAAATGATGATGCCCAAGGAACACATCCATCCTGCTTGTCCCATGGAGAGGATGGACTATAAGTGCTGAGATTTTGCTATGGTACTTTATTCCTCTGTGTGTCTCTTGACTGATTCCCAGTTGTCTGTAGTCAGTACACAAAACAAAGCTAATTGGCCTCCATGACTTTGGCCTTGTTAACACCACATGACTGCACTAAGCCAACTGGCCTTAATCTTAAAATGCCTTATAATGCAATAATATCACTGAGATGTGAGAAAGAAAGGCATTTTCTCTATTCAGAGATATAACTGAGTGAAGGATTATTTGGGGATGCTTTTAAAGATATCATTTTAAAAAGCCATTATTTAGTTTGTGATATAGATCACAGTTCAGCAAAAAAATGTGAAGATAACATTCCTAGATAAAGGGCTTATTACTTAGATGTCACTGGTTTGCATGCAGATTGGTTTGGGACTTCTTAGAAAACATTTAAATATGAGATTATAATACATTGATTACCAATACTTTGCTAGCATTTAAACATTCGGTGTTAAAAGCTATAAGATATAAGAATGATGGTACCATTCACAGAGGATTGTCCCAGCTCAAAAAAGGGCTTGTGCCTTGGTTGTACTACACTCTAAGGTCAACTGGCATCTGCACTCACTCCAGGAGTGACACTAGCATCCCATACCACCACTCACAGCCCACTGGATTTAAGACAAGTACCACATTCAAAAACAAGTCTCACAGCATTACATAATGTGGTGTCAAGATTCACTTATTGGTAACATTTGGCATGAGAAAATAACTTTCAGGTGAAAATAAGCTCAGGAAAAGACATTGAAGCTTTTGGAAGACAGGATAAACACTGGTTCAGGGCCCAAATCTAGCTCTTGACATGCGCAGGAGAGAATTATTCTACATTTCCTCCTCCCTTCTCTGTCTCTCTTATATATATATATTTTTGGTACCTAATTGATCCCTATGTTAATTATATAATTATAAGAGGAAGCAATTCTGAAAAGGTTACCACATATTTTTGAAATATCAATGTACAACCTTGTTTATGGGGAAAAATGCCATTAGAAACAATGGAAGCAATGGCTAATCTGGATTTTGTGATCTAATTATAATTTTCTGCATTTATATTAAAACTATTTTAGGTGCAGAATATATATACTCTAGATTTTATGGATGAGGCAGAAATGCAACTGAGAAGATAACATGTTTATAAATAAACATGACATGAATATATATATTCATAACTTTTCACACTCTAATAGCTTACAATATAATGATAAAAACTTTTCATGCTCAAATTCATGACCTTTTTGAGGCACATATTGAGAAGCAATGAATTTTTTGAAATAAAAATTTTATAATTATAATATTAAATACTAATAGGAAAAAATCTGGCATGACCCTCATAAGGTCAGGGCACGTAGTTAATATCAAATTCATAAGAAAGCAAAGGTTACATATTATTGCTGTCATAGGTGATAAAGTAATTTTGGTGATTGTGAAAATGATTATACTTCCTATTTGGTGACATAGGAGGAGGAAGTGGACGCCCATGTGATGATTTGAGAATTCCAGGAGACCCAGACTGAACCAAATTCATTTCTGTAACTAGTCTTATTCTCTCAACACTACTGATACTAGAATAATTTAGATGGCGAAATAGGGGCCTCTCCTCCAAAAAAGTCAATAATTTAAAACATATGTATTCACCTGAGATGATGTGGAAAACTTTGTTAACAAGTATTGGCTTCCCTTTCCAATTTGTGTATTGTCTTTTTGGAAACCAAAGAAAGGAAGAAGGGGAGAGGCATCTGTCTATGTTTGTATACTTATTGGGAATATTGTACAATGAGATATAGGAAAACATACTTTATTAGAAGATAGGGGTAACATTATTTGTCATAATATTTCTCTGTCTTCATTTTCTTAATGCAAGAGGTAACACATAATAGTGAATAAGAAAGTCTACAGCATCTAATATATCCTCATGATTTAAGAATTCATGAAGAAATTCTATTGTTTATAAAAACCAACAATTAATGGAGAAGTAAAGCCTGAGATGTCAATCCAAGATGTACCTTCCAAATCCATCACAGTTGGGTATCCTCTTTGATCATCAAAGGCTTGTATTTGAAATATGCCCCATGTGAAGGTGAAAAGATTCTGATATTACAGAGAGTGACCTGGTCATAGTGTGAATTTGGAGACAGCTATAGTTATATAAAAATGTGCATTCTATGAAGAAAGGGTGATCAAAACTAAAACACTATTCTAATCTGTCACCAAAAGAAAATATGAATACATGGACCAGCTTGACATACTTCTGCACATTCTGAGTACAAGGTTAATCAGTTCAAACCAATGTCAAGATGTATCCAGTCATAAGAGCAACAATATTTATGCTATTTATGAGTGCAAATTGATTTGACATTCATCTCAAAACCTTTCCTACTTAGTCCTACAGTGAATGGATTAAACCCATTACTGTATTGATGTAAAGTCCAAACCCTTTGTGATGCAGCAAAGGCAGTCCTAAGAGGAGAGTACATTGTAATTTAGTCCTATCTCAAAAAGGCCTGAATACAAATATACAAATATACAAATATACAACAAAACTTACACTTAAGGGAGCTATAGAAGGAGCAGCAAATAAAGCCCAGAGCCAGCAGAAGAAGGGAAATAATAAGGTTTAGAGCAGAAATAAATTATATAGAAACAAAAAAAAGCACTAGAATAGATTGAAACTAAAAGCTGATTTTTTGAAAGAATAAACAAAATTGACAACCCCCTAGCCAGACTTATCAAAAAGAAAAGAGAAGGGACCCAAATAGATAAAATCATGCATGAAAGAGGAGGGGTCACAACCAATACCACAGAAATACTGTCAATTATAAGAGAAAACTATGAAAAATTATATGCCAACAAACTGCACAATCTGGAAAATAGACAAATCCCTAGACATTAACACACTATCACAACTCAAACAGAAATAGAAAATTTGAACAGGCCCATAAACAGCAAACAAATTGAATCAGTTATCAAAAATCTCCCAACAAATAAGAGTCCTGGGCAAGATGGTTTCCCAGGGGAATTCTACCAACATTTTAAAGAACAGTTAACACCTATTCTCTTGAAGCTGGTCCAAAAAATAGAAATGAAAGGAAAACTTCCAAACTCATTCTATGAAGCCAACATTACCTTGATTTCAGAACCAAAGACCCCACTAAAAAGGAGAATTATAGGCCAATATCCCTTATGAACATAGATGCAAAAACTCTCAACAAGATACTAGCAAATCAAATTCAACAGCATATTAGAATTATTCAAAATGATCAAGTGGGATTTATTCTTGGGCTACAGGGTAGTTCAATATTCACAAATCAATGTGATATACCACATTAATAAAAGAAAGGATAAGAACCATATGATACTTTCAATAGATGCAGAAAAAGCACATGAGGAAATACAGTATCCTTTTCTGATAATAACCTTAATGAAAGTAGGGATAGGAGGAACATACCTTGACATCATAAAAGCCATATACAAAAATCCCACAGCTAATATCACCCACAATGGGGAAAAACTGAGAGCTTTCCTGCTAATGTTAGGAACATGACAGGGATGTCCACTCTCCCCACTGTTGTTCAACATAGTATTGGAAGTCCTAGCCTCAGTAATCAGACAACAAAAAGAAATAAAAGGCATAAGAAGAAGTCAAACTTTCACTCTTCACAGATAACATGATATTCTACACAGAAAACCTGAAAGACTTCGCCAAAAAACTGTTCGAACTGACATGTGAATTCAGCAAAGTTGCAGGATATAAAATCAATGTACAGAAATCAGTTGCATTTCTATAGAACAATAATTAAGCAGCAGAAAGAGAAACCAAGGTATAGATCCCATTTGCAGTTGTACCAAAACCCATAAGATACCTAGGAATAGACCTAACCAAATAGGTAAAAGATCTATACACTGAAAACTATAGAAAACTTATGAAAGAAATTGAAAAAGACACAAAGAAATGGAAAATCATTCCATGCTCATGGATTCGAAGAACAAATATTGTTAAAATGTCTATACTACTCAAAGTAATCTACACATCCAATGCAATACCTATCAAAACAAAACCAGCATTCTTCACAGAGCTAGAGCAAAAAATACCAAAATTTGTATGGAACCACAAAAGACCCTGAGTAGCCAAAGTAATGTTGAAAAAGAAAACCATAGCTGGAGGCATCACAATTCTGGACTTCAAGCTGTATTACAAAGCTGTATTTATCAATACAATGTGGTACTGGCACAAACACAGACATATAGATCAATGGAACTGAATAGAGAACCCAGAAATGGACACACAAATGTATGGCCAACTAATCTTTGACAAAGCAGGAAAGAATATCCAATGGAAAAAAAATGACAGTCTCTTTAGCAAATGGTGCTTGGAAAACTGCACAGAGACATGCAGAAGAATGAAACTGGACCACTTTCTTCCACCATACACAGAAATAAACACAAAATAGATGAAAGACCTAAATGTGAGACAGGAAACAATCAAAATCCTAGAGGAGAAAACAGGCAGCAACCTCTTCAACCTTGGCTGCAGCAACTTTTTACTAGTTGTGCCTCTGGAGGCAAGGAAAATAAAAGTAAAAAATGAATTATTGGGACCTCATCAAGATAAAAAGCTTCTGAACAGTGAAGGAAACTATCAACAAAAGTCAACCAACAAAATGGGAAAAGATATTAGCAAATGACATACCTCATAAAGGGTTAGTATTCAAAATCTATAAAGAACTTACCAAACTCAACACTCAAAAAGCAAATAATCCAGTGAATAAATGGGTGGAAAACATGAATAGACACTTTTTCCAAAGAAGACATCCAGGTGGCTAATAGACATAGGAAAAGATGCTCAAGATCTCTCATTATCAGGGAAAAATATAAATCAAAACCACGATGAGATACCACCTCATACCTGTCAGGATGGCTAATTTACTAATTCGGGAAACAACAGATTCTGGTGAGGATATGGAGAAAGGGGAACACTTTTGCACTGTTGGTGGGAATGCAAACCAGTGCAGCCACTCTGGAGAACAGTATGGAGGTTCCTCAAAAAAAATTAAAAATAGAACTACCTACAACTCAGCAATTACACTACTAGGTATTTATCCAAAGGATAAAAAAATGCTGATTCGAGGAGGCACATGCACCCCAAGGTTTATACAGCACTATCAACAATATCCAAATTATGGAAAGAGCCCAAATGTCCATCAACTGATGAATGGATAAAGAAGATGAGGTATATATACACAATGGAATACTACTCAGTCGTCAAAAGGAATGAAATCTTGCACTTGCAACATGGATGGAACAAAGTGTATTATGCTAAGTGACATAAGTCAGTCAGAGAAAGACAAATATCACATGATTTTACTAATATGTGGAATTTAAGAAACACAACAAATGAACAGAACATAGGGAAGGGAAAGGAAGGAAAAATAGATAAAAACAGAGAGGGAAGGACACCATAAGAGACTCTTAAATACAGAGACAAACAGGGTTGCTGGAGGGAGGTGGGTGGGGGATGGGCTAAATGGGTGATGGGCATTAAAGAGGACAGTTGTTGGGAATGAGTACTGAGTGTTATATGTAAGTGATGTATCACTGGGCTCTACTTCTGAAACCAATACTACACTATATGTTAACTAACTTGAATTTAACTAAATTAAAAATAAAATAAAATAAAAACCATCCATGCAACAATTTATTCAGCAACTATGTATAAGGCACATCATCATCCATAAAGTACCTGAATATTCCAAAGGCTCAGACCAATAGCTAGACTTGCATCACTAACTTCCTTCTTATCGAAAACTTTGTCAAATGAAGTAACTGAGGAATAAGCATATCATAGATAAAACTTAACCAAACATGAACTGAGATGGACCAAAGTACTCAAGCCTATGGTATGTAACCTCAGAATGTACAATTAATCCTCAAAGTGAGTGTATGCCAAAGGTCAAGGATATATCTAGTATATTTCATGAGTAGGACAAGTTGAGATAGAAAACTGTGATAAAAAGGCCACGCCCATTAATCATTTCTCCTCATATTAGGGGTCCATCTGTCATCTATGGAAGAACAGTTTCCATCCTGGTATTCATAGGCACGTAGATATATCAATGTTAACCTAACATAATGCACTTTACCTTCCTAGCAGGGTAACACAAAATAAATGTGTCTGGTATGTACTGTATTACAAAATATGCAGTTTTAATTGCAAGAAAACAAAGTAAAAGAAAACCTCTGTGATTTACTGTGGACTTTGTTTTCTCCAAAGCTCTTCAAAAGTAATGGTGTAGCAGATCAGTGCTACCCATCAGTGGGTAGGCATTGTTTCCAACAAATAGAGGACTGGGTTTATGTGATGTAGGCTAAGAAAACCAGCAAAACTAAAGATGCTTCAGGAAATGTCTATTGAGTAGCTGTTTGCTTTTCAAACACTGATGAGATAATTTATTTTAGACTGTTATAGTGAAACTGTCTCATATAAACTTACATTTTCCCCCTTTTATCCCTTGATTCCGAAGATGTTTTATGTCTTCATGGTTTGGGGGATCCTATATTGATAAAGCTTCATACTTGCTAGAAATGACTGGAAGGTAGCAGCTGAATTAGATTTGGGAATAATCTCTTGATGGAGGACAGCCAATTATTTGACCAGATTTGTTCTCTTCACTCTTACCAGAATAGTGTCTTTAAAATGCATACATATGTTGAGCTCAAACTATATGTGCAATTTGGTATTGTTTTCATTTAATATTTTATTGTAGAAATTTTACATGTCATTAAATTCCTGAAACATGATATTGAAAACATAATTTTTAATGGCAACATACTCTTCTTTTTATATTATATATCACAATTTGGTTAACCATTTATCTACTGCTGGACATTTAAGTTGCCCCCATTTTCTTCTATTCTAAAGGCCTCACAATGAATATCCTTATATCTATCACCATACAATATTATTACAATATTATTGACTACATTTCCTATGCTATATTTTTCTTCCCCATGACTTGTTTATCTTATAACTGGAAGTGTGTACCTCTTAGTACTCTTCTCTATTTTTCCCATCTCCCTATCAGACTCCCCTCTGGCAACTACCAGTTTGTTCTCTGTATTTATGAGTCTGTTTCTATTTCTTGTTTATTCATTTGTTTTGTTTTTTAGATTCCACATCTAATAAAATCACATGGTATTTGTCTTTTTCTGCCTGACTTATTTCACTGAGTGTAATACTCTCTAGGTCCATCTATGTTGTCACAAATGGCAGGATCTCATTCTTTTTATGGTTAATATTCCATTGTGTGTGTGTGTGTGTGTGTGTGTGTTCATCTTTTTCCATTCGTCAATTGATGCACACTTAGGTCTCTTCCATATCTTGGTTATTGTAAATAATGCTGCAATAAATATAGGGGCTTATCTCTTTCCAAATTAGTGTTTTCTTTTTCCTTGAATAAATACTCAGTACTGAAATTACTGACCTGTATGGTACTTACAAATCGAGACCACAATGTGATATGACCTAGCACCAGTCACTAGTATAAAAAAGACAAGGGATACCAAGTGTTGGCGAGGATGTGAGAAAAGGGAACCCTTGTGCACTGTTCGTGGAAATGTAAATTGTAATAGCCACTGTGGAAGACAGTATGGAGGTTCCTTTAAAATGAAAAAAAAATAACTGCCTATGTTTTCTCTTAGGAGTTTTATGGTTTCAGGTCTCACATTTATGTCTTTAATCTATTTTGACTTTATATTTGTTTATGGTGCAAGAAAGTGGTCCAGTTTCACTCTTTTGCATGTAGCTGTCCAGTTTTCCCAGCACCATTTTTGAAGAGACTTTTTTTTTTTTCATTACATATTCTTGCATCCTTTGTCATAGGTTAATTGACCATATAAGTGTGGGTATATTTCTGAGCTCTCTATTCTGTTCTATTGATCTGGTGTCTATTTTTGTGACAGTGCAATACTGTTTTGATTAGCTTTGTAGTACAGTTTGAAATCTGGATTTGTGATACCTCCAGCTTCCTTTTTCTTTCTCAGGATTGCTGTGGCTATTTGAGGTATTTTGTGGTTCCATACACATTTTAGTATTGTTTGTTCTAGTTCTGTGAAAAAATGGTACCAGTTATTTGACAGAGATTGCACTGAATCTGTAAATTGCTCTGGAAAGTATCAACATTTAAAAAATATTGTTTCTTCCAATCCACAAGCATAGAATATCTTTCCATTTGTTTGTGTCATCTTCATTTTTCTTTCATCAATGTTTTATAGTTTTTGAAGTACAGATATTTCACTTTGGTTAAATTTATTCCTAGATGTTTATTCTGGTACAGTTGTAAATGGGATTGTTTTCTTAATTTCTCTTTATTCTACTTTGTTATTACTGTATAGAATGAAACAGATTTCTGTATATTAATTTTGTATCCTATAACTTTACCAATTTTTTTATTATCTCATAGTTCTCTGATGGAATCTTTAGAATTATCTATATATAGTATCATGTAATCTGCAAATAATGAAAGTTTTAGTATGTACCTAAGTACATAAAGCAATCATTATCAGACATAAAGGGAGAAACTGAAAGTAGGTGCTCCTATGTTGGGTGTATTGATACTTACAATTGTTATCTTTTCTTGCAGATTGACTGGTTTACCATTATGTAATGTCCATCTTTGTCTCTTCTTAGTCATATTGTCTGATACAAGTATTGCTACCCCCATTTTTTTTTGCTTTCATTTGCATAGAAGATCTTTTTCTATCCCTTTACTTTAGTCTGTATGTGTCTTTAGGTCTGAAGTGAGTCTATCGTAGGTAGCATATAAATTATTTTTTAAAATCCATTCCTTTACCCTATGTCTTTTGAATGGAGCATTTAGATCATTTATATTTAAAGTAATTATAGATAGTTATGTATGCCCTACCTATATATAGGTAGGTATGTCCTTTCGTTGTTTTCTGATTGTTTTTGTATTTCTTCTTTGCTCCTTTCTTCCCTTGTGATTGATGACTTTCTGTAGTCTTATGCTTGGATTCTTCTCTCTTTCTTTTTTGTATTTATTATAGGCTTTTGTGTAGCATGAGCTTCATTTATAACATCTTAAGTATATATCAGTCTGTATTAAGTTGTTGGTTGTTTAAGTTCAAACACATTCTAAAAGCACTACATTTTTACTCCCTCCTCCACATTTTATATATATGACGTCATATTTTACATCTTTTTGTGAGTCTCTTAACTAATGCTTTAGATAAAATTAATTTCGACGGGCCGCTGGGGAGTACTTGGGGGGATTGTGGCTGCCGCAGCTCCGAAACGCTGGAGACAGAGCTAGCGTGCCGTGGCCAGCACGGCTTCCTTCCTTACTTGCCAGGGGACGCTCCTCAGTGGTAGTGTCGGGTGACGAGGTCGGCCTTTGAATCTATCTAGTGGATTTTTCATTGCAGTTACTGTACTTTTCAGGCTGGGAAGATGGCGGCGTAGGAGGACGCGGGGCTCACAGCGCGTCCTGCCGATCACTTAGATTCCACCTACACCTGCCTAAAGAACCCAGAAAACTGCCAGAGGATTAGCAGAAGGGAGTCTCCGGAGTCAAGCGCAGACGAGAGGCCCACGGAAGAGGGTAGGAAGGGCGGCAAGGCGGTGCGCGCTCCACGGACTGGGGCGAGGCGGTGCGCGCTCCACGGACTGGCAGGAGGGAGCCGGGGCGGAGGGGCGGCTCGCCGGCCAAGCGGAGCCCCCGAGTCTGGCTGGCAAAAGCGTAGGGGCCGGACAGACTGTGTTCCGACAGCAATCGCGACTTAGCGTCTGGGAGGTCATAAGTTAACAGCTCTGCGCGGAAAGCGGGAAGGCTGGAGGACAAAGGGAGGGAGAGCTGCTGAGCCCCCGGACGGCAGAGCTCAGCTTGGCGGGGAACAAAGGCGCCAGCGCCATCTGCCCCGCCCATCCCCCAGCCAAAATCCCAAAGGGAACCAGTTCCTGCCAGGGAACTTGCTTGCTCCGCGCAAACACCCAACTCTGTGCTTCTGCGGAGCCAAACCTCCGGCAGCGGATCTGACTCCCTCCGGCTGCCACAGGGCTCCTCCTGAAGTGGATCACCTAAGGAGAAGCGAGCTAAGCCTGCCCCTCCTGCCCCCGTGCACCTTGCCTACCCACCCCAGCTAATACCCCAGATCCCCAGCAACACAAGCCTGGCAGGGTGCAAGTAGCCCAGATGGGACACGCCACCCCACAGTGAATCCCGCCCCTAGGAGAGGGGAAGAGAAGGCACACACCAGTCTGACTGTGGCCCCAGCAGTGGGCTGGGGGCAGACATCGGGTCGGACTGCGGCCCCGCCCACTAACTCCAGTTATACACCACAGCACAGGGGAAGTGCACTGCAGGTCCTCACCAAGCCAGGGACTCTCCAAAATGACCAAACGGAAGAATTCCCCTCAGAAGAATCTCCAGGAAATAACAACAGCTAATGAACTGATCAAAAAGGATTTAAATAATATAACAGAAAGTGAATTTAGAATAATAGTCATAAAATTAATCGCTGGGCTTGAAAACAGTATACAGGACAGCAGAGAATCTCTTGCCATAAAGATCGAGGGACTAAGGAACAGTCACGAGGAGTTGAAAAACGCTTTAAACGACATGCAAAACAAAATGGAAACCACAATGGCTCGGCTTGAAGAGGCAGAGGAGAGAATAGGTGAACTAGAAGATAAAGTTATGGAGAAAGAGGAAGCTGAAAGAAAGAGAGATAAAAAAACCCAGGAGTATTAGGGGAAAATTAGAGAACTAAGTGATACACTAAAAAAAAATAATATACGCATAATTGGTATCCCAGAGGAGGAAGAGAGAGGGAAAGGTGCTGAAGGGGTACTTGAACAAATTATAGCTGAGAACTTCCCTGAACTGGGGAAGGAAAAAGGCATTGAAATCCAAGAGGCACAGAGAACTCCCTTCAGACGTAACTTGAATCGATCTTCTGCACGACATATCATAGTGAAACTGGCAAAATACAAGGATAAAGAGAAAATTCTGAAAGCAGCAAGGGATAAACGTGCCCTCACATATAAAGGGAGACCTATAAGACTCATGACTGATCTCTCCTTTGAAACTTGGCAGGCCAGAAAGGCTTGGCACGATATCTACAGTGTGCTAAACAGAAAAAAATATGCAGCCGAGAATCCTTTATCCAGCAAGTCTGTCATTTAGAATAGAAGGAGAGATAAAGGTCTTCCCAAACAAACAAAAACTGAAGGAATTTGTCACCAGGAAACCAGCCCTACAAGAGATCCTAAGGGGGATCCTGTAAGACAAAGTACCAGAGACATCACTACAAGCATAAAACATACAGACATCACAATGACTCTAAACCCATATCTTTCTATAATAACACTGAATGTAAATGGATTAAATGCGCCAACCAAAAGACATAGGGTATCAGAATGGATAAAAAAACAAGACCCATCTATTTGCTGTCTACAAGAGACTCATTTTAGATCTGAGGACACCTTTAGATTGAGAGTGAGGGGATGGAGAACTATCTATCATGCTCCTCGAAGCCAAAAGAAAGCTGGAGTAGCCATACTTATATCAGACAAACTAGACTTTAAATTACAGGCTGTAACAAGAGATGAAGAAGGGCATTATATAATAATCACAGGGTCTATCCACCAGGAAGAGCTAACTATTATAAATGTCTATGCGCCAAATACCCGAGCCCCCAGATATATAAAACAATTACTCATAAACATAAGCAACCTTATTGATAAGAATGTGGTCATTGCAGGGGAATTTAACACCCCACTTACAGAAATGGATAGATCATCTAGACACACGGTCAATAAAGAAACAAGGGCCCTGAATGATACATTGGATCAGATGGACTTGACAGATATATTTAGAACTCTGCATCCCAAAGCAACAGAATATACTTTCTTCTCGAGTGCACATGGAACATTCTCCAAGATAGATCATATACTGGGTCACAAAACAGCCCTTCATAAGTTTACAAGAATTGAAATTATACCATGCATACTTTCAGACCACAATGCTATGAAGCTTGAAATCAACCACAGGAAAAAGTCTGGAAAACCTCCAAAAGCATGGAGGTTAAAGAACACCCTACTAACGACTGAGTGGGTCAACCAGGCAATTAGAGAAGAAATTAAAATATATATGGAAACAAACGAAAATGAAAATACAACAATCCAAACGCTTTGAGATGCAGCGAAGGCAGCCCTGAGAGGAAAATACATTGCAATCCAGGCCTATCTCAAGAAACAAGAAAAATCCCAAATACAAAATCTAACAGCACACCTAAAGGAAATAGAAGCAGAACAGCAAAGGCAGCCTAAACCCAGCAGAAGAAGAGAAATAATAAAGATCAGAGCAGAAATAAACAATATAGAATCTAAAAAAACTGTAGAGCAGATCAACGAAACCAAGAGTTGGTTTTTTGAAAAAATAAACAAAATTGACAAACCTCTAGCCAGTCTTCTCAAAAAGAAAAGGGAGATGACCCAAATAGATAAAATCATGAATGAAAATGGAATGATTACAACCAATCCCTCAGAGATACAAACAATTATCAGGGAATACTATGAAAAATTATATGCCAGCAAATTGGACAACCTGGAAGAAATGGACAAATTTCTAAACACCCACACTCTTCCAAAACTCAATCAGGAGGAAATAGAAAGCTTGAACAGACCCATAACCAGCGAAGAAATTGAATCGGTTATCAAAAATCTCCCAAAAAATAAGAGTCCAGGACCAGATGGCTTCCCAGGGGAGTTCTACCAGACATTTAAAGCAGAGATAATACCTATCCTTCTCAAGCTATTCCAAGAAATAGAAAGGGAAGGAAAACTTCCAGACTCATTCTATGAAGCCAGTATTACTTTGATTCCTAAACCAGACAGAGACCCAGTAAAAAAAGAGAACTACAGGCCAATATCCCTGATGAATATAGATGCAAAAATTCTCAATAAGATACTAGCAAATCGAATTCAACAGCATATAAAAAGAATTATTCACCATGATCAAGTGGGATTCATTCCTGGGATGCAGGGCTGGTTCAACATTCGCAAATCGATCAACGTGATACATCACATTACCAAAAAAAAAGAGAAGAACCATATGATCCTGTCAATCGATGCAGAAAGGCCTTTGACAAAATCCAGCACCCTTTCTTAATAAAAACCCTTGAGAAAGTCGGGATAGAAGGAACATACTTAAAGATCATAAAGGCCATTTATGAAAAGCCCACAGCTAACATCATCCTCAACGGGGAAAAACTGAGAGCTTTTTCCCTGAGATCAGGAACACGACAGGGATGCCCACTGTCACCGCTGTTGTTTAATATAGTGCTGGAAGTTCTAGCATCAGCAATCAGACAACAAAAGGAAATCAAAGGCATCAAAATTGGCAAAGACGAAGTCAAGCTTTCGCTTTTTGCAGATGACATGATATTATACATGGAAAATCCGATAGACTCCACCAAAAGTCTGCTAGAACTGATACATGAATTCAGCAAAGTTGCAGGATACAAAATCAATGTGCAGAAATCAGTTGCATTCTTATACACTAACAATGAAGCAACAGAAAGACAAATGAAGAAACTGATCCCATTCACAATTGCACCAAGAAGCATAAAATACCTAGGAATAAATCTAACCAAAGACGTAAAAGATCTGTATGCTGAAAACTATAGAAAGCTTATGCAGGTAATTGAAGAAGATATAAAGAAATGGAAAGACATTCCCTGCTCATGGATTGGAAGAATAAATATTGTCAAAATGTCAATACTACCCAAAGCTATCTACACATTCAATGCAATCCCAATCAAAATTGCACCAGCATTCTTCTCGAAACTAGAACAAGCCATCCTAAAATTCATATGGAACCACAAAAGGCCCCGAATAGCCAAAGTAATTTTGAAGAAGAAGACCAAAGCAGGAGGCATCACAATCCCAGACTTTAGCCTCTACTACAAAGCTGTCATCATCAAGACAGCATGGTATTGGCATAAAAACAGACACATAGACCAATGGAATAGAATAGAAACCCCAGAACTAGACCCACAAACGTATGGCCAACTCATCTTTGACAAAGCAGGAAAGAACATCCAATGGAAAAAAGACAGTCTCTTTAACAAATGGTGCTGGGAGAACTGGACAGCAACATGCAGAAGGTTGAAACTAGACCACTTTCTCACACCATTCACAAAAATAAACTCAAAATGGATAAAGGACCTGAATGTGAGACAGGAAACCATCAAAACCTTAGAGGAGAAAGCAGGAAAAGACCTCTCTGACCTCAGCCGTAGCAATCTCTTACTCGGCACATCCCCAAAGGCAAGGGAATTAAAAGCAAAAGTGAATTACTGGGACCTTATGAAGATAAAAAGCTTCTGCACAGCAAAGGAAACAACCAACAAAACTAAAAGGCAACCAACGGAATGGGAAAAGATATTTGCAAATGACACATCGGACAAAGGGCTAGTATCCAAAATCTATAAAGAGCTCATCAAACTCCACACCCGAAAAACAAATAACCCAGTGAAGAAATGGGCAGAAAACATGAATAGACACTTCTCTAAAGAAGACATCCGGATGGCCAACAGGCACATGAAAAGATGTTCAACGTCGCTCCTCATCAGGGAAATACAAATCAAAACCACACTCAGATACCACCTCACGCCAGTCAGAGTGGCCAAAATGAAGAAATCAGGAGACTATAGATGCTGGAGAGGATGTGGAGAAACAGGAACCCTCTTGCACTGTTGGTGGGAATGCAAATTGGTGCAGCCGCTCTGGAAAGCAGTGTGGAGGTTCCTCAGAAAATTAAAAATAGACCTACCCTATGACCCAGCAATAGCACTGCTAGGAATTTATCCAAGGGATACAGGAGTACTGATGCATAGGGGCACCTGTACCCCAATGTTTATAGCGGCACTCTCAACAATAGCCAAATTATGGAAAGAGCCTAAATGTCCATCAACTGATGAATGGATAAAGAAATTGTGGTTTATATACACAATGGAATACTATGTGGCAATGAGAAAAAATGAAATATGGCCTTTTGTAGCAACATGGATGGAACTGGAGAGTGTGATGCTAAGTGAAATAAGCCATACAGAGAAAGACAGATACCATATGGTTTCACTCTTATGTGGATCCTGAGAAACTTAACAGAAACCCATGGGGGAGGGGAAGGAAAGAAAAAAAAAAGAGGTTAGATTGGGAGAGAGCCAAAGCATAAGAGACTGTTAAAAACTGAGAACAAACTGAGGGTTGATGGGGGGTGGGAGGGAGGGCAGGGTGGGTGATGGGTATTGAGGAGGGCACCTTTTGGGATGAGCACTGGGTGTTGTATGGAAACCAATTTGACAGTAAATTTCATATATTAAAAAAAATAAATAAAAAAAATAAATAAAAGCTATGGGACACTAAAAAAAAAAAATTAATTTCACTACTTTTGTCTTTTAGCCTTTGTACTAGTTTTATAAGCGATTGATCTACTACCTTTACTAGATGTTTGCTGTTATTCATGACATTTTTACCTTTCATAATTTTCTTCTAATTATGGTCTTTTCTTTTCCTCTTAAAGAAGTCCTTTTAACATTTCTTGTAAGGCCAATCTAGTGGTGATGAAGTCTCCGTTTTGTTTGCCTGAAAAACTATCTCCTCTTCAATTCTGAACGATAACCTTGCCAGATAGAGTATTCTTGGTTGCAGGCTTTTTTTTTTTTTTCCTTTCAGCACTTTGAATATATCATGCCATTCCCTTCTGACTTGCAAAGGTTTTGCTGAACAATCAGCTGATAGCCATATGGGGTTTCCTTTATATATAACTAGTTGCTTTTTCTTGCTGCTTTTAGAATTCTCTCTTTAATCTTTGATGTTTTAATTATTATATGTCTTGGTGTGGATATCTTTGGGTTCACCTTGTTTGGGGGTTCTCTGTGATTCTTGAACCTGGATGTCTCTTTCCCCAGGTAGGAAAATTTTCATTTATTATTCCTTCAAATAAGTTTTCTGTTCCTTTTTCTCTCTAATCTCCTTCTACAACTCCTATAATGAAAATATTTGTTTACTTGATGTTGTCCCAGGGTTCCCTTAACCTGTCCTCATGTTTAAATTATTTTTTATTTTTGTTGTACAGCTTAGATGATTTCTATTACTCTGTCTTTCAGAACACTGATCTCCTCTTCTGCATACTCTAATCAGCTGTTCATTCCCTATAGTGTATTTTTCATTTTAGTTATATTCTTCAACTATGATTGGTTCTTTTTATATTTTCTATCTCATTACTGAAGTTCTCACTGAGGTCATCTACTCTACTCAAGTCCAGTGACCAACTTTAGGACCATTATTTTGAACTCTTTATTAGGTAGGTTGCTTATCTCCATTTTGTGTAGTTTTTTTTTCTTTTTTGAAGTTTTGTCTTCTTCTTTCATTTGGAACATATTGCTCTATCTCCTCATTTTGACGTTCTGTGTCTGTTTCTATGAATTACACAGAACAGCTATTTTTTCTAGTATTAAAGGAAGGGACTTGTGTAGGAACATCTCTGTGTGTGCCTGTCTGCTTTGGCTGGCTGACTAGAGCTATAGTAGGCACTGAATGGGGATCTTAGGGCACTATGTATACCAGGGCCACCTTAGTGGGATGGCTACAGCTGCAGTGGACTGGGGGACCCAGAGCTCTCTACCAGAGGGCACATTGGTGGAGCAGCTGAAGCCAAAACAAGCCCTGGCTGGGGCTCCTGGGGTATTCTTCCAAGGGGGCACCCTGGCAAGATGATTTGAGCATAAGCAGGCATGGGCTACAGGGGCTTGAGATGCTCTGTCCAGGGGGCTCCCTGTCTGGATGGCAGGAGCTGAGGTGGGATGAGCTAGGTGGTCCTGGGGCACTCCATGCAGGGGATGCCCTGGTGGGATGGATGGAGCTCAGGTAGGCATAGGCCAGGATGACTTAGTGCAATGAATGCTGGGAGAGGGTGCTAGCTGGGAGGTTCTCAGCTACTCCATGCATGGAGTGCCCTGGCAGGTCTTCTGGAGCTGAACTGGGTGCAGGACTTCAGTGTCCTAGTATGTGCTTCAATGGGGCCACCTTAGGAATATGACTGGGGTTGATGTGGGCTAGGGTCCCAGAATTCATTGAGGTGGGCAGCTGGCTAGGGTGCCGGGATCTTGCTTCTGTCTGCACTATGAAAATGGAGAGGAAACAAACAATGACACTTGCTAGCAATTCTGACCCTGGAGAGCATTCCAGCAGCTTCCTTGTCATTTGTCAAATGCTGTAGGACTGGTTCCTTTATATTCTAGTTTCCCTTTTAAACTTGAGCTTTTACTCTGTGTGCCAGGGTGGAGGAATCCTCTCCCAGTCCCTCAGTACTATCCCTCTCCACGCAGTTTACAGTATCAGGGGCAGGGTTCTCATGATTATCATGTCTCCATTTCACCTGCCATTCTCTATGTGGTACTTCTATCTTTTGTTGTGCAGAAGCTGTTCTGTCAGCTCTGAGTTTTTCTTCAGGAGGAATTGCTCTATATGTAGGTGTAGATTCAGTGTGTATGTGCAGGATATGAGTTCAGGGTCTTCCAACACCACCATTTTGGACTGGAACTCATTTTAATTTTTTTACATAGTTAAATCTATTGATATGATTAACATTCAACTGTATCTCTTCTTGTTGTTTAAGGTTTGATTTGTTTTTACATTTGTCTATTTAAATGACCTAGAATTTATTTTGTTGTACAATGCCAGGTAAGTTTCCACACTGATTTCTTTTCTTTTTTTTTCTTGCAAAGAGAACATGGGCTGTCCCTTTGTTGAGAAATCATGAATGTTTACACTGATTCATGATTCCTATTTTCATGTTAAATTATCTATACTAAGGTACATTTCTGTTTCATTGACCTAAGCATCTTTCCAACTATGTTTGTGCCAATACCTTCTGATTTCATTCATAATATGTTTTGATATGTCAAGGAGATAATCTCTCATAATTTATATTTTCATTTAAAACATGTATTTTTAGGAAACATTTTGAAACTCTATATTATGCTATAATCACAAAACATCTTGAAAACAACACAGCTTGAAAACTAAACCCAATAGGTACTAACTAGGCTATCTTAGTAAGGCTAGGCAGATGTCTATTTGTTGAGTGCCAATAAGTCAAGTGATTCTAAAGTCCCTAATCATCTTTTTAAGAGTTCTCCTCAGGTTCTTCATTTTCTTAAAGACTTAACAAGCTTCTTTCTCTGTCCACTAATCACTTTTTTTCTTCCCAAATGACCACTTTTCTTCTGGATATAAGTGCAGATCAGCACTAAAGAAAAGAGATAAACCAATTCTTTAAGAGATTTTCTAATATGCTTATTCTCATTATTTTTGCCTTGTCAAAATTTGAATTGGAATTAAATGTACCATTTTGTAGGCTGTTGATAAAGTCTAGTACTTCAAGTTTTTAAGCCTTATTTTCTCATATATTTGATGTTTTACAAATTTGGCTTCCACCAGATATCACAGGCATTAAACTATATCAACTTATTTAATTAATTTATTTATTTTTTAGTAGTAATTTTATTCTATTTTCCGTATAACTTTAAGTACATAAAAGTTTATTTCCACAGGCCTCAGGAAATGGGTAAAAGTCACAGGATAATCTCTCTTCTCACCAAAAAAGTTGCATATTTTTGTTAGTGTCCTAGAAAGAAAAACTGTAATTTACGTTAGCAATGCTGTGCAAGATTCTTACACAAGACCTAAAACCAGGCTGTACTGGAGATTTTAGTCCTTTGTTCAGGTGCCTGGACAGAAACCAAAAGCAATTGGGCATGACAGGGCAAAGGAGGCAGTGAAGATGGAGGGAAGGCATATAGCATGGAAGAAGGAATTCCAGATTCCTTGAAATGGTGTATTTTCCTTTTTTGGTTTTATTTGTGTTTTTGTTTAAGTCATATCTGTAGGAAGGTGCTGGGCAGGGATCCCAGTGAAAGAAAGGGTCCAAGACTCCTTTAACTGGCCTGGGTGCAGGGCTCTCCCCAGCAGCTGATACAGGAGAACCTACTCTCTCAGGTTCAGGCAGACCCAGGATGGAATGCAGAATAAAAGGAATGCCTACAGGAATCAATTTTGCTTGGAATGCTAGATGGCCAAGCTTTAGCCTTTGGTCCGGTGCGACTCCTGCATCACCTGTCAATAGTGAAAAATTAGTTTGGTTAGAAAAACCAGCTAGAATCACACCAGCCTCTGCTACCTTCGTTGCATTGTTAGAAGAAGATGAACTTATGTGAACATTCTGATCTTTTAATTCCTGGGGAATGCTTTATTCTTCCCAAAAGACTGTTTGTTGGTCAAATAACTCCCAAAGGCTGAAAGCTAAAACACACCAGTCCTGGTGTGCAGTTCCTTAAGAATGGGCTGGTGGTGTTGTTGAGCTGACATGGAAAAGCTGCACCTTCCTGCAAAAGATCAACTGACCTGCTCTCCTACCCAAATCTCAGCCTGAGGTATATTTCAGTGAAGACAGGTAGCTGTGCTTCTCAGAGTGAAGAAGCAGTTTAAGAGCAGAAAGGTGGGGGAAATCTAGAAAAGAACTGTCTTGGTACAGATTTATCCCAAGGTGTGAGGGAGAGGGCAAAGAACCCAGTGGCACTTCTCTTATCCAGCAATTTCTGTCACTGTGGTGACCAACTTCTGCCCATTCCATAGGGTCTTGAACTGCTCAGGGACTGGGAATTCATTAAAGTCACCGCCTTCTGTAGGAATGAGGGCATTCATCTCAGAAGATTTGGCACTATCTTGCAATCTAGGGAATTCTTGCTCAGGTAAACATGACAGCCATCTGTTTTGTTGATGGAAATGGCTGGCACTTTACCCATTACCTGAACTTTGACTGCTCTAATATTGATTATCTCCACAATGCCCACCACTTCATCGAACACCAGACTGAGTTTCTTACAGTTATCTACTGTAATGGAGTTACTTTTGCCCTTGATTTGCAATGTTGTATTGACACACTTGTATATGTAAGCCACCTGTTTCAGCTTTGTGTCATCAATCACCAGGTTGGAAACATTCTCCTGATTTTCCACTCTCCACTTCTTGCCCTCCAGTTCAAGTATAGCTGGCTCCTTCTTTGTGGTTGGTTTGTGGGATGGGCTGACTCCTGGTTTAGGTGCAGAGAATGGTTTGGGGCCACTTCGTACTGGACCACTCTTAGCCTTCAGGGCAGGGTTCTTGTGAGTCTTCATGTTATCAGATACATGTTTCAGGGCATGTGTGATGCTTTCCCCTTGATTAATCTGTACAAACAGTGCTGAGTGGGAAGCAGACTCATCTGAACCAGAACTGGTGGGGACTGGTTGGGGAGGTGGGCCTGGTGGGGGAGGAGGAGGACCTGATTCAGCAGAAGGTCCAGATGGCAATCCGCTCAGTTATTTTGCCACAGGCCCTGTTTTGCTCCAGGCCAGTCCAGTGGTATGGGACTCCTTAATGTAAGCCAGTAGCTCTGTCCATATACTCAAGTAAGCTTTGACCCAGTCCACATGCTTCTTATTGACATCTTTGTATTCCTTGAGGACTCAGTTTGTATAAAACATGGCAGCATCATTCATTTCTTTCACATAGGGACCAGGCTTGGGTGCCACAGCCACCCAACCCAGGGCCTGGATACTTTCGCTGACAGCTAACAGGTGGTTGAACAACTTGCTGCCTTGGTTTTTCTCCCAGAAGGTTACCACCTCTTGGATCTGCTCTGAGATGGGTGCCAACAAATCAGAAAGCTTATTGTCTTCTGTCCGCTGACACTGAGAGGCTGTAACCAAGAGAACTCGCTCCAACTTCAGGTTTGTGTGAACCATCTCCACATGTTTCTGCACATCTCCCCCAATCTCTTTACTGATCTTCAGGCACTCTGCCACAGGACCATTAAACAGTGAGTCAAATGCTTGCACATATGGAGTTGCTCCTTTTGGAGCATTGTCTCCATATCCACAGTGCATGTCAGAGGTATGGGATACTATCTCCAGGTGGCCCACTGCCCTCTCTAATCTTTCTACCAGATTTTGCATGTCAGTTATAATGTACCACCTCAGAGTTCAGCCTCACCTCCGGACTGTGATCAGCTGCTCTCTCAACTTACTTTATTCCAACAAAATTGTATACATCAGTCACTGTGCTAAAATGGATGTTTAGAAGCCACTCAATTACCTCTACTTAAAAATTAAATAGTTCTAGCCCTATTCTAATCTCAATGACATCATAATGTCCTTGAAACTAGAATCAGATCATGTTGTGTAATCTATATCTTTTATCACATGAAATAAATCCATGCAAAGAAAACAGAAACCCAGATTACTGTGAGAGTTCATGTTGGGAGAAGAGATGAAAAGCTATTTTAATGAGAATGGTAATGGAAAGCAATAATGTTAAAGTAGTTCAGAGGCTACTGTGACTATAGAGACACAACTCCCATTAAATGTAATTGGAGTTAAGCACATGTAATGATAGCAAAATAGACCCTAAATGTCTTTCCAATTGGAAAATAAGGAAATGTGTTCCAGGAAATGAGTTTTTGTGTGGAAAATACAGTATTCTAATTGATATGCACAAATAATTTTCATATTGATATTCCTCATAATGGAGTTATGGTATTTTGGTATTTTTTATGGTATTTATTATGGTATTATGGTATTTTTCCTATGTTTAGGGATAGATCTGCAAGAGGTAACATCTGTGCAAAGAATTTGTTTCCTTTTCTTAATGCTCAGCATTCATTATGTTATTAAAGGAAAAGTCTTGATAGTTGCAAGGATTTATTAATTCAGTAGCTTGTTATCAGCATGAAATTCTGCTGTGCTAGGGGAAAAACAAATTATATTTTACAAAACTGCAGTAGTGAGATTAAATCACTTTTCTATATTTCACTTTCTTCTTATCCTCCCTGCCAGGTAGTAACTCTATTCTATATCTCTATTATGAACCTCATATTTTGCAAACTATCAAGTCTTATAGTAAAATAAAGGTACATTATCAAACAAACTCAATTATAGCAACTTTAGAAAGATTTAAATATGCGATAAAAGTAAAACCACAGAGTACAATATTATTTCAAGGCATTAAAAATTTAATCCATATTAAGCTACAAATGTAGAAAATATGCAATACTTACCTTTATCTATCATAAAAATGATATTTTCATAACGTATAACCAACCTCTTGGGATTTTAAATGACTACCATTTACATAATTGATAACTTGAGTATCTCAAAGGATTTTGCAAAAATGTAGCTCAGAAGAAAAATCAGTATATTGTTCAGTGTTTCAAATGTCATAGTCATTGCTATTGATTATCTTTGGACTCAATGTCAAACCTAGTGAATAGATTTTTTTTTTAAATGTCCTTGTTTTTCTACATTAGCCATGCATTATATTTGTTTCTTTACTAGGAAATGCAATTGGGCTTTAAGACAAATTTTCTCTCTGTGAGGTTGAAAGTCTGATAATGATGACTGCATATCTGGAAAATATGAGAAAAGGCAACAAATAAAAATATGAAGTGTTATAAAAATAGTTGGAACAATTCCCAAGTAAGTAATATATGTGAAACTTACATTGAATAACATACCAATAGAAACCACACAAACTATAACAGAACTTCTCAGGTATCTTTCACAGTGGATTACACATAGCAATTTATCAAAAGCTATCTGTTGATTAAGTAACCATCCAATCTTTAACAATGAATCAGACACTGACCCTTCGGTTCACCTTCTTCTATACTGCTCAACGCACAGAGAATATAATTTGCCATTAATATAAAGAAAGGAAAGGAAACAATTTCTCCCTGCCTCCCTCCTTCCCTTTCTTCTTTCCTTCCTTCCATCCACCCATAAATTTTTACTGCATAAACTATCTGCAAGGTACCATAATAAACACCTATATAAGTTATCAGGAGGAAATGATAAATGTACAAACAACTATAGCATAAACCATGTGTTTCTTATAGCATCTATTACAGTTTTAAGTATGATGGCAGTTCAGAGCAGAGCAAAGTCATAATCCTTTGAGTGCAGGAGTAGGGGGCCTGAGAAAACTTCATCCCAATTAGGCCTTAAAATATAGGCGGAATCTTAACAAAAAGAAATAGAATGAGAGCTGTTCATTTTTGATTATAAAAAAATGAGTTCTAGCTCCTTATATTGTTGACTATTTACCAAATTTTTCCTGTTTGGGGGGCATGAGAAGCAATGGATGTATAAAGGAAGAATCAGAATGTCTATACATATTTAATATTTTTTTGAGGGAAAGGAGGAAAATAATAAAAGGACATACACTAAATTAGCCAGATTTGTGTGATAGCTTTTTCCATAAACATGTGATTTTAATTTTAATATTAAAAAATAATCCTGGATGGTTTACAAAGACAGCAGTTCTGTTTAAAACAAAACAAAACATGATAAATTGTGGTTTATATACACAATGGAGTACTACGTGGCAATGAGAAAGAATGAAATATGGCCCTTTGTAGCAACATGGATGGAACTGGAGAGTGTTATGCTAAGTGAAATAAGCCATACAGAGAAAGACAGATACCATATGGTTTCACTCTTATGTGGATCCTGAGAAACTTAACAGAAACCCATGGGGGAGGGGAAGGAAAAAAAAAAAGAGGTTAGAGTGGAAGAGAGCCAAAGCATAAGAGACTTAAAAACTGAGAACAAACTGAGAGTTGATGGGGGGTGGGAGAAAGGGGAGGTGGGTGATGTGTATCGAAGAGGGCATCTTTTGGGATGAGCACTGGGTGTTGTATGGAAACCAATTTGACAATTAACTTCATATATTGGAAAAAAAAGAAAAAATAAAAACCAAACCAAAACAAAACAAAACAATACAAAAACCAGGAAAAAAAATCACACAGCAGAAATGGGGCTCTCTGGAATCATCTGGTTAGGTTCTGTTATTGAAGTGTAGATAGCACTATCAAGAGTGGCAGAAGAAGAGCTGATTAAGGCATACACAGATTGCAGTGACCTCGGCCAAGAGTATTTGGCAAGGATGAGAGCTTGAGAAACCATTTGGGTTGGTGTAAATAAACTAGCTTTTAAATGACAATGCAATACAGGGTCAATTCATTGCTACCATCTGTCATCTCTGTGACTTTCTACTTCCATGTGTGACATAGATCCCTATGACTAAGATTATTAGGCATCAGTCACTTCTTTAACATTGATTACATGATGGACAATATTCTGTCATTTTCTGTGGTAGTTGTTTTTTATCTGCCTGAGCTCTGTTGCTAATATGCTGACCTAGAATATACTTACTTGTCATCTGCTTTTGTTTCTGAATCACTCTAAGATTACGTATCTACTCCTTTTGTTTTTAACATGTACAACCTATCTGTTGCGTCTGCCACTACCTACTTCTTGCTGATGATGGAAGTTTTAGAGTAGTCAGCCCAACTCTACAACTTTAGTAGGCCTAGGTACTCTGAGGTTATATCAGCTCACTGGCTTCTGTATAAGGCAGGAATGGCAGGCTTCCTCTTGCATGATGCTTCTATTTCACAAGGGATAAGATTATAGAAATATGCCACTGGTTATGACCTTGGGAAGAGAAGATATTAATCTTCAATTTGTGGGCCTATAAATAGGTGCTTCCCATTAGTTGTGTTTCCCATGTTAGCGTATGCTTAATTACTTAATCAGTTGTATGGAGAAAGGCAACCTGTATGGTTAACGTCACAGACACTTTAGCAGATGCTAGTGCCATTATTTCAAATTACAAGCTGCCCCTTAAGGTAGAAGCCAGTCAGCAGTTGTTTTAAATATGAACAATTAGGACAGAATTAAAGCACAGTTTATTAATGTCATATCTGTAACTGACAGAAGCTCCTTTGTAATTTTAGTTTCTAAGACAATCTATGCACAACCTGAGTCAAGGTAGAATGTATAGATAAGTAAAAATGGCTACTAATTAGCAACTTAATTCTCATATAAGAATTCTCAAAGAATCTTTCCTGATTTTTAAGTCTACTGGAATAAAGAAAGTCCTTCCGTTATCAGACAAATGTATAAATAGGGATAGCTGTATATCCGTGTTCTTTGCAACATGGTTTAAACTAGTGAAAAGCACAAATAGCCCATTTGTTCATCATGAAATTAGATAAAGGATGGAACCCACATACATAAGGATACACTGCACACACATACACTCCAGCCATTGTAAATTATCATATAGATCTATAAGTACTTGACAGAAGAGGTTCACATTATAAAGTGGAAAAGGTTGGGTGCCTGGGTGGCTCAGTCAGTTAAGCATCCGACTTCAGCTCAGGGTCATGATCTAGTGGTTCATGAGTTCAAGCCCCACGTCGGGCCATCGGGCTCTGTGCTGACAGCTGGGAGCCTGGAGACTGCTTCAGATTCTGTGTCTCCATCTCTCTCTGCCCCTCCCCTGCTTGTATGCTCTCTCTCTCTCTAAAAAATAAATAAATATTTAAGAAATAAGGGGCACCTGACTGGCTCAGTCAGTTAAGTGTCTGCAGCACAGATCATGATCTCACAGTCTGTGAGTTTGAGCCCCGCATTGGGTTCTGTGCTGACAGCTCAGAGCCTGCAGCCTGCTTCAGATTCTGTGTGTGTGTGTATGTCTCTCTCTCTGCCCCTCCCCTGCTCATTCTCTCTCTCTCAAACATAAACAAACATTTTAAAAAAGTGGAAAAGGCAATTATAAGAGTATATCATATTCTTATTTTTGAAAAAAAATGACAACTTTTAGAAGTTTAGAAGAATATATACCAATAAAAACAGTGGTTATCTTTGAATGGTTGGATCATGATTTTTTCTTTTTTAAGTATTTTTCCATATAAATTTGGAATTTTTGGCATTGATCATGATTAGATTGGCAAATAAGGGACACAACCTATGTAGGGTTCAAAATTTTCAGGCTTCGGATGATAAGCACATGCTGTTCTCAATTTAAAAAGCAATCTAGGGGAGGGGGGTTGGAAAATGGCGGCATAGGAGGATGCTGGGCTCACCGCGCGTCCTGCTGATCACTGAGATTCCACCTACACCTGCCTAAATAACCCAGAAAACCGCCAGAGGATTAGCAGAACGGAGTCTCCGGGGCCAAGTGCAGACGAGAGGCCCACGGAAGAGGGTAGGAAGGGCGGCAAGGCGGTGCGTGCTCCAAAGACTGGTGGGAGGGAGCCAGGGTGGAGGGGCAGCCTGCCGGCCAAGCAGAGCCCCCGAGTCTGGCTGGCAAAAGCGGAGGGGCCGGATGGAGTGTGTTCCCACAGCAAGTGCGACTTAGCATCTGGGAGGTCATAAGTTAACAGCTCTGCTCAGAAAGCGGGAAGGCTGGAGGACAAAGGGAGGGAGACTTGCTGAGCCCCCGGACGACAGAGCTCAGCTTGGCGGGGAACAAAGGCGCTCGCCAGCGCCATCTCCCTCGCCCATCCCCCAGCCAAAATCCCAAAGGGAACCAGTTCCTGCCAGGGAACTTGCTTGCTCTGCGCAAACACCCAACTCTGTACTTTTGCGGAGCCAAACCTCCGGCAGCGGATCTGACTCCCTCCCGCTGCCACAGGGCCCCTCCTGAAGTGGATCACCTAAGGAGAAGCGAGCTAAGCCTGCCCCTCCTGCCCCCGTGCACCTTGCCTACCCACCCCAGCTATTACACCAGATGCCCAGCACCACAAGCCTGGCAGTGTGCAAGTAGCACAGATGGCCACGCCACCCCACAGTGAATCCCGCCCCTAGGAGAGGGGAAGAGAAGGCACACACCAGTCTGTGGCCCCAGCGGTGGGCTGGGGACAGACATCAGGTCTGACTGTGGCCCCGCCCACCAACTCCAGTTATAAACCACAGCACAGGGGAAGTGCCCTGCAGGTCCTCACCACTCCAGGGACTATCCAAAATGACAAAACGGAAGAATTCTCCACAGAAGAATCTCTAGGAAATAACAACAGCTAATGAACTGATCAAAAAAGATTTAAATAATATAACAGAAAGTGAATTTAGAATAATAGTCATAAAATTAATCGCTGGGTTTGAAAACAGTATACAGGACAGCAGAGAATCTCTTGCTACAGAGATCAAGGGACTAAGGAACAGTCACGAGGAGCTGAAAAACGCTTTAAACGACATGCAAAACAAAATGGAAATGACGACGGCTCGGATTGAAGAGGCAGAGGAGAGAATAGGTGAACTAGAAGATAAAGTTATGGAAAAAGAGGAAGCTGAGAGAAAGAGAGATAAAAAAAATCCAGGAGTATGAGGGGAAAATTAGAGAACTAAGTGATACACTAAAAAGAAATAATATACGCATAATTGGTATCCCAGAGGAGGAAGAGAGAGGGAAAGGTGCTGAAGGGGTACTTGAAGAAATTATAGCTGAGAACTTCCCTGAACTGGGGAAGGAAAAAGGCATTGAAATCCAAGAGGCACAGAGAACTCCCTTCAGACGTAACTTGAATCGATCTTCTGCACATGTCATAGTGAAACTGGTAAAATACAAGGATAAAGAGAAAATTCTGAAAGCAGCAAGGGATAAACGTGCCCTCACATATAAAGGGAGACCTATAAGACTCATGACTGATCTCTCTTTTGAAACTTGGCAGGCCAGAAAGGATTGGCACGAGATCTTCAGTGTGCTAAACAGAATAAATATGCAGCCGAGAATCCTTTATCCAGCAAGTCTGTCATTGAGAATAGAAGGAGAGATAAAGGTCTTCCCAAACAAACAAAAACTGAAGGAATTTGTCACCACGAAACCAGCCCTACAAGAGATCCTAAGGGGGATCCTGTGAGACAAAGTACCAGAGACATCGCTACAACCATAAATTATACAGACATCACAATGACTCTAAACCCATATCTTTCTATAATAACACTGAATGTAAATGGATTAAATGCGCCAACCAAAAGACATAGGGTATCAGAATGGATAAAAAAACAAGACCCATCTATTTGCTGTCTACAAGAGACTCATTTTAGACCTGAGGACACCTTTAGATTGAGAGTGAGGGGATGGAGAACTATTTATCATGCTACTGGAAACCAAAAGAAAGCTGGAGTAGCCATACTTATATCAGACAAACTAGACTTTAAATTACAGGCTGTAACAAGAGATGAAGAAGGGCATTATATAATAATTACAGGGTCTATCCATCAGGAAGAGCTAACAATTATAAATGTCTATGTGCCGAATACCGGAGCCCCCAAATATATAAAACAATTACTCATAAACATAAGCAACCTTATTGCAGGGGAGTTCTACCAGACATTTAAAGCAGAGATAATACCTATCCTTCTCAAGCTATTCCAAGAAATAGAAAGGGAAGGAAATCTTCCAGACTCATTCTAGGAAGCCAGTATTACTTTCATTCCTAAACCAGACAGAGACCCAGTAAAAAAAGAGAACTATAGGCCAATATCCCTGATGAATATGGATGCAAAAATTCTCAGTAAGATACTAGCAAATCGAATTCAACAGCATATAAAAAGAATTATTCACCATGATCAAGTGGGATCCATTTCTGGGATGCAGGGCTGGTTCAACATTCACAAATCAATCAACGTGATACATCACATTAACAAAAAAAAAGAGAAGAACCATATGATCCTGTCAATCGATGCAGAAAAGGCCTTTGACAAAATCCAGCACCCTTTCTTAATAAAAACCCTTGAGAAAGTCGGGATAGAAGGAACATACTTACACATCATAAAAGCCCACAGCTTTTATGAAAAGCCCACAGCTAACATCATCCTCAATGGGGAAAAACTGAGAGCTTTTTCCCTGAGATCAGGAACACGACAGGGATGCCCACTCTCACCGCTGTTGTTTAACATAGTGTTGGAAGTGCTAGCATCAGGAATCAGACAACAAAAGGAAATCAAAGGCATCAAAATTGGCAAAGATGAAGTCAAGCTTTCGCTTTTTGCAGATGGCATGATATTATACATGGAAAATCCGATAGACTGCACCAAAAGTCTGCTAGAACTGATACATGAATTCAGCAAAGTTGCAGGATACAAAATCAATGTAGGGAAATCAGTTGCATTCTTATACACTAACAATGAAGCAACAGAAAGACAAATAAAGAAACTGATCCCATTCACAATTGCACCAAGAAGCATAAAATACCTAGAGATAAATCTAACCAAAGATGTAAAAGATCTGTATGCTGAAAACTATAGAAAGCTTATGAAGGAAATTGAAGAAGATATAACGAAATGGAAAGACATTCCATGCTCATGGATTGGAAGAATAAATATTGTCAAAATGTCAATACTACCCAAAGCTATCTACACATTCAATGCAATCCCAATCAAAATTGCACCAGCATTCTTCTGGAAACTAGAACAAGCAATCCTAAAATTCATATGGAACCACAAAAGGCCCCAAATAGCCAAAGTAATTTTGAAGAAGAAGACCAAAGCAGGAGGCATCACAATCCCAGACTTTAGCCTCTACTACAAAGCTGTCATGATCAAGACAGCATGGTATTGGCACAAAAACAGACACATAGACCAATGGAATAGAATAGAAACCCCAGAACTAGACCCAAAAATGTATGGCCAACTCATCTTTGACAAAGCAGGAAAGAACATTCAATGGAAAAAAGACAGTCTCTTTAACAAATGGTGCTGGGAGAACTGGACAGCAACATGCAGAAGGTTGAAACGGCCACTTTCTCACACCATTCACAAAAATAAACTCAAAATGGATAAAGGACCTGAATGTGAGACAGGAAACCATCAAAACCCTAGAGGAGAAAGCAGGAAAAGACCTCTCTGACCTCAGATGTAGCAATCTCTTACTGGACACATCCCCAAAGGCAAGGGAATTAAAAGCAAAAATGAATTACTGGGACCTTATGAAGATAAAAAGCTTCTGCACAGCAAAGGAAGCAAACAACAAAACTAAAAGGCAACCAACGGAATGGGAAAAGATATTTGCAAATGACATATCGGACAAAGGGCTAGTATCCAAAAGCTATAAAGAGCTCCCCAAACTCCACACCTGAAAAACAAATAACCCAGTGAATAAATGGGCAGAAAACATGAATAGACACTTCTCTAAAGAAGACATCCAGATGGCCAACAGGCACATGAAAAGATGCTCAACGTCGCTCCTCACCAGGGAAATACAAATCAAAACCACACTCAGATATCACCTCACGCCAGTCAGAGTGGTCAAAATGAACAAATCAGGAGACTATAGATGCTGGAGAGGATGTGGAGAAACGGGATCCCTCTTGCACTGTTGGTGGGAATGCAAATTGGTGCAGCCACTCTGGAAAACAGTGTGGAGGTTCCTCAGAAAATTAAAAATAGACCTACCCTATGACCCAGTAATAGCACTGCTAGGAATTTACCCAAGGGATACAGGAGTGCTGATGCATAGGGGCACTTTTACCCCAATGTTTATAGCAGCACTCTCAACAATAGCCAAATTATGGAAAGAGCCTAAATGTCCATCAACTGATGAATGGATAAAGAAATTGTGGTTTATATACACAATGGAGCACTACGTGGCAATGAGAAAGAACAAAATATGGCCCTTTGTAGCAACGTGGATGGAACTGGAGAGTGTGATGCTAAGTGAAATAAGCCATACAGAGAAAGACAGATACCATATGGTTTCACTCTTATGTGGATCCTGAGAAACTTAACAGAAACCCATGGGGGAGGGGAAGGAAAAAAAAAAAGAGGTTAGAGTGGGAGAGAGCCAAAGCATAAGAGACTCTTAAAAACTGAGAACAAACTGAGGGTTGATGGGGGGTGGGAGGGAGGGGAGGGTGGGTGATGGGTATTGAGGAGGGCACCTTTTGGGATGAGCACTGGGTGTTGTATGGAAACCAATTTGACAATAAATTTCATATATTGAAAAAATAAATAAATAACATAAAAAGCAATCTAGGATTCAATAATCTGAATTAATTTCATTGTTGATTTGCCATCACTAAGTACACTATAATGGGGCGGGGGGGAGGACAGAAATCAGGTGCCATTTTCCTGCTTAAATAAGGGCCCTAAAATGTTCCCTCATCAGAAAGTAATGGGTTACAAGTCTGCTGGTTTTAGAGCACAAATGCATTTGTCTTTATATGCTGTTGTTATTTATAAAAGTATTTCATGAATTTTAGATTCAAAATTCTAAAAGTCCTAGTCCTTTTTTTAAATGTTTATTTAATTTTGAGAGAGAGAGACAGAGTGAAAGTAGAGGAGGGGCAGAGGGAGAGGGAGACACAGAATATGAAGCAAGCTCCAGGTTCTGAGCTGTCAGCACAGAGCCTGATACAGCCTCAAACCCATGAACCGTGAGATCATGACCTGAGCTGAAGTCGGATGCCTAACAAACTGAGCCACCCAGGAGCCCCTAAAAGTTCTAGTCTTAAGAAGTAAACGTTGTCTTTCTCCAAAAAGACGAGTAAAAATTCAGAAAGATAATGAGGTATGTCATGATAGCATCTATAGAGTGTTACTTCAAAGGCAAAATCAAATGGAATTCAAAATTGTTTTGTAGCAATGTGACCTATAAATGAAAAATTAAAATAAGTCTGTCCTTTGATGGTAAACAATACTGACCCATTTTCAACAAGACATGCATGCTGGGTTATTCTTCCAGGTTAATATGTGGGGGTAGAGGGGGAGTCTTGGCACAAAGCATACTCATTTGTACTGATGCAAGATGTAATGATAGAATAAACTTAAGCTAACTGGTATATGTAGTCTTTGAACTGATTAATGTATATTACTAGACACAGTTTTTTTAATAAAATGGGCCATCATCACACTTATGTATTTGCAAAATGAATTTTTCTAAACATCAGTTTCCTCAGCTGCAAAATAATGATAATAATACTACCTAGATTATAGAGTATTAACAGAACTAAATGGGATAATTTAGTATTTGTCCCACATCAATCTTTTAATAGATGTGAAACACACATACACACACAAGGATCAGTCAACAGTCCTCAAACGGAAAGTGTTTTCTATCTCTAATGGTTATCTACACCTTTCCATTACAGAGATGAGTTCAATCCTTGTTCTGTCACTTAATAGCTGTGTTTTCCTAAAGTTATTTTCCCCTTTGTGAACATGAAAATAATATTTAAAGACTAGCTAAAAGAATAGTTACTGACTGATGAATGGATAAAGAAGATGTGGTATGTATGCATGTGTGTGTGTGTGTGTGTGTGTTTATATACACACACATATTGGAATATTACTCATCCATCAAAAAGAATGAAATCTTGCCATTTGCAATGATGTGGATGGAGCTAGAATGTATAATTCTAAGTGAACTAAATCAATCAGAGAAAGACAAATACCATATGATTTCACTCATATGTGGAATTTAAGAAACAAAACAGATGACCATATGGGAAGGCGGGGAGAGAAGAGTGAGAAACAAACCAAAAGAGACTCTTAATTATAGAGAACAAACTGTGGATTGACAGAGGGAGGTGGGTGGGAGATGATCTAGATGGGTGATGGGTGCTAAGTAGGGCACTTATTGGGATGAGCACTGGGTGTTATCACTGTAAGTGATAAATCACTGAATTTTACTCCTGAAACTAATATTGCACTGTATGATAACTAAAATTTAAATTACAAAATGATAAAGAACTAGAAAAAAAATAGTTACAAGGACTAAATGAGGCAATAATGTAAAAGGACAAGAATGGAACCTGATACAGACCAAATTTATATTTGATATTACAAGAGTCACATTAGAAAGGTTTCAGGATCGAGATCTTATATTTTTTAAAGTCTAGGCAGTGTCATTATGGAGATGATGACATGTTTTAGTCACTTTGGGGACAATGAGATAAGAATCAAACAGATGTTTATGAAAGACTTTTTCAGATTAGCCTATAATAACAAAGACTTAATAAAGATCAGGTAGTAAATCAGAATTTATCAAGCTTTAGAATTTTTATTGATTTTATAAGACATAATAGGCTGGGATATTTTTATGCCCTTGGGAAGCAATGAAAATCTTTTATAACAATTTATTTTTCTTATTGTCATCCAGTGGGTAGAGAAATGTTGCCAGGCTGTTTTCTATTACTTCTCTGCTTTAGGATTCCAGTTGTCTAGACAGATTTTTCCCCTAGGGTAGAAAGAGATGATTTCTAGAGATTTTAGTCTGGCTTGAATTATGTATCTAGCAAAATTGATCACTCATTTTTTTTTTCTAGCGGTATTTCAATGACCTTTAACTTGGTTTCCTATTCACTGGAAACAGGGGGTCTTGCCATTATAACCAGGGTCTATTCCCATGTCAAGTATACTTCCCTCTTCCCAAAAAAGTGGTGTGAAATGTATTTCAGTAATCCTTTCTTGAATACTGACTATGGGCCTCACATAGTGCCAGAGATAAATGATCCAGTCTCTTATTTAAAGGCAGGTATGTAGTTATTGTGGCCTCTTCATATAAAAGTTAGTCTGATGAGATGTGTTAGGGCTTCTTCTGTAGTCTGCTGCATAGTTTTCAGTGAGTCAGTTTTAGAACCTAGATTATATTACATCCCCTGATATAAAAATGAAAAGTCCCAGCCATTTTTCTCAAGGTATTTTCACTTATATGAGGGGTAGCATGTAAACATAATTATAATAGCATTACAGTGCATACTATGATAAGGGTTATACTCTTCAGGAACACGGAAATAGAACACTTAGCCATGCCTCAGGGAAAGCATCTCTGAGAAGGCTTTATAGACAAAGTAATATCCTAATTGATTCTTAAAGGATGAGGATGAATTAGCTTGGACGAAAAGTATATTCCAGTAAAAGGAAACACTGTAAGCAATGGGAGAGAAAAGATGAGAAAAAATGTGTGTGACTACAAGCAAATCAGTGCTGATTAAAAGCAGAAGGCTACGGGCTCTGAGGACAGAGAAGTAATATCCAGATCATGGATGGTCTTATGTGCCATATTAGGGCTCTTGGATATTACTTGTACAATAGGGGGTGAAATTGTTAAAAGAGAGTTAATTTTGGTAATCATGTAGTAGAGGGGCTTAAAGGTGATGAGACCAGAATTAGGGATTAATTGAATATGGAGGAAAAAGAGTTCAAGATAATTCTAAAATTTCTAGTTTATACATTTAGAAAATGATGGTCCCATCAACTAAGATAGGGCATATAGGAGGAGTTGTACTCAAGGAGAATATGATGAGTTCAGTTCATGATTTTTAAAGTTGGAGATGTAGGCAGTTAAATATTACAAGGCTAAAGTTCACAGGAGAGATCTAGAAAGAGTATGAAGACTTGGAAGACTTATCATATAGAAGATAATTGAAGCTGCCACTCTGGAAAGTATGTAGAGTGAGAAGAGCAGTGGGCTAATGATCACTTCCTGTAAAATACTAATATTTAAGAGATGAAGAAATATTTAAGTCCATGAAGAAAACAGACAGCAAGTATTCAGAGAGGTACAGAATGAAATATTAGAGCACATTATAGAATATAAAGGAATATTTTGAAAAATGCAACAAGCAATATCCAATGCTGTAGAAAGATGAATTAAAAGTTGAAAACTTATCAGCTTTGTATCAGAAACATGAAGACATTACTGAGAACAATTTCAGTAAAATAGGGGGAGCAGAGGCCATATTGCAGAAGGTTGCAGAGTAAGGGGAGACAATGAATATAACTTATACTTCCATTTCCCTTGAATGTGAAAGAGGTAATATTTTCATAAAGCAAAAACCATTTCCTCAGATCATTGTATTTTACATGCTTAACACCACTTCTAGCTGGAACTGTCCTGCTCATAATTTTTTACTTAGGGAAGGAGAACTGAGTAGGCTTTTTTTTTTAAATAGGCCACTGAGTGGACAATGATGGGCACTTGCCCCCCACAATGGTAGCTGATTCATAGGCTGGCTAGTACCATGTGACATACTTTGTGATGGAAGGTACTACTCAACAGGAAAATAAACAGGTTGACAGAGAAATATAAAAGAATGAACAGACACACAGAAAGAAGTGAAACCCATTATTTCTTAAGGTGTCCTGAATAAGTTTCTGCTCTAAAATAGAGTTCAATATAACAAAGATATGAATTAATTACATGATGTAATTCTTAATATTGGGGTCAACTTCATTTAAAAAAATAGTCAATAAAGCTCACTAGGCCATTATTTATTAAAGCAAGGTATATTTAAAGTTTTGTACATTCCTTTTTATGCAAAAAATGTTGACATAAACATATTCTGTATTATTACCTTATAAGTGGTGTATTGCTCATGGATGTATATATTTGTTTGTTTTTGTATTACATGAGAACCAAGCAACATCATGTGTACTGAACTAACAAAAATTTTACGATTATATGAAGAAAATATTTCAGAGTTGAGTCATCCCAGAGTATGATACTATTTCACACCACGGCATTGGTAAGCTGGACATATAAAGACCTGTGACAAAGAAGTCAGTGCCATCTTCTTAATTTGATGTAAGCAGAGGTAGAATGAGAATATGGTCTTTGTAGAGCAACTTGCAACTGTTTATTAGCTGTAAATAGAGGGGCAAATGTACACTGAATGATTTTTTTCTATTCCTGATTCTAGCAATAAATGGATTAGATATCCATATTATAAAAATTTCCATCCTGGCTTTATTTTCATGTAAGCAAGGCAACTTTACAAAATTGCCAAGTTGACACCCTATTAAAGCTGGAATTTGAGAACTGCTCAATACCAGAGTTTTCATTCAATGTGGTGTCTGATATCCTGAGTAAGATGAAAAGCCTTAAAGTTATTAATGCAATCATATACAGTCTACTTATACAACAGATAATCTGCATTAGTATCAGTAAGGTAAAAAATATAACTGTATTTAATCTAAATCTTTCTAATATAAAATCTAAAGTCAGTAGACATATTAATGTTAATTTTATTTTTATCTGTTTTATAGTTTTATTAAAATTGTTAAAGCAGTTTATGCCTATTTTTATACTTGTTGATATTTGAGTAACAATATATTTTTTAATGTTTATTTATTTATTTTGAGAGAAAGAGTGTGAAAGGTGTAAGGGCAGAGAGACAGGGGGACAGAGGACTAGAAGCAGGCTCTGCTGATAGCAGAGAGCCTGATGTGGGGCTTGAGCCCATGATCTGTGACATCATGACCTGAGCTGAAGTCAGATGCTTAACTGACTGAGCCACCCAGGTGCCCCTAGGTAACAATATATTAAACATAGTCTTATTTCAATTACCAAAGAACCAAAAAATTAGATTCCCATTAAAATGAATCTGCAGATAAACTAATTTTACCACTATTAAAATTTGAGAAACCAGGTACTGGCTAGACTAATCACTATACCCAGACTTTCTTCCATTCAACTCATCCTCTAACCCACCTTTCAGACTGATCTTCCCAAAGAGACGTTACTCACCAACCTAAAAAGCTACAGTGACTTTAGAATAAGACTACCTTGGCTCAATTCAAATTTGAAGTGGTGAAACAAAAAGATGACAACACTAAAATTGTAACCAGTTAACTTCCAAAAAGACTTTGGGGGGGGGCTCATAGATCAAAATTCACTGCAAAAGCACATGAAGATAAAAGTGAACAGATGTACTCTGAAGGAAGTAGGTCAGGGAGATTAGAATATATGTTGTACACCTGAAACCAATGTAACCTTGTGTGTCAACTATACTTCAATTAAAAAAAAAAGAATACATGCACAATAAATTTGGCTCTAAAATTTGTGAAGCTAAGTAAAGGGGAAATTTATGGATGACACACTTTCTGTTTTTGTTTTACATAAACCCAAATATATTCAATCAGATTTTCCCCTCTTTTCTCCTACTTACCTTAAATCTAGTTTGGTTGGCTTTATAATTGTTCCATGAAGACAACTATACATATTCCAGATTTTTATGTGCCCACCTCTGCCTTCTCCCTCCTCTCAATTAAAGTCTACTCATCCTTCAAAGCTCAATTCCAATCCACATCCCCGACCTCTCTGTATTTCATTAATCTTTCTTTCCTCTAGACTCTGATAGCACAAATTCAGCTTGTATCACACTATTCAGCTTTTAATTTTAGCCAGTTTCAAACTTTTCACTACCATGTACTACTTTTCCAAGATGATAGCTCCATGATAGCAGAGAATGTATATCTTCTATTAGTCTTCTCAATACTAAATAGTCATTCAATATATATCTATTGGTTCTTTCTCTGAACAAAACTTTTACTGAGTACTTATAGACATAAATATACAATTTGTTCCTATATACACATATTTGTGTGAGCCGGTAAATAGTCTCTGAACAAATTCTACTTTATCTTTTCAATACTTTCTTTTACTAAGGGTCTAATTGTGAAAATTTGAAATTGGTTCTGGAGATAGCTTTGTGTTTTTAGGGGAACTTAGGGAAAAGGATAATATGTATGGTTAGATTGTGAAGTAGTACATAAAATGACATTTTAGCAGCACTGAAATCCCCAGTGTTGACCACATAAAAATGGACAACAACTTGATGGGGAAAATTTCCTTAGAAGACTCTCTTTTGACTAACCACATTACAACATCATTCTGAGAGGCTGTATTTTATCTTAGTCTGAGCACTAGTTATAAAATACAATAACCATACATATCAGAATTTCAATACAAATGCAGACTTTGTATGCATTGCTTACAAAAATGTTTCTGTCAGGATTATTCAGCTACCTTTTAAAATATACTCCAGTAATGAATCCTTTCTTATATATAAGAATAACTAGATCACATAAAACTACAATTTCTATCAGTATAAAATGTTATACTCTATAAATGAATTTATTCTTTTATTTTCTACAGTAATACAAACAGAATTAAATTCTACTGAAAATACAGGGCATCTTCCATGATGGCTGTATTTATGAATAGGCCTATTCTGAATCAACACCTCATTCTTGCCTTAAGGATTAGGACTTTTATTTCAGTTAATATTTTCTTTGACCTCACTATAGCACATTATATTGTTGACAATTATTTCTTCCACAAAACTCTCTCCTCTCTCGGTTTGCATATTACTACTCTTTCTTAATTTTCAAATTACCTCTTTGCCTGATCCTTTTCTGTTTCTATTATAAACTACCATTCTTTTCCTTGTTCCTTATGTGTTAGTAATTTTCAGGGTTTTATTCTTTGCCTTTTCCCATATTATTCTATATACTTCCCATGTGGAATTCTCTATGGAGATATTCATCCACTTGCAAAACTTTTAGTACTCTACCTCCTTTATGCTAATGGATCTCAATTCTACATTCCCTGGGCTCTAGGCTACAGCTTCATTCACCTTCTAAATATTTTTCCTGATTGCTCTCAATTGACTTCACGTTTAAGATACAAAATGAAATGATTTCCTTTACTTTGATGCTATTCTCTCCTGTTCACATCTCCTTATTTTGATGAATGGAATCATGAATGGATTGCATTGGGTCCCCACCCCAAATTCTTATGTTGAAGCTCTAGCCCCTGTATTACCTTAGAATGTGTCTTTATTTGAAAATAGGGTCTTTACAGAGGTGATCAAGTTAAAATGAAGTCATTAGGGTAAGGTATAATCCAATATGACTGGTGTTCTTATAAAAAGGAGAAATTTGCTCTCCTTCAAACAGTAAAGTCTCCAGGGATATGTCAAAAGATAGCAGCATAGGAGGACACCGGGATCACCTCTTCCTGCTGATCACTTAGATTCCACCCACATCGGCCTAAATAACCCAGAAAACTGACAGAAGACTAGCAGAACAGCCTCTCCAGAGCCAAGCATAGACAAGAGGTCCACGGAAGAGCATAGGAAGGGCAGAGAGGTGGTGCGTGCTACACAACTGGCACGAGGGAGCCAGGCGGTGGAGGGGCAGCCCACCGGGAAAGGCAGAACCCCCAAAGTCTGACTTGCAAAAGTGGAAGGGCCAAACTGTGTGAGTTCTGACAGGCAGTGGGACTTAACATCTGTAATGTTAAAAGTCTGCTCTCGGAGATAGGGGAGGGTGAGAGGACGCCGGGAGAGAGAGTTGTTGAGTCCCGGAAGGACAGAGCTCAGTGGGGGAAGAGAGGTGCGGGCAAGAGCCATTTTCCTCTCCCATTCCCCAGCTGAAATTACAAATGGAATCAGTTCCCATCACCGAACTTGCTTGCACCTCGCGAAAGCCCTACAATGTGCTTCTGTGGATCCATCCCTCTGACAGGCCTGCCTCCCTCCTGGTGCTGCAAGGCCCCTTCTGCAGGGGACCACCCATAGCAAAGCTATCTAAGCCTGCTCCTCCCACTCCTGTGCACCTTGCGGATCCACCCAGTCTAATACAACCTTGGCCAGATCCCATCGAAGAAGCACCACATGCCTGGCAGTGTGCAAGCAGCACAGACAGGGGATACACCACTCCAGAGTAAGTACTGCCACTGGGAGAGGGGAAGACAAGGTACACACAAGTCTGACTGTGGCCCTAGTGGTGGGTTGGGGGCAGACATCAGGTCTGACTGTGGCCCCACTCACCAATACAAGTTTCTCCAGACAGCACAGGAAAAGTGCCTTGCAGTTTGGAGCTACCACAGGGACTACCCAAAATGACCAAATGGAAAAATTCTCAAAACAAACTCCAGCTAACGAATTGATCAAAACCAATTTAAGCAATAAAATGGAACAATAATTTAGAATAATAGTCATAAAATTAATTACTGGGCTTGAAAAAAAGCATACAGGACAGCAGAGATCTATTGCTACAGAGACCAAGGGACTAAAAAATAGTCATGATGGACTAAAAAATGCTATAAATGAGGTGCAAAATAAAATGGAGGCAGCCATAGCATGGATTGAAGAGGCAGAGGAGAGAATAGGTGAATTAGAAGATAAAATTATGGAAAAAGAGGAAGCTGAGAAAAAGAGAGATAAAAAAATCCAGGAATATGAGGGGAGAATTAGGGAACAAAATGATGCAATGAAATGGAACAATATCCATATAATAGGAATTCCAGAAGAAGAGGAGAGAGAGAAAGGGGCTGAAGGTGTACTTGAACAAATCATAACTGAGAACTTCCCCAATGTGGGGAAGAAAGCAGGCACTAAAATCCAAGAGGCACAGAGAACTCCTTTCAGACATAACTTAAATCGATCTTCTGCACGAATTATCACAGTAGAACTGGAAAATACAAGGATAAGAGATAATTCTGAAAAAAGCTAGGGATAAACGGGCCTTAACATACAAAGGTAGACACATAAGGGTCGTAGCAGACCTATCTACTTAAACTTGGCAGGCCAGAAAGGAATGGCAGGAAATCTTCAATGTGATGAACAGGAAAAATATGCAGCTGAGAACCCTTTATGCAGCAAGTCTTTCATTCAGAATAGAAGAAGAGATAAAGGTTTTCTCAAACAAACAAAACCTGAAGGAATTCATCACCACTAAACCAGCCCTACAAGAGATCCTAAGGGGGACTCTGTGAGTGAAATGTTTCAAGGACCATAAAGTGCCAGAGACATCAATCAATACAAGCATGAAACCTACAGACATCACAATGACTCTAAACCCATATGTTTCTTTTATTTATTTATTTATTTATTTATTTTTTATTTTTATTTTTTAATATATGAAATTTACTGTCAAATTGGTTTCCATACAACACCCAGTGCTCATCCCAAAAGGTGCCCTCCTCAATACCCATCACCCATATGTTTCAATAGTAACACTGAATGTAAATGGACTAAATACTCCAACCAAAAGACATGGGTATCAGAATGGATAAGAAAACAAGAACCATCTATTTGCTGTCTACAAGAGATTCATTTCAGACCTGAGGCCACCTTCAGATTGAAAGTGAGGGGATGGAGAACTATCTGTCATGCTACTGGAAGTCAAAAGACAGCTGGAGTAGCCATACTTATATCAGACAAACTAGACTTTAAATTAAAGGCTATAACAAGAGATGAAGAAGGGCATTATATAATAATTACAGGGTCTATCCATCAGGAAGAGCTAACAACTATAAATGTCTATGCACTGATTGTGAAAGCCCCCAAATATATAGAATAATTAATCACAAACATAAAGCAACCTTATTGATAAGAATGTGGTATTGCAGGAGACTTTAATACTCCACTTACAACAATGAATAGATCATCTAGACAGAGAATCAATAAAGAAACAAAGGCCCTGAATGATACATTGGATCAGATGGACTTGACAGGTATATTTAGAACTCTGCATCCCAAAGCAACAGAATATAATTTCTCGAGTGCACATGGAACATTCTCCAAGATAGATCACATACAGGGCCACAAAAGAGCACTTAATAGGTATAAAAGAATTGAGATCATACCATGCACACTTTTGGGTCACAATGCTATGAAACTTGAAATCAACCACAGGAAAAAGTCTGGAAAACCTCCAAAAGCATGGAGGTTAAAGAACACCCTACTAAAGAACGAATGGTTCAAGCAGGCAATTAGAGAAGAAATTAAAAAATATATGGAAACAAATGAAAATGAAAAGACAACAATCCAAATGCTTTGGGATGCAGCGAAGGCAGTCCTGAGAAGAAAATACATTGCAATCCAGGCCTATCTCAAGAAACAAGAAAAATCCCAAATACAAAATCTAACAGCACACTTAAAGGAAATAGAAGTAGAACAGCAAAGACACCCCAAACCCAGCAAAAGAAGAGAAATAATAAAGATCAGAGCAGAAATAAACAATAGAGAATCTAAAAAAAAAAAAAAAAACACTCTAGAGCAGATCAATGAAACCAAGAGTTGTTTTCCTGAAAAAATAAACAAAATTGATAAACCTTTAGCCAGGCTTCTCAAAAAGAAAAGGGAGAGGACCCAAATAGATAAAATCACAAACGAAAATGGAATTATTACAACCAATCCCTCAGAAATACAGGCAATTATCAGGGAATACTATGAAAAACTATATGCCAACAAACTGGACAACCTGGAAGAAATGGACAAATTCCTAAGCACCCTACACTTCCAAAACTCAAACAGGAAGAAATAGAAAACTTGAACACACCCATTACCAGCGAAGAAATTGAATCAGTTATCAAAAATCTCCCAACAAATATGAGTCCAGCACCAGATGCCTTCCCTGGGGAATTCTACCACACATGTAAAGTAAAGATAATACTTATCCTTCTCAAGCTCTTCCCAAAAATAGAAAGTAAAGGAAAACTTCCAGACTCATTCTATGAAGCCAGCATTCCTTTGATTCCCAAACAAGACAGAGACCCAGAAAAAAAAGAGAACTATAGGCCAATATCCCTGATGAATGTGGATGCAAAAATTCTCAACAAGAGATACTAGCAAATTGAATTCAATGCTAGCAAATTGAATTCAATACTAGCAAATTGAATTCAACAGCATATAAAAAGAATTATTCACCATGATCAAGTGGGATTCATTCCTGGGATGCAGGGCTGGTTAAATATTTGTAAATCAATCAATGTGATGCATCACATTAACAAAAGAAAAGAACCATATGTTCCTGTCAATCGATGCAGAAAAAGCATTTGACAAAATTCAGCATCCTTTCTTAATAAAAACCCTCGAGAAAGGCAGGATGGAAGGAACATACATAAACATCATAAAAGCTATTTATGAAAAGCCCACAGATAATATCCTCAATGGGGAAAAGCTGAGAGCTTTCCCCCTGAGACAAGGAACATGACAGGGATGTCCACTCTCACTGCTGCTGTTTAACATAATGTTGGAAGTTCATCAGCAATCAGACAACAAAAGGAAATCAAAGGCATCAAAATTGGCAAAGATGAAGTCAAGCTTTCACTTTTTGCAGATGACATGATATTATACATGGAAAATCCGATAGACTCCACCAAAAGTCTGCTAGAACTAATACATGAATTCAGCAAAGTCGCAGGATACAAAATCAATGTACAGAAATCAATTGCATTCTTATACACTAATAATGACGCAGCAGGAAGACAAATAAAGAATCCCATTCACAATTGCACCAAGAATCATAAAATACCTAGGAATAAACCTAACCAAAGATGTAAAAGATCTGTATGCTGAATACTATAGAAAGCTTATGAAGGAAATTGAAGAAGATATAAAGAAATGGAAAAACATTCCCTGCTCATGGATTGGAAGAATAAATATTGTTAGGATGTCAATACTACCCAAAGCTATCTACACATTCAATGCAATCCCAATCAAAATTGCACCAGCATTCTTCCCGAAGCTAGAACAAGCAATCCTAAAATTTGTATGGAACCACAAAAGACCCCGAATAGCCAAAGTAATTTTGAAGAAGACCAAAGCAGGAGGCATCACAATCCCAGACTTTAGCCTCTACTACAAAGCTGTAATCATCAAGACAGCATGGTATTGGCACAAAAACAGACACATAGACCAATGGAATAACATAGAGACTCCAGAATTGCACCCACAAAAGTATGGCCAATTAATCTTTGACAGTGCAGGAAAGAATATCCAATGGAAAAAAGACAGTATCTTTAACAAATGGTGTTGGGAGAACTGGACAGCAACAGGCAGAAGAATGAAACTAGACCACTTTCTTACACTATTTACAAAGATAAACTCAAAATGGATAAAGGACCTGAATGTAAGACAGGAAACTATGAAAATCCTAGAGGAGAAAGCAGGAAAAAACCTCTCTGACCTCAGCTGTAGCAATTTCTTACTTGACACATCTCCAAAGGCAAGGGAATTAAAAGCAAAAATGAACTGTTGGGACCTCATGAAGATAAGAAGCTTCTGCACTGCCAAGGAAACAATCAATGAAACTAAAAGACAACTGACGGAATGGGAAAGATATTTACAAATGACATATCAGATAAAGGACTAGTATCCAAAATCTATAAAGAACTCACCAAACTCAACAGTCAAAAAAGAAATAATCCAGTGAAGAAATGGGCAGAAAACATGAATAGACACTTCTCTAAAGAAGATGTCCAGATGGCCATCAGGCAAATGAACAGATCCTCAACATCACTCCCCATCAGGGAAATACAAATCAAAAACCACACTGAGATACCACCTCACACCAGTCAGAGTGGCTAAAATGAACAAATCAGGAGAGTATAGATGCTGGAGAGGATGTGGAGAAATGGGAACCCTTTTGCACTGTTGGTGGGAATGCAAACTGGTACAGCTGCTCTGAAAAACAGTGTGGAGGTTCGTCAAAAAATTAAAAATAGATCTACCCTATGACCCAGCAATAGCACTACTAGGAATTCACCCAAGGGATACAGGAGTGCTGATGCATAGGGGCACTTGTACCCAAATGTTTATAGCAGCACTTTCAACAATAGCCAAATTATGGAAAGAGCCTAAATGTCCATCAACTGCTGAATGGAGAAAGAAATTGTGGTTTATATATACAAAGGAATACTACTTGGCAATGAGAAAGAATGAAATGTGGCCTTTTGTAGAAATGTGGATGGTACTGGATAGTGTTATGCTAAGTGAAATAAGTCATACAGAGAAAGACAGATACCATATGTTTTCACTCTTATGTGGATTCTGAGAAACTTAACAGAAGACCATGGGGGAGGGGAAGGAAAAAAAATGTTAGGGAGAGAGCCAAACCATATCAGACTCTTAATAACAGAATAAACTGAGGGTTGATGGGGAGTGGGAGGGAGGGGAAAGAAAAAAAAGTTAGAGAGGGAGAGAGCCAAACCATAAGAGACTCTTAAAAACTGAGAATAAACTGAGGGTTGATGGGGAGTGGGAGGGAGCAGAAAATGAGTGATGGGCATTGAGGAGGGCACCTGTTGGGATGAGCACTGACTGGGTGTTGTATGGAAACCAATCTGACAATACATTTCATATTTTAAAAAAATTAAAAAATAAAAAGGATAAATTTAAAAATAGACCCTCATAAATGTTGGATGCCATATAAAGATGAAGGCAGAGTTGAGGGCAATGCTTTTACAAGCCAAAGAATGCCAAATATTGCCAGCAAACCACTGGAAGCTGAGAGAGAGACCTGGAAAAGGTCCTTCCCTAGCACCTTCAGAGGGAGCATGGCCCTACTGATACCTTGATCTTGGATTTATATCCTTCTAAAGTATGAGACATTAAATTTCTGTTGTTTAAGAAACTTAGTTTGTGGTACTTTGTTACAGCAAGCCTAGAAAACTAATAGAGCCATCATACACCAAGTCATAAAAATGAAAACAAAAAGCCGAAATACCCCAAACCATCACCCTGGACTTCTTCCTTTTTTCCACCCTCAAATCCAACTGCTCAATAAGTTAAGTTCTTTCTCACTCCTTGAAGCATTCTTGGATCAATTTCTTCATCATCATCATCTCCACTGCCACTGTTCTAGGTCTGGCATTCTTCCATTGTGTAGGCTCTTATAATAGACCCCTTTTGAATCTCTCCTACTTCTACCTTTATCACCACCCCATCAACCTTCCATGTTGTTAGGAGATTCTTGAAAAGAAGCTGGAAATGTCTCCTTATCACCCAAGCAATAAAAAAAAAAATCAAACGCCTTAGTACCCAAGGTCTTTCACGACAATTCATTTTACCAGCTTTTCATACCTATGCTTTAGTAATGCTGAACTTATGTCTCTTCCTTGGATATATCACGCTTTCCCATTGCCTCCACAAATGCTGCTCCCTTTCTTGAAACATATTTCTCTTCCTTTTTCCTTTCCTTTCCCCAGAAACTCTTACTAATTCAGCTTGAACTTTATACTGTGACTGTTCTTATGCTGTCTCCTCCACTTTACCATGAGCTCTAGAAACACAGGAATTGTCATTTGCATCCTGTTTTCCTTGGTGCCTAGAATATATTAGAATAAATATACAAATAAGAATGTTCTTTTGTTTATCCACAAAGTAAAAATATTAGAGCATAATGTTTACAAATAACTGTGTTTGTGTATTAAAACTATTCTTTAGGTAAGTTAATTCAGTTTTGATTATTTTTTTTCATAAAGATGGCTGGTCATATCTGTCCTTCATAGTTCAGGATATACTGCAAATCTTTTATTTTTCCTGTGTGTTTTGCAGTCTCCAATGAGAGAGATCTATTGAAGATCTGTTAGTTCAATGGTCACTACAGGACACAGTTAAATTCATCTTTCCATTCTTTAGATTTTTAAAAAATTTTGCGTCTGTCAACTCTCCTTAGATATAAAAGAATAAAAACAGTCAGTTTGCTACTACAGTCATATAGTGACATAAGAGAAATGAAACACTGCATTACTATACAGAATGCCTAATTGCTGCTTTCTCCTTAAATAAGCAAAATCATGCTTGATACCATTTTGTTTTATGAAGGGAAAGGGTGAAATGATCCTCATTTATACTAGGTTGCATAGGTTGTTTGATAAAACTCTACCTTCTCCCAATCTAGTTAGTTCCCTCATATTGTATTATTGCCTCCAGGTAGCAAATGCTGGAGCACATTTTTATTTTATCTTTAAATAGTAAGAAAACCATTCCCAGTTATGCATATCTCTCTTTTTTCCCTCCCTACGTAGGGATAGGGTGCCAACATACACATACAGAACTTAGTTAACACATCACACACACAAAAAGACATATTGTAAAAAAATATTCAGTGTTTTCTTGTAAAACAGTAGCAAGTCCCTTTGGACCACAACATTGAAAATGTTCCACTAAACCTTTAATGTGAATTTGCTCAATGGGTCTGTGCATACAGGTGTAGAACGACTACTAGATTTGATATCTGAACGAATTCAAGTTCCCATTAGAGCCTGACTGCTTCAATGACCCCATTATTTTGCTTCCGCTGCTCCCAGAATTGATCAACTTAATTATTCTAATGAAACATTTGGGACATGAATTTCTGATTTGTTTTAAACCACATGGGACATCTAAAAGTGCTTCACTTGAAAAAATCACAATACAGAAGAAATGACTATGAGAATATGTTAGATGCTTAGAAGTAGGGCAGGGCAGAGATCCATGCTGTGTACACAGATACTCCCTTTCCTGGAATGGTACTCTGTTTAGATTACTCTTTATCATCAGTTAATGGTTTACATATATGAATCTCATTATATTATATTCACATTTGCTATTCCTACAATATTTACCTTTCCTCCCAGACTCTTCCTTTTCTTTTGTCAAACAAGACAGTTTTTCAATTCATTTTTCTACATGATTCATAGTAGCCCTTCCTTCCCCCACCTTAAAATATCAGTTATCATATTGTGTACATTTCTAATCTCAGTAACATTTCAGTAGAACATGAAGCTAGCATTGCAATCATCCCAATGCAGCCTTAATAATATATGATGAATTGGAAAACATTCTCAAAGTTTATATACTTTATTGTACTAATCACTCCTTGATGCTTCCATTTAGTTCTTATAGCTTGTTATTTATGATTTCCCACATTTTATTTCAAAAGTTTCTTTGTTTGCCTTATGTGTTGTATTATGAAATGGTATGTTAATTTCCTGTTGTAATTAGTCACCATGACAACATCACACACCAATTTAAATAAAATAAAACTTCAAAATTTTTATCAGCTCATAAGTTTTATTTAATTGAAATCATCAAAGTAGATAATTTTGCTTCATGTTTGGATTCTATTTAAATTGCTTATATAATTTTGCATTGCTTTGTATCAAGTCTTCTATATACCATTATAATTTTATATCAATAGTATACATTAAATGAGGAAAAACAGCATACCTTTTTTTTTTTTTTTTTGAAAAAAAGATCTCTCTTAAAAATATGCTGCTTTCTATGGAGGTCTGGGTGGCTCAGTCAGTTGAGTGTCTGACTTTGGCTCAGGTCATGATCTCATGGTTCATGAGTTCAGGCCCCATGTCAGGCTCTGTGCTGACAGTTCAGAACTGGAGTCTGCTTCAGATTCTGTGTCTCCATCTCTCTCTGCCCTTCCCCTGTTCATGTTCTGTCTCTTTCTCCAAAATAAATAAACATTAAAAATTTTTTAAAAATATGCTTCTCTCTAAAAATGCATTGTATATGTTAAAAACTACATTATGAGCCATAACACACAGCATGCCTTCTTTTTGTTGGGAACTAGACACTTGAAAGCACCATGGTAGAAAAGAAAGAGCAATGTCCTAGGCCTTGAAGAGAATGGCCTATTGGACTGATGCCTAGTTTCTGTCAAGCAAGAATAGGTATAATATTTCAGACCTCACATGCTTACTATCAAGATAAGATAAAATCTCTGTAGAGTACCAGGGAACAATGGGTGACATATAATAGGCATTCAATTCATTCCATGTTAGCTACATATAAAAGTGAAACTTAGTTGTATGTGCCAATCTGGTGGAGGGGAGAAAAACTATCAACTGACAGGTAAAGGTTAAGATATGAGCTACTGAGTATTGAGAGGAAGGTAGAGAAACTAAGCAATAGCAAGCTTTACCCTTTGTGTATTTATTTAGTAGGGGCAAAGAATTTATACTGAGGAAAGATATAAAATGCAGATTGTCAGGATTTATGATGAAAAGATTTCTCATTACTATAATAAACGGTGATCCAGAAATGCCTCATCAGACTTATGGAAGATAATGAAAGCAACTACAACTTCAATTACATCCCTGATTTATAGATAATGTTGCAACATCTCAAACACTGAACATATTTTACCACAATCTATTTGCATATATGTGTATATGTGTATGTGTTTTAGGGGTATGATGAGGAATCATTTTTCATTTCATTCTTTTCAAATTACAATGCACTTAAATAACTGTTCCAGAAAGAAAATGCAAATTAACATTAAACTACTTATATTCCTTCAAATTCTTTTCCAATATGTGTCAACATACATGCATTATATATATAATCAGTGTTTATATACTCTCTTGTGATCTAATTCTTTCACTTAACATTGTTTCGTGTTTTGTGAATTGTCATGCAACAGAACCACCATCAAACTGTTACCTGTTTATCTACAGCAATCCCAACACCTCACTTTGTGCTTAGACATTCTAATAGCTATATGTTTCTAGCTTACTGTTAATTAATTTTTAAAGTTTTTAAAAATTTATTTACTTTGAAAGAGAGACTTTGACCCTCCCCCACTCATGCTCTGTCTCTCTCTCAAAAATAAACATTAAACAAATTTTAAAGAGAGAGAGAGAGAGAGACAGCACTCTCTACATTGCCAGCACAGAGCCTGATGCAGGGCTTGAACTCATGAACCGTGAGATCATGAGCTGAGCCAAAATCAAGGGCCAAGACGCTTAATGAACTGAGCTACCCAGGCACCCCCTTACTGTTATTTTAATTTGAATTTTTTACCTGTAGGCGAAAAGTGTGTTTTTCCGTGTGATGATTTATTGCGTATGTTTTAATCCACGTAGACTTCCTCTCTTCACCTCTTTTTTCTCCTTATGTGAACAGCCTCATGAACCATGTCTGTAAGCCCCTCACAAATTATGTTCAATATCAACATGATCTAATTTGCTGATTACTGCACCAAAACTGTATAACTAAATGGTATAGCTATATATCTAATCAGTGTCAATTCTTTGATGCTTTGAAACCCAATATCCAAATGGTCTTCAATTCCTCTGATAAATCTCTGAAAGTTTTCTCATTCTATTCTTTTCTCTCCCAGATGACTTTGGTCTCCTCACAGTTAATTTATCTTTTTAAATTGTTTTTGTAAATTTTACATGTAGCAAGAATTACTATCAAACTCCATTCATTGGGCCAGAGACACTTGTGGTGTTAGTGAAAGACTTGCCCCTCATGTAGTATACTATTTGTGGGTTCCTCAGGCAGCCAGTGGCCTTAACTCCAAGCTCTATGTGCAGTCACAGTTTTAAAATCAATTTAGGAAGATAACTAAAATACACACCTGACCGTATAATCCAGTCATTAGTTAGTAAATCTCTATTTATTGATTACAGGCTAAAAATAAACTTTTTGAGAATAGCCTACAAAGCTTTTATAATCTGGCTTAATCTGATTCACAGCCCAGCCTTATTTTGTCATTGTTTCCATACATTCTACATTACATCTAAATGGACTGCTCATTGTTCTTGAATATCCTTTCTTGCTTTTCTTCTACCAAGCCTTTTGCTCATGTCATTTCACCATCCTCATTAGGCTCTGGTCCCCTTTCTCACTATTCTACTCTGAGTGCCTATCTTACACATCTTATACACTTTATCTTAAATATGACTGACTTCCTAAAGCTTTTTTCTAATATTTCTCAACTGAATATGGCTTCTCCAATATTTGAACCCCGAAGCAGCTTGTAGTTTCTTTATTTTCTCAGTTAAGAATTGCTTATTTGTTTTATCCTCTTTTGAATAGCTTGTAAGCTATTGAGGACAGGGGCTGGAACTCACATTTTTCTGCAAATGCTTTGTAAATAATAGGTGTTCAATATTTTTTCTTGAATTAAATATTCCCCAAGGTCTGAAAATTCTTATAACACCAAAAATATTGTCCCATATATGTTGGATCATCCCAGCACTTAGCACATATAGGGAATGAATAAAAATAAGAAATATGAATGCTTTCAAAGTTATATGATTGGATGTAACTGAAGAAAATATATATTCCTATCTTCCTAAATATAAGGCATGCCTCCTCACTCCACTTATATCTCAGAAAAAGGAAACTATCTTATATTCAAGTCCTTACAAATTCTTTAATTATAAGTACCTTATCTAAATTATTTTATTTTTAATATTAAAGTGTTCTTTGAAGAACTCAGTATGGGACCTCAATTAATATAAGTTTTAGGTGAGGGGTGCCTGGGTGGTTCAGTTGGTTAAGTGTCTGACTCTTGATTTTGGCTCAGGTCATGGTCTCACAGGTCTTGGGTTTGAGCCCCATGTCGGGTTGTGTGCTAACAGCATGCAGCCTGCTTGGGATTCTTTCCCTCTCTTTCTGCCTCTCCCCCACTTGTGTGTGTGTGCGCACACATGCTCTCTCTCAAAATAAAATAAACTTAAAAATATGAGTTTTAGGTGATTATAGAGGCACATTTACAGAATTGGGATGGGGGATTAAAGACAATGAAATGTAACATAGACCTAAGGATTATTTAGGGGGTGTGACTTCACAATATTAATCTTATTATATCATTGTAAAAAAGACTTTGAAAGATCACTTAAAATTGCAATGCAGTACATACCTAGAGAAGATAAAAAATACATTTAGAACGAATTGGATAATCAATTTACCTAGTACTATGCAAATGGATATTTATGGCTTGAGATCAAGATGACAGTGATGCACCTATTAGTGTTGTATCGCTTTCTACCTAACAATTTAGATGAACATGAATATAGTGTGTTCCAGAAAACTGTTAGGTGACTCCAAATTGGTTCTCAAGCTTACAGAAACAATGATGCCAAGGATATTTGTGAGAATTTGAACAAAACTGTTTTTGCAAAATGGGGTGGTGGGGGAAGAAAGCAGTAGTTCTTCATGAAGACATTATTTTAAGCCATATGCAATTTGAATCCATCCATATAAGTAAATTTATCACACTTAGATGCTTTACTGTGTCATTTACATTTCCAAAAAGCTATTTATATTCAAAATGGTCAAAAAACTTTAAAAAATCATATTAGGAAAACGTAGGCACACCTTATCCATCACATCTGTTACAAGATTTTGAATACAGGGTAATACACATAGCTTCAAAGCCCACAGTAATACTAAGAACTGCCATTTATTTAGTATTTACTAGGTGCCATGCACTTTGTTAAGTGACTTGCATATCTTACATATCAATGATTCTTCAAACAATCCTATAGGGTAGGTATTATGAAGCCATTTTACAAATGAATAGTATGCTCCAAGAAATTAAAAACTTGCTCAGGGTGCCTGGGGCGCTCCACCGGTTAACCTTCAGGCTCAGGTCATGACCTCATGGTTTGTGGGTTTGAACCCCAGGTTGGGATTGCACTGACAGTGTGGGGCCTGATTGTGATTCTCTCTCTCACTCTTTCTCTGCCCCTCCCCTACTTGCACTTTCTCTCTCAAAAGTAAATAAATAAACTTAAAAAAAAAAAGCTTGCTCAAGATCATGCAGTTAATAAGCAGTAGACCTCAATGAAGTTTCTAAGTCTATAACCTGAACCACTACACCATATGACCTCCATAAGCACTGTGCCTGAATTTCTAAGTCTGTGAATTTGACAGGATGGTGTTTTAATATAAACAAATGTGAAGTCAAAAGTAGAACAAGAACAAGGAGCTTTGTAATCCATAAATGTATTACCATCTTCAATACTAACCCTTTTAATACATTTTTAATTTTTAATAAATTTTTAAACTAAAAACCTAAAGAATACCATACTCATAATCTATTTGGCCTCACAAATCTATTTCTGGTGAGAGTCACCTCTGTAGAAAGGAGTGGTGTGTCCTCGGCTTCTCTAACCTTCTACTTGTTAACAATGGGTTTACAGTGCACAAATTGACCTGAATTACTTAAACCATTTTTTAACATTTATTTATTTTTTGAGAGACAGAGACAGAGCATGAGCAGGGGAGGGCAGAGAGAGGGAGTCACAGATTCCGAAACAGGCTCCAGGCTCTGAGCTGTCAGCACAGAGCCTGTCGGAGGGCTCTAACTCACAAACTGTGAGATCATGACCTGAGCCTAAGTTGGAGGCTTAACTGACTGAGTGACCCAGGTGCCCCGACCTGAATTACTTTTCTATTTAAAATGTGCTATTTCTTTACAACTTCTGGGGTAACTTATTCCATAAGTCATGTATAATAATTCCCTTTCCCCATTGTTTACCTCTGTAATGTTTCAAGGATACTCAGTTTCGATACTCTTGGGTTTGGTAAACAGGTTTGCATATGTCCTATCCAAACCTGTTATGATGTCATGGTTTGATGGATTCTGAGCATAGCCTCACTCAACCATTATCCTTCCTAACAGAAGAGCCCTAATTTTTTAGCCTTTCACAAGTAGCCTCACTACTTGCTGGTTCATTACAAATGTTTTCTCGTCTTAAATAGCAGCAGCAACTTTTTAAAAAGAAGGAGCAACCAGAATTATATTTCATTAAGTCTGGAGGACCCTAATGTTGTACTAAGGAAGTAGCCTGTCTTCTGTTTGGATACCAATCTCTTTCCAGACACTGACCAGCAGAATGTTGACCTTTGTGGGTATAGTAACTTCTTGAACTAATTTTTTTAGGGAACAGTTACCACTTACTCCAAGATTCCTTTTCAAGATTGGAACTGAGAAATAGGAGCCTGCCAGCCTATGAATGCACCCTGGCTTATTTAACCTTCATTTTTTCCCATAACTGCATTACCTTACCCACATGTAAGCTAATCTGCCACTTCTCTGCCCACTCACAAGCCTCAAGAGAGCTTCCTGCAGTTTATCCCTAGCAGATTGACATTTCACCTTCGGTGAACTCAGAACAGTTGAGTGTCAACTGAAAACTCCTATTTAGGTTTCCTTAACTTATTGATAGAATAAACTACTTCCTCGAAGTAATTAAAGTAATAATGTTTGAAATAGAAGGAGAAATATTAAATGTAAAATTATCCTTAAATTAAACAAGTGCTTCATATAGTGATAGTTTTTTTTTTCTTAATTTCACCCTTCACAGTGTTGATAAAAAGTAGATGGTAATATAAGCCTATATTTAGACATTCTACTGACCTCCAGTCTCTGAAGGCATAAAACTGAAGGATTAATCTGCCAAATATCCTCAAATACATTTACTATCATTGTCATCGATCCTTCCAATTGATCCCCCCCCAGGTTGCTTTCTAATTCTATATCCCTCTTACATATTTAAAGAGCTTAATGTTTATCATTACTTCATTTTTAAAACTTATATTTCCTACTCAAGGAAGCCTTATTAATTTTTATAAGACTCCCTTTACAGATTTTAAGATAAATAAAATAGATTTCCAGTCTTTTCAGATATGTTTCAATTGTATCAGGGCTTATTATGAATTAAGAAAAAATAAATTAGCAGAATGGTGATTTTCCCACAGACATTTCAACATAAAATAATGAAGACATGATTTTGAAACTCTGTTGTAGCTAATTTAGTGTGTGAAGGAAACAGAATTCTGAAGTTTGAGGTATTTTTTGGAGTAATACAAAATTAATTGGCACAATCCAACTATACTTACTTTTGGGTGTGTCTGTGTGAATGCATTTCACAAAGTGGCTATGTTGGAGTAGGTAATTATAACTTAGGTATCTCCCTTGCCTACAGCCTTCAAAAAATGAATTGAACAATTATAGACTTGACTTAATATCTACTCTGGTTTTAAGTTCTAGTCTGAATATAGGTTGCTTTGCCAATTAAAGTTCCTAAATAATCTGACTCAAATATCATGTTATAAGTAGATGCAGCATGATATAGTGGAAACAGCATACAATTTGGATTTGGAGATCCTAGGCTCAAAGTTTGCTCAGCATCATGCCAGCCAAGAAATAGAAATGAATCATTTAACGTCTTGAATCCTCAGTCTCCTCACCTGCAAAATGAGGAGTGTAGTTTTATCTTATATGTTTACAGGTTTCTTCTGATGATTAAGATATGGTAAAATTAGTTAATAAACAATAGCTTATCAGGTAACCATAAAGTTTTATTATAATTGGTGTTATTAACTGCAAGGCTTATCTAAAGATAAACCCTCTTTCAAATGAGCCACTTTGTATCTTTTGTACTGTTGCCTTTCTATTTCATACTATGATCACTTGAAAAAAAATTATGATTTTATGGCTGTATTCCTAATAAAAATTATTTTTTTCCGTGCTATCTTAATAAACACAGAGGAAATAGCCTTGTTGTTTTTATTTGCCACTTTCTTTTTAGTTCAGGTTCTTCAGCACAAGCCACTCTGATGATGTTTAAAACCAAGATATCAAATGACACTGTCATGATCTGGAAATGTCTGCAAAGTCCAATAGGAAGTCTTAGAAAATGTCAGAGTACCTCTAAGGCAAGGCAGATCTTCAGGATGGATAATGATTCAGGAGTTTAGTACTAAAGATGCAGCAGGGGGCTGGAGAAAGGCCTGCTTGAGGCTCAAAGGTCAAGCAACACAAGCTTAATGCCGAGTAAAGTAAAAGGTCACTTAGCATTGTGATTAGTGATGCTGGATGGGTGCAGGGTGATGTAACAGATACAGCCAACTAATACTTCCATTTCAAGAGGTGTCAAAATAGATATTTTCATCCATTCCCCTTCCTTTCTAGCAAGTAATTACTTAGAAAAGCCAACAACTGAAAACACATCCTAGGTAGCAGTCAACTGTTCAATGGTCAGTAGTCTGCTGTTGTTGAATAGCATTTAAAAGGCATTGTGGTGGAGGATAAGTCACAGTCTTTAAGGGAGAGAAATTATTTCTCTATATCTCTTAAGAATGGTGCTACTGATGTGTCTATCACTGTCAATTCAATTGCTGATTTTTCTTTTAAAGCAAAATGAATAAATACGTACAGAAACCTGGAACAGAAATTGATCCAGGTAGGTGACACTAAATCAAATAATACACATAATAACATATGGCAGTAGTATAATGGTAAGCACTAAAGGCAGCAAGAAATCCCCAATAGCATTATCCCAATACCACCACCACCGATATCAAAATATTTCCCCAAATAGAAAATGAAAGGTTTGGGGCACCTGAGTGGCTCAGTTGGTTAAGTGTCCGACTGCAGCTCAGATCATGATCTTGCAGTCCATGAGTTTGAGCCCTGCATTGGGCTCTGTGCTGACAGCTTGGAGCCTGGAGCCTGCATCGGATTCTGTGTCTCCCTCTCTCTCTCTGCCTCTCTCTGACTTGTGCTCTGTCTTTCTCTCTCTCTCTCAAAAATAAATAAACCTTAAAAAATTAAAAAAAAGAAAATTAAAGGTTTTTCTCCCCTTGTTGCAATGGTTGGCATAATAAAATCCTTGTCGGTGTTAACAGTCCATTTAAAGTATAATTGGAATTGGACCTAAGGGTTCTTCATGTGGTATCATCAAAGTCTGAAGAATGTGAAATAGAAAATGACACATTTGAAAAAGAGAATATACATTTTAATTTCATTTTTATCTAGTCAGAGCATTAAAGGATTTACTTTCATAGCCAACTGGTTATTCATGTATACTGTAGTAGTCCCCTGGGGTTTATATAGGTTAGACTGCAAGCTACTTGAGAACCTCTGTCTATCTTTAACACCTAACATGAGGCCTGCCACAAAGTTTGTGGCCAGTAAAACTATATTGAATTAAACTTAGAGAAATTTTGTTGTCATAGAACTTAGAGTGTTATATATAGATAGAAAAAATGATTAGATAGCAAGTGAGTGAAAATAGATGCCAGGAATTTAGATTGGAGACTCTCTTTTTTATGTTTGTATCTTTGCATCAAGTGCTCTTCCTGGCATGTGGGCAACACTCAGGAAATGTTGAGATATCAGTGTGTCACACAGAGAAGGTGAAATTAGATCAGGGTCCTGAGAGGTAGGTAGAATTTGAAGAGGTTTTTTCCCAATACTTAGCATCAGTTTCTAATGGAACTAGAGAGGGACATCTCTCCTCTAACCCCATACAGATTTATATGAGTCTCTTCTTTCTTAAAGTATGACCTCTTTTACCATGATGTGCTTCCTATTCCAACTTTCTGGTAGGTCAGATTTGTATAAATCTCATTTGGATACTTGACTAGAGGACAAATGTCAGTGAATATCTGTCTTAATGTAGAATAGAGCTACTTTTGACTTTAAATCCTCATGTTTTCATAGCATTTAAATATGTATTTTGTTGCTTAAATTTTTACTTTGTTCTTGTTTTTATTCAGAAGATATTTGCCATGTCTACCCTACACATGGAAACAAAAAAAGTAAGCATATAATATAGAGATGTAATACAATAATGTGGATGATTTTAGCATTTTAAAAAAAAGCTTTGAATGCCTCTATTTATGGTAGATTATGTGAGCTGTTGTCTTTGTAAGGGTTTTTTTTTTTCCCTGAGGATCTGTCCTTTTTCAAATATAGATCATTTCAACATAAGAATCCATTGACATGGCAAGAGGTCTTAAAACTTATTATTTACAACTTATTACTGCGAGTCAGAATTGTCTCAATATGGTACACGAATAATCAGAGGTAACTTTGATGCTAAATCTGATGTACATCAAAGGAAAAATTAAGGACATTTAAAAAACATTATATGTATCAAGAGATTTCTCAGATACTGAGAGGAGTGGAAGGAAGGGTTTTGGGTTCTGTGTAACAATTCCCCTGTAGGTTAGAAGTAGCATCTGTGAAGCAATCACTAGACATGCTGCTATGGATCCTTCATCTGCTTAAAGAAAGATGAACCATCTGAGATGGATTTCTCCAGCTGAGTATATCTTGGCTAGTTGATCCAACATGAGAGGAAGATCAGCCGTTAATTGAACTACATATTCTCTAGTAGTTGCAATTTTGTGTTTCAGCACTGGGCCATGCTGGACTTGAATATTTTCCCTCTTAGGATTTCTATTTCAGGTTTAAACAACTGATACATACATAATATTCCTAGTAAAAAGTCCATTGAATTTTTAATTAAGGGAGTCTCAGAAGTTAAAGGCAATAAAGTCTATCCAAAAGTCTATCCAAAAACCAAAACAAAACAGGACAAAATCCTTAATATAGAGAATGATAAAACATCTGGCTTACTGGCTGATGTATGATATGTGAACAGCATCCAATTATCTGTTATGTTTAAGAAAAAAATAAAATACTATAAAGTGTTGCAAATATTTAATTATCATAATTAAGATTCATTTTGAAGCAATTAATTTTATATCTTTGGCACAATGTGATAAGCTGACACATGTACAAAGCAATTATATAACTAAAATAAAAATATAGTTAGTGCACAAAACAGTAGTAAGAATAACAAAAATTATGTTTAATATTATGGAAATAAACATAGTGTTATGAGCTAAATTGTGTCCCTCCAAATTCCTATATTGAAATCCTAACCCCTAGTACCCTAGAATATGATTGTATGTGGAGATGGGGCCTAAAAGAGGCAAATAATTTAAAGTGGGGTTGTTAAGGAGGCCTTAGTCCAATTTGACTAGCACCCTAATAAGAAGAGAAATTTAGGGCACAGACAACACAGAGAAAGGAATGACTATGTGAAAACACAGTCAGATGGCAGCCATCTACAAGCCAAGGAAAAACGCCACAGAAGAAACTGAACCTGCCAATACCTTGATCTTGGACTTTTAGCCTCCACGGAGAAAATTTCTGTTATTTAAGCCACCCAGTCTGCAATATTTGTCAAGTAACCCTAGAAAACTGATACACATAGTAATAATAAATCAACAACCACTCCCAGCCCTGCAAGTTTCTTTGATTTAAAAGTTCTTTTTCTTTCAGGCTGTTCAGATAGAAGCATATATATTATTTTTCCATTCAGAATTGTATTATCACTAAAAAAACCTCTAGCCATCTTTAAATTTTCTTTTTATTTTATAGGAAAGAAATACGTATTTTCAAAAAGAAAATCTATTAAGTGAAGAATGAAATGGAATAGATGCTGTATTTTGAAGTGATGGTTCCAGAGCATAAAAACTTGCTCCTCAAAGTAGGTATTCTCAAATATAATTTAGCCCTGAAAGTTATAATTCCTTCCATTTGGAAGTCCATTATTTAATCGAGGTTGCATTAATCGCTGATTCAATGTATTAAGTATCTATTTCCAAAACTGACTTCCTGATTTTTCATGTAAATTTTTCACATTCTTCTCTCTAAATATGTACAAACAAAATAACTCACATGGATTAAGATATTTAGCTTTTTCATTTCTAAGAAATATGGTATATAGTAGCTCAAAAAATATTTCATAAATGAATGGAATTTTTTTCCCTTAAGTGGCTTTGTAGATTTCTATACTCAAAATCACTGAATTTATAGCTTGGAAGAAAATATCAAACATCATCTAATCATACAACCACATTTTACACAAGGGGAAATTGCTGAGGCCTAGAGAACCTTAGTTATCAGATCAAGATTACACAGTTGTAGACTAAAAATTAATATTTTGACTTAAAGTCTATACTCTCACCATGATCACTGGGCCGAGTCAATGCTACTTTACAAATCACTGTCAGAAATGTTTCATACACAACTATGGAACATGTAACTCATTTTTCTAGACTTCATGCTACAATTTGTTGGCTTTTACCTTCACATTCCCATTTCTGTAGAATGGGGAGAAGGAAAAGAGGATATTTAAAAAGAACATCTTAGGAAGAAAGCTTTATGAAGAATTGCCAGTATGGGAAACTTTCTTTGGAAATTTCTCACCAGAGTGAGAAATCCACCTAGGGCCTTTTAGAAATATCCATTGGCTTAAGCACATTATGAAGAAAAAAATTAAAGAAAATAAACAACTATGACATGACTGTTTTACTGAATCATAACAACAAAAAATATTAATTTCAAAATTCACAGAACCAGGCAATAACCAGGAAGTGTTACTGATATCATTCATTATCACCTGAAGCTTTGACAAACTCAAAACCAGGCTTGGACTATGTAGGCTGGTGTTATCAGGCAAAATTACAAAATAGGTGGCTTTCCACTTATTTTATAGCACTCTTTCACTGCCTCTTAGTGGATGCATGGGGGCACTCCTGCTACTCATAATTCTATAGTATAAGTGCACAAAGGGTTCCTCTCATCAAATACTTCTTTTTCTACAGTACTTCTTCTATTATCCCTGTTCCTCAGTGAAATATTTCATTTATTCAAAATCCATAAAGAAGCCAGAGTGGAGTAATTAATATGAAGGTGTAAAATATTGACAGCATTAGACACTCTCATTTGAAGTTTACAGGGAAATATTATTTAATGCAATGTGGCCAGAATTGGTAGATGATTTGTGGAAGATCTTTTTAGGCAGATGAAGCTTCGTAATTCTGCTTATTTATCCCTCTTTATTCTGCTTATTTATCCATCTTCAGAAGAAAGATCCTAAAAATTTCTCATGCTATTTAGATCTGTCTTCTAGATTTTGGGGCTCAGAGTTAAGTGTTGTTGTCATATGCATGGCAGTAGGAGATGGTTGCAAGGCAGAAAGAAAGAAACAAAAGTAATCCTTCCTTACCAATTTGGATGATTTTTATTTCATTTACTTATCTGATTGATGTGGCTAGGACTTCCATTAATATGTTGTATAAAAGTAGTGAGAGTGGACATCCCTGTCTTGTTCCTGACTTTAGAGGGAAAGCTCTCTTTTTACCATTGAGTATGATGTTAAGTTGAAGATTTTTCACATATGGTATTTATTATTTGGAGGTATATTGCCTCTAAACCCACTTTATTGAGAGTTTTTATCATGAATAGACTTTGCACTTGGCCAATGCCTTTTCTATACCTATTGAGGTGATTGTATGGTTTTTATCCTTTCTCTTGTTAATGTGACGTGTCACATAAATTGATTTGCACATATTGAACCACCTTCACATCCCTGGAATAAATCTCAATTAATTGTGGTGAATGATTTTTGAACACATTGTTGGATTTGGTTTGCTAATATTTTGTTGAGGATTTCTGCATCTACATTCATCAAAGATATATGCCTCTTTTGTTGTGGTGTCTTTATCTGGTTTTAGTATCAGGGTAACGCTGGCTTCATAGAATAAATTTGGAAGCTTTCCTTCCTCTTCTATTTTTTGGAATAGCTTGAGAAGAATAGGTATTAACTCCTCTTAAATGTTTGGTAGAATTCATCTGTGAAGCTATCTGGTCTTGAACTTTTTTAAGGGGGAGTTTTTTGATTACTGATTCAATTTCAACACTAGAAATTCATCTGTTCAAATTTTCTATTTCTTTCTGATTCAGTTTTAGAAGACTATATATTTCTAGGAATTCTTCCATTATCTAGGTTGTCTAATTTGTTAGCATATAATTTTTCATAATATTCTCTTATAATCTTTTGCATTTCTGTGGTATCAGCTGTTACATCTGCTTCATTTCTCATTTTATTATTTGAGTCCTCTTTTTTTTTTTGATGAGTCAGGCTAAAAGTTTATCAATCTTGTTATCTTTTCAATGAACAAGCTCTTGGATTTATTTATCTGTTTTATTGTTTTGTTTTCTTTTGTTTGTCTCTATTTCATTTACTTCTGCTCTAACCTTCATAATTTCCTTTCTTCTACTAGCTTTGGGCATTGGTTTTTCTTCTTTCTCATGATCTTTTAAGTATAAGGTTAATTATTTGATTTTTTTTCTTGTTTCTTGATGTAGGCATATATTGCTATAATCTTCTCTCTTAGAACAGCTTATGCTGCATCCAAAGATACTGGACCATTGTGTTTTCATTTTCATTTGTTTCCATGTATTTTTTGACTTCCTCTTTGATTCCTTGGTTAACTATTCATTGTTACTAGCATGTTATTTAGCCTCCGTGTATTTTTGTTCTTTCCATTGGTGAGGAAGAAGTAAAACTTTCACTATTTATAGATGACATAATATTAAATACTTTAAAAACCTAAATATTCCACCAAAAAAACTACTAAAACTAATGAATGAATTCAGTAAAGATGCAGGATACAAAATTAATATATAGAAATTTGTTGGATTTTTATATACTAACCATGAAGTACTAGAAAGAGAAATTAAGATAACAATTTGACAACTACCCCCAAAGGAATGAAGAACCTAGGTACAAACGTTATCAAGTACATGAAAAACCTATACTATGAAGACCATAAATCATTGATGAAAGAAACTGAAGAAGACACAAAGAAATGGAAGAAATTTCATGCTCATGAATTGGAGAAACAAATATTGTTAACATGTCCATACTACCGAAAGCAATCTACAGATTCAATGCAATCTCCATCAAAATATCAACATTTTTCACAGAGCTAGAACAAATAATCTTAAAATTTGTATGGAGCCACAAAAGACCCAAATAGTGGATGCAATTTTGGAAAGGAAAAACAAAGCTGTAGGTATCATAATGCCAGATTTAACAGTATACTACAAAACTGTAGTAATCAGAACAGTATGGAGGGGGAGGAATTAAGATGGTGGAGTAGTGAGGGGACCCTGAACTGGTCCCCTCATCGAACTACAGCTAGATCAACATCAAACCATTTTGAACATCTAGGAAATTGATTGGAGGATCAATGCAAAAATGTGCATAATTTCAGTGGGAGATTGTGGCAGACAGAGGAATTCACCCCAAAAGAAAAAACAGGAAAAGATGATTGCCAAGGATTTAATCAACACAGAAACAGGTAAGATGTCTGAACTAGAATTTAAAAACCATGATTATAAAAATACTAGCTGGGGTTGAAAAAAGCATACAAGGCATGAGAGAATCTCTATCTATAGAGATAAAAGAAACTAAAATCTAGTCAGGCTGAAATTTAAAAATGCTATAACTGAGATGAAATCTTAAATTGATGCCATGACAGTGAGGATGGATGAAGCATGGCAGCAACTCAGTGATCTAGAAAATAAAATTATGGAAATAATGACACAAAAAGAAAAGGGAAACAAAGGCAAAAGATCACGATACAAGACTTAGAGAACTCAGTGACTAATCAAAGAGGAAAAACATTTCCATCATAGATGTCCAAGAAGATGAAGCAAAGGGGAAAAAAAAGGCAGAAGTTTTATGTGAGCAAATTGTAGCTGAAAACTTCCATAATCTAAGGAAGGATACAGACTTCAAAATCCAAGAAGCACAGAGAACTCTCATTTAAATGCAACAAAAGCCAACTTTCACAAACACCTATAACAGTCAAATTCAAAAAATACACAGACAAGGAAAGAATCATGACAGGAGCAAGGGAAAAAAAAAATCCTTAACCTACAAAGGAAGACAGATCACATTTGGAGTAGATCAGTCCACAGAAACTTGGCAGGTCAGAATGGAGTGGTAGGATATTTTCAACATGTTGAATGGGAAATAGAAACAGTCAAGAATTTTTTATCCAGTGAGTCAGTCATTCAGAATAGGAGAGATAAAGAGTAACCCAAACAAAACTAGTGTGTGACCACTTAATCAAAAAGTACTGTGTGACCACTTAATCACCCCTGCAAGAAGTTTTAAGGAATACTCTTTGAGTGGAGAAAAAACAAATCAACAAAAGACCAAGAGCAACAAAGAATGGGAAGGGCCAGAAAACATCAGTAGAAACACTATCTCTACAGGTAACAAAATGGCAGTAAATTCATATCTTTCAAAAATCACTCTGAATGCAAATGGTCTAAAGCTCCAATCAAAAGACATAGGGTATCGGAGTTCCAGAAGATGGCGGCATAGGAGGACGCTAGGCTCACCGCACGTCCTGCTGATCACTTAGATTCCACCTACACCTGCCTAAAGAACCCAGAAAACCGCCAGAGGATTAGCAGAACTGAGTCTCCGGAGCCAAGCGCAGACAAGAGGCCGACGGAAGAGGGTAGGAAGGGCGGCGAGGCGGTGCGCGCTCCACGGACTGGCGGGAGGGAGCCGGGGCGGAGGGGCGGCTCGCCGGCCAAGCAGAGCCCCCGAGTCTGGCTGGCAAAAGCGGAGGGGCCGGACGGACTGTGTTCCAACAGCAAGCGCGACTTAGCGTCTGGGAGGTCATAAGTTAACAGCTCTGCTCGGAAAGCGGGAAGGCTGGAGGACAAAGGGAGGGAGAGCTGCTGAGCCCCCGGACGGCAGAGCTCAGCTTGGCGGGGAACAAAGGCGCTCGCCAGCGCCATCTCCCCCGCCCATCCCCCGGCCAAAATCCCAAAGGGAACCAGTTCCTGCCAGGGAACTTGCTCGCGCAGCGCAAACACCCAACTCTGTGCTTCTGCGGAGCCAAACCTCCGGCAGCGGCAGCGGATCTGACTCCCTCCCGCTGCCACAGGGCCCCTCCTGAAGTGGATCACCTAAGGAGAAGTGAGCTAAGCCTGCCCGTCTTGCCCCCGTGCACCTGGCCTACCCACCCCAGCTAATACGCCAGATCCCCAGCAACACAAGCCTGGCAGTGTGCAAGTAGCCCAGACGGGCCACGCCACCCCACAGTGAATCCCGCCCTTAGGAGAGGGGAAGAGAAGGCACACACCAGTCTGACTGTGGCCCCAGCTGTGGGCTGGGGGCAGCCATCAGGTCGGACTGCGGCCCCGTCCACCAACTCCAGTTATACACCACAGCACAGGGGAAGTGCCCTGCGGGTCCTCACCACTCCAGGGACTATCCAAAATTACCAAATGGAAGAATTCCCCTCAGAAGAATCTCCAGGAAATAACAACAGCTAATGAACTGATCAAAAAGGATTTAAATAATATAACAGAAAGTGATTTTAGAATAATAGTCATAAAATTAATCGCTGGGCTTGAAAACAGTATACAGGACAGCAGAGAATCTCTTGCCACAGAGATCAAGGGACTAAGGAACAGTCACGAGGAGCTGAAAAACGCTTTAAACGACATGCAAAACAAAATGGAAACCACGACGGCTCGGCTTGAAGAGGCAGAGGAGAGAATAGGTGAACTAGAAGATAAAGTTATGGAGAAAGAGGAAGCTGAAAGAAAGAGAGATAAAAAAATCCAGGAGTATGAGGGGAAAATTAGAGAACTAAGTGATAAACTAAAAAGAAATAATATACGCATAATTGTTATCCCAGAGGAGGAAGAGAGAGGGAAAGGTGCTAAAGGGGTACTTGAATAAATGATAGCTGAGAACTTCCCTGAACTGGGGAAGGAAAAAGGCATTGAAATCCAAGAGGCACAGAGAACTCCCTTCAGACGTAACTTGAATCGATCTTCTGCACGACATATCATAGTGAAACTGGCAAAATACAAGGATAAAGAGAAAATTCTGAAAGCAGCAAGGGATAAACGTGCCCTCACATATAAAGGGAGACCTATAAGACTCGTGACTGATCTCTCCTTTGAAACTTGGCAGGCCAGAAAGGCTTGGCACGATATCTTCAGTGTGCTAAACAGAAAAAATATGCAGCCGAGAATCCTTTATCCAGCAAGTCTGTCATTGAGAATAGAAGGAGAGATAAAGGTCTTCTCAAACAAACAAAAACTGAAGGAATTTGTCACCACAAAACTAGCCCTACAAGAGATCCTAAGGGGGATCCTGTGAGACAAAGTACCAGAGACATCACTACAAGAATAAAACATACAGACATCACAATGACTATAAACCCGTATCTTTCTATAATAACACTGAATGTAAATGGATTAAATGCGCCAACCAAAAGACATAGGGTATCAGAATGGATAAAAAAAACAAGACCCATCTATTTGCTGTCTACAAGAGACTCATTTTAGACCTGAGGACACCTTTAGATTGAGAGTGAGGGGATGGAGAACTATTTATCATGCTACTGGAAACCAAAAGAAAGCTGGAGTAGCCATACTTATATCAGACAAACTAGACTTTAAATTAAAGGCTGTAACAAGAGATGAAGAAGGGCATTATATAATAATTACAGGGTCTATCCATCAGGAAGAGCTAACAATTATAAATGTCTATGCGCCAAATACCGGAGCCCCCAGATATATAAAACAAGTACTCATAAACATAAGCAACCTTATTGATAAGAATGTGGTCGTTGCAGGGGACTTTAACACCCCACTTACAGAAATGGATAGATCATCTAGACACACAGTCAATAAAGAAACAAGGGCCCTGAATGATACATTGGATCAGATGGACTTGACAGATATATTTAGAACTCTGCATCCCAAAGCAACAGAATATACTTTCTTCTCGAGTGCACATGGAACATTCTCCAAGATAGATCATATACTGGGTCACAAAACAGCCCTTCATAAGTTCACAAGAATTGAAATTATACCATGCATACTTTCAGACCACAATGCTATGAAGCTTGAAATCAACCACAGGAAAAAGTCTGGAAAACCTCCAAAAGCATGGAGGTTAAAGCACACCCTACTAAAGAATGAGTGGGTCAACCAGGCAATTAGAGAAGAAACTAAAAAATATATGGAAACAAATGAAAATGAAAATACAACAATCCAAACGCTTTGGGACGCAGCGAAGGCAGTCCTAAGAGGAAAATACATTGCAATCCAGACCTATCTCAAGAAACAAGAAAAATCCCAAATACAAAATCTAACAGCACACCTAAAGGAAATAGAAGCAGAACAGCAAAGGCAGCCTAAACCCAGCGGAAGAAGAGAAATAATAAAGATCAGAGCAGAAATAAACAATATAGAATCTAAAAAAACTGTAGAGCAGATCAACGAAACCAAGAGTTGGTTTTTTGAAAAAATAAACAAAATTGACAAACCTCTAGCCAGGTTTCTCAAAAAGAAAAGGGAGATGACCCAAATAGATAAAATCATGAATGAAAATGGAATGATTACAACCAATCCCTCAGAGATACAAACAATTATCAGGGAATACTATGAAAAATTATATGCCAACAAATTGGACAACCTGGAAGAAATGGACAAATTCCTAAACACCCACACTCTTCCAAAACTCAATCAGGAGGAAATAGAAAGCTTGAACAGACCCATAACCAGCGAAGAAATTGAATCGGTTATCAAAAATCTCCCAACAAATAAGAGTCCAGGACCAGATGGCTTCCCAGGGGAGTTCTACCAGACGTTTAAAGCAGAGATAATACCTATTCTTCTCAAGCTATTCCAAGAAATAGAAAGGGAAGGAAAACTTCCAGACTCATTCTAGGAAGCTAGTATGACTTTGATTCCTAAACCAGACAGAGACCCAGTAAAAAAAGAGAACTACAGGCCAATATCTCTGATGAATATGGATGCAAAAATTCTCAAAAGATACTAGCAAATCGAATTCAACAGCATATAAAAAGAATTATTCACCATGATCAAGTGGGATTCATTCCTGGGATGCAGGGCTGGTTCAACATTCGCAAATCGATCAACGTGATACATCACATTAACAAAAAAAAAGAGAAGAACCATATGATCCTGTCAATCGATGCAGAAAAGGCCTTTGACAAAATCCAGCACCCTTTCTTAATAAAAACCCTTGAGAAAGTCGGGATAGAAGGAACATACTTAAAGATGATAAAAGCCATTTATGAAAAGCCCACAGCTAACATCCTCAACGGGGAAAAACTGAGAGCTTTTTCCCTGAGATCAGGAACACGACAGGGATGCCCACTGTCACCGCTGTTGTTTAATATAGTGCTGGAAGTTCTAGCATCAGCAATCAGACAACAAAAGGAAATCAAAGGCATCAAAATTGGCAAAGACGAAGTCAAGCTTTCGCTTTTTGCAGATGACATGATATTATACATGGAAAATCCGATAGACTCCACCAAAAGTCTGCTAGAACTGATACATGAATTCAGCAAAGTTGCAGGATACAAAATCAATGTACAGAAATCAGTTGCATTCTTATACGCTAACAATGAAGCAACAGAAAGACAAATGAAGAAACTGATCCCATTCACAATTGCACCAAGAAGCATAAAATACCTAGGAATAAATCTAACCAAAGATGTAAAAGATCTGTATGCTGAAAACTATAGAAAGCTTATGCAGGTAATTGAAGAAGATATAAAGAAATGGAAAGACATTCCCTGCTCATGGATTGGAAGAATAAATATTGTCAAAATGTCAATACTACCCAAAGCTATCTACACATTCAATGCAATCCCAATCAAAATTGCACCAGCATTCTTCTCAAAACTAGAACAAGCAATCCTAAAATTCATGTGGAACCACAAAAGGCCCCGAATAGCCAAAGTAATTTTGAAGAAGAAGACCAAAGCAGGAGGCATCACAATCCCAGACTTTAGCCTCTACTACAAAGCTGTCATCATCAAGACAGCATGGTATTGGCATAAAAACAGACACATAGACCAATGGAATAGAATAGAAACCCCAGAAATAGACCCACAAACGTATGGCCAACTAATCTTTGACAAAGCAGGAAAGAACATCCAATGGAAAAAAGACAGTCTCTTTAACAAATGGTGCTGGGAGAACTGGACAGCAACATGCAGAAGGTTGAAACTAGACCACTTTCTCACACCATTCAGAAAAAGAAACTCAAAATGGATAAAGGACCTGAATGTGAGACAGGAAACCATCAAAACCTTAGAGGAGAAAGCAGGAAAAGACCTCTCTGACCTCAGCCGTAGCAATCTCTTACTCGACACATCCCCAAAGGCAAGGGAATTAAAGGCAAAAGTGAATTGCTGGGACCTCATGAAGATAAAAAGCTTCTGCACAGCAAAGGAAACAACCAACAAAACTAAAAGGCAACCAACGGAATGGGAAAAGATATTTGCAAATGACACATCGGACAAAGGGCTAGTATCCAAAATCTATAAAGAGCTCATCAAACTCCACACCCAAAAAACAAATAACCCAGTGAAGAAATGGGCAGAAAACATGAATAGACACTTCTCTAAAGAAGACATCCAGATGGCCAATAAGCACATGAAAGGATGTTCTACGTCGCTCTTTATCAGGGAAATACAAATCAAAACAACACTCAGATACCACCTCACGCCAGTCAGAGCGGCCAAAATGAAGAAATCAGGAGACTATAGATGCTGGAGAGGATGTGGAGAAATGGGAACCCTCTTGCACTGTTGGTGGGAATGCAAATTGGTGCAGCCGCTCTGGAAAGCAGTGTGGAGGTTCCTCAGAAAATTAAAAATAGACCTACCCTATGACCCAGCAATAGCACTGCTAGGAATTTACCCAAGGGATACAGGAGTACTGATGCATAGGGGCACTTGTACCCCAATGTTTATAGCAGCACTCTCAACAATAGCCAAATTATGGAAAGAGCCTAAATGTCCATCAACTGATGAATGGATAAAGAAATTGTGGTTTATATACACAATGGAATACTACGTGGCAATGAGAAAAAATGAAATATGGCCTTTGTAGCAACATGGATGGAACTGGAGAGTGTGATGCTAAGTGAAATAAGCCATACAGAGAAAGACAGATACCATATGGTTTCACTCGTATGTGGATCCTGAGAAACATAACAGAAACCCATGGGGGAGGAGAAGGAAAAAAAAAAAAAAAGAGGTTAGAGTGGGAGAGAGCCAAAGCATAAGAGACTGTTAAAAACTGAGAACAAAATGAGGGTTGATGGGGGGTGGGAGGGAGGGCAGGGTGGGTGATGGGTATTGAGGAAGGCACCTTTTGGGATGAGTACTGGGTGTTGTAGGGAAACCAATTTGACAGTAAATTTCATATATTAAAAAATAAAAAAAATAAAAAAATAAAAAAAAAAACTGAATGTACAGTCCACCTTCACCCTTATTTGCACTCCTTCAACTTTTCAGTCATCGAAGCTTGTTCCTCTTTTCCTAACTTACGTAAAAATCTATGTAATACCCCTGGTTCGAATAAACTATAAGCACTACCCGTAAAAAAAAAAAAAAAAAAAAAAAAAAAAAAAAAAAGACATAGGGTATCATAATGGACTAAAACAATCCATCTCCATGCTGGCTAAAAGACTCTTTTAGACCAAAAGACACTTGCATACTGAATGTGAGGGATGGAAAGCCATCTATCATGCTACAGGACATCAAAAGAAAGGCAGAGTAGCTATACTTATATCAGACAAACTACGTTTTAAAACATTGACTGTGGGATCCTGGGAAGATGGCAGCATAGGAGGACGCTGGGCTCACCGCACATCCTGCTGATCACTTAGATTCCACCCACACCTGCCTAAATAACCCAGAAAACCGCCAGAAGACTAGCAGAATGGAGTCTCCAGAGCCAAGCGCAGACGAGAGGCCTACGGAAGAGGGTAGGAAGGGCGGCGAGGTGGTGCGCGCTACACGGACTGGCGGGAGGGAGCTGGGGCGGAGGGGCGGCCCCCCGGCCAAGCAGAGACCCCGAGTCTGGCTTGCAAAAGTGGAGGGGCCAGATGGAGTGTGTTCTGACAGCAAGCGGGACTTGACATCTGGAAGGTTATAAGCTAACAGCTCTGCTCGGAGAACAGGAGGGCTGGAGGACAACAGGAGGGAGAGTTGTTGAGCCCCGGAGGAAAGAGCTCAGCTTGGCAGGGAAGAAAGGCGCTCACCAACGCCATCTCCCTCGCCCATCCCACAGCCAAAATCCCAAAGGGAACCAGCTCCTGCCAGGGAACTTGCTTGCACCACACAAACACCCAACGCTGTGCTTCTGCGGTTCCATCCCTCTGGCGGGTCTGGCTCCCTCCCGGTGCTGCAGGGCCCCTCCTGAAGCAGATCTCTGAAGGAAAAGGGAGCTGAGCCTGCCCCTCCCGCCCTGTGCAACTTGCCGATCCACGCCAGCTAATACGCCAGATCCCCAGTACCACAAGTCTGGCAGTGTGCAAGTAGCCCAGAAGGGCCACCCCACCGCACAGTGAATCCTGCCCCTAGGAGAGGGGAAGAGAAGGCACACACCAGTCTGACTGCGGCCCCAGCGGTGGGCTGGGGGCAGACATCAGGTCTGACAGTGGCCCCGCCGACCAATGCAAGTTATTCAAGACAGCACAGGGGAAGTGCCCCACAGATCCCCACCACTCCAGGGACTTTCCAAAATGACAAAACGGAAGAATTCCCCTCAAAAAAACGTCCAGGAAATAACAACAGCTAATGAACTGATCAAAAAGGATTTAAACAATATAACAGAAAGTGAATTTAGAATAATAGTCATAAAATTAATCTCTGGGCTTGAAAACAGTATAAAGGACAGCAGAGAATCTCTTGCTACAGGGAAAAAGGAACAGCCAGGAGGAGCTTAAAATGCTATCAATGAGCTGCAAATTAAATGGAGACAACCACAGCTCGGATTGAAGAGGCAGAGGAGAGAATAGGTGAACTAGTAGATAAAATTATGGAAAAAGAAGAAGCTGAGAAAAAGAGAGATAAAAAAATCCAGGAGTATGAGGGGAAAGTTAGAGAACTAAGTGAGGCACTAAAGAGAAATAATTTATGCATAATTGGTATCCCAGAGGAGGAAGAGAGAGGGAAAGGTGCTGAAGGGGTACTTGAAGAAATGATAGCTGAGAACTTCCCTGAACTGGGGAAGGAAAAAGGCATTGAAATCCAAGAGGCACAGAGAACTCCCTTCAGACGTAACTTGAATTGATCTTCTGCATGACAGAGCATAGTGAAACTGGCAAAATACAGGGATAAAGAGAAAACTCTGAAAGCATCTAGAGATAAACGTGCTCTAACATATAAAGGGAGAGCTGTAAGTCTCGTGACCAATCTCTCTACTGAAACTTGGCAGGCCAGAAACGAATGGCAGGAGATCTTCAATGTGATGAACAGCAAAAATGTAGAGCCAAGAATCCTTTATCCAGGAAGTCTGTCATTTAGAATAGAAGGAGAGAGAAAAGTCTTCCCAAACAAACAAAAACTGAAGGAATTTGTCACCACTAAACCAGCCCTACAAGAGATCCTAAGGGGAATCCTGTGAGACAAAGTACCAGAGACATCGCTACAAGCATGAAACCTACGGACATCACAATGACTCTAAACCCATATCTTTCTATAATAACACTGAATGGAAATGGACTAAATGTGCCAACCAAAAGACATAGGGTATCAGAATGGATAAAAAAACAAGACCCATCTATTTGCTGTCTACAAAGACTCATTTTAGACCTGAGGACACCTTCAGATTGAGAGTGAGGGGATGGGGAACTATTTATCATGCTACTGGAAGCCAAAAGAAAGCTGGAGTAGCCATACTTCTATCAGACAAACTAGACTTTAAATTACAGGCTGTATCAAGACATGAAGAAGGGCATTATATAATAATCACAGGGTCTATCCATCAGGAAGAGGTAACAATTATAAATGTCTATGCGCCGAATATGGGAGCCCCCAAATATATAAAAAAATTACTCACAAACATAAGCAACCTTATTATTAAGAATGTGGTAATTGCAGGGGACTTTAACACTCCACTTACAGAACTGGAAAGATCATCTAGACACATGGTCAATAAAGAAACAAGGGCCCTGAATGATACATTGGATCAGATGGACTTGACAGATATATTTAGAACTCTGCATCCGAAAGCAACAGAATATACTTTTTTCTCGAATGCACATGGAACATTCTCCAAGATAGATCACATACTGGGTCACAAAACAGCCCTTCATAAGTACAAAACAGCCCTTCATAAGTACACAAGAATTGAAATCATACCATGCATACTTTCAGACCACAATGCTATGAAGCTTGAAGTCAACCACAGGAAAAAGTCTGGAAAACCTCCAAAAGCATGGAGGTTAAAGAACACCCTACTAAAGAATGAATGGGTCAACCAGGCAATTAGAGAAGAAATTTAAAAATATATGGAAACAAACGAAAATGAAAATACAATCCAAATGCTTTGGGATGCAGCAAAGGTAGTCCTGAGAAGAAAATACATTGCAATCTAGGCCTATCTCAAGAAACAAGAAAAATCCCAAATACAAAATCTAACAGCACACCTAAAGGAAATAGAAGCAGAACAGCAAAGACAGCCTAAACCCAGCAAAAGAAGAGAAATAATAAAGATCAGAGCAGAAATAAACAATAGAGAATCTAAAAAAACTGTAGAGCAGATCAACGAAACCAAGAGTTGGTTTTTTGAAAAAATAAACAAAATTGATAAACCTCTAGCTAGGCTTCTCAAAAAGAAAAGGGAGGGGACCCAAATAGATAAAATCATGAATGAAAATGTAATTATTCCATCCAATCCCTCAGAGATACAAGCAATTATCAGGGAATACTATGAAAAATTATATGCCAACAAACTGGACAACCTGGAAGAAATGGATAAATTCCTAAACACCCACACGCTTCCAAAAGTCAATCAGGAGGAAATAGAAAGCTGGAACAGACCCATAACCAACGAAGAAATGGAATCAGTCATCAAAAATCTCCCAACAAATAAGAGTCCAGGATCAGGTGGCTTCCCAGGGGAGTTCCACCAGACGTTTAAAGCAAAGATAATACCTATCCTTCTCAAGCTATTCCAAGAAATAGAAAGGGAAGGAAAACTTCCAGACTCATTCTAGGAAGCCAGTATTCCTTTTATTACTAAACCGGACAGAGACCCAGTAAAAAAAGAGAACTACAGGCCAATATCCCTGATGAATATGGATGCAAAAATTCTCAATAAGGTACTAGCAAATCGAATTCAACAGCATATAAAAAGAATTATTCACCATGATCAAGTGGGATTCATTCCTGGGATGCAGGGCTGGTTCAACATTCACAAATCAATCAACGTGATACATCACATTAATAAAAGAAAAGAGAAGAACCATATGATCCTGTCAGTCGATGCAGAAAAGACATTTGACAAATTCCAGCATCCTTTCTTAATAAAAACCCTCCAGAAAGTCGGGATAGAAGGAACATACTTAAAGATCATAAAGGCCATTTATGAAAAGCCCACAGCTAACATGATCCTCAATGGGGAAAAACTGAGAGCTTTTTCCCTGAGATCAGGAACACGACAGGGATGCCCACTCTCACTGCTGTTGTTTAACATAATGTTGGAAGTTATAGCATCAGGAATCAGACAAGAAAAGGAAATCAAAGGCATCAAAACTGGCAAAGATGAAGTCAAGCTTTCGCTTTTTGCAGATGACATGATATTATACATGGAAAATACGATAGACTGCACCAAAAGTCTGCTAGAACTGATACATGAATTCAGCAAAGTTGCAGGATACAAAATCAATGTAGGGAAATCAGTTGCATTCTTATACACTAACAATGAAGCAACAGAAAGACAAATAAAGAAACTGATCCCATTCACAATTGCACCAAGAAGCATAAAATACCGAGGAATAAATCTAACCAAAGATGTAAAAGATCTGTATGCTGAAAACTATAGAAAGCTTATGAAGGAAATTGAAGAAGATATAACGAAATGGAAAGACATTCCATGCTCATGGATTGGAAGAATAAATATTGTCAAAATGTCAATACTACCCAAAGCTATCTACACATTCAATGCAATCCCAATCAAAATTCCACCAGCATTCTTCTCGAAACTAGAACAAGTAATCCTAAAATTTGTATGGAACCACAAAAGGCCCCAAATAGCCAAAGTAATTTTGAAGAAGAAGACCAAAGCAGGAGGCATCACAATCCCAGACTTTAGCCTCTACTCCAAAGCTATAATCATCAAGACAGCATGGTATTGGCACAAAAACAGACACATAGACCAATGGAATAGAATAGAAACCCCAGAACTTGACCCACAAAAGTATGGCCAACTAATCTTTGACAAAGCAGGAAAGAATATCCAATGGAAAAAAGACAGTCTCTTTAACAAATGGTGCTTGGAGAACTGGACAGCAACATGCAGAAGGTTGAAACTAGACCACTTTCTCACACCATTCACAAAAATAAACTCAAAATGGATAAAGGACCTGAATGTGAGACAGGAAACCATCAAAACCCTAGAGAAGAAAGCAGGAAAAGACCTCTCTGACCTCAGCCGTAGCAATCTCTTACTCGACACATCCCCAAAGGCAAGGGAATTAAAAGCAAAAATGAACTACTGGGACCTTATGAAGATAAAAAGCTTCTGCACAACAAAGGAAACAACCAACAAAACTAAAAGGCAACCAACGGAATGGGAAAAAATATTTGGAAGTGACATATCGGACAAAGGGCTAGTATCCAAAATCTATAAAGAGCTCACCAAACTCCACACCCGAAATACAAAAAATCCAGTGAAGAAATGGCCAGAAAACATGAATAGACACTTCTCTAAAGAAGTCATGCAGATGGCCAACAGGCACATGAAAAGATGCTCAACGTCGCTCCTCATCAGGGACATACAAATCAAAACCACACTCAGATATCACCTCACGCCAGTCAGAGTGGCCAAAATGAACAAATCAGGAGACTATAGATGCTGGAGAGGATGTGGAGAAACAGGAACCCACTTGCACTTTTGGTGGGAATGCAAATTGGTGCAGCCACTCTGGAAAACATTGTGGAGGTTCCTCAAAAAATTAAAATTAGACCTACCCTATGACCCAGCAATAGCACTGCTAGGAATTTACCCAAGGGATACTGGAGCACTGATGCATAGGGGCACTTGTACCCCAATGTTTATAGCAGCACTCTCAACAATAGCCAAATTATGGAAAGAGCCTAAATGTCCATCAACTGATGAATGGATAAAGAAATTGTGGTTTATATATACAATGGAATGCTACATGGCAATGAGAAAGAATGAAATATGGCCCTTTGTAGCAACGTGGATGGAACTGGAGAGTGTGATTCTAAGTGAAATAAGCCATACAGAGAAAGACAGATACCGTATATTTTCACTCTTATGTGGATCCTGAGAAACTTAACAGAAACCCATGGCGCAGGGGAAGGAAAAAAAAAGGGGGTTAGAGTGGGAGAGAGCAAAAGCATAAGAGACTCTTAAAAACTGAGAACAAACTGAGGGTTGATGGGGGGTGGGAGGGAGGGCAGAGTGGGTGATGGGTATTGAGTAGGGCACCTTTTGGGATGAGCACTGGGTGTTGTATGGAAACCAATTTGACAATAAACTTCATCTATTGAAAAAAATAAATAAAAAATAAAACATTGACTGTAACAAGAGATGAAGAAGGATATTATATCACAATTAGGGGGTCTATCCATCAAGAATATTTAATAATTGTAAATATGCCCCCAACTTGGAGGAATCTTCATATATAAATTAATTAATAACAAACATAAAGAAACTCATTAAAAATAAAAAATAATAATAGGGGATTGACACCCTACATACAGCACCCTACTTACAGCAATGGACAGATCGTCTACGCAGAAAATCAACAACAAAAGAATGGTTTTGAAGGACATTTTGGACGGGACTGACTTAACAGACATATTCAAAACATTTCATACTGAAGAAGCAGAATACACAGTCTTCTCAAGTGCACATGGAACATTATCCAGAACAGATCGTATAGTGGGTCACAATTCAGCTCTTAAACAAGTATGAAAAGAATGAGAGCATACTGTGCATATTCTCAGACTACAAAGCCATGAAATTTGAAATCAATCACAAGAAAAACTTTGGAAGGATCACAGATACTTGAAGATTAATGAATATCCTACTAAAGAAAGAATGGGTTAACCAAGAAATTAAAAAGGAAATTAAAAAGTACATGGAAGTCAATGAAAATGAAAGCATGACTGTCCAAAACCTTTGGGATGCAGCAAATGTGATTATTGAGGAAGTATGTAGCAATCCAGACCTACCCTAAAGAAGGAAGAAAAGTCTCAGATACACAATGTAAACTTACACCCAAAGAAAGGAGCTGGAAAAAGGACAGGCAGGAAAGCCCTAAATCAGCAGAAGATGGGAAATAATAAATATTAGAACAGAAATCAATGATATTGAAATAAAAACAGTAGAACAGATCAACAAAACTAAGAGCTGGTTCTTTGAAAGAATTAACAAAACTGATAACCCCCTAGCCAGACTTTTAAAAATGAAAAAGGAAAGGATCCACATAAATAAACTCATGAATTAAAGAGGAGAGATCAAAACCAACACTACAGAAATACAAACAATTATGAAAGAATATTACACACAATTACATGCCAACAAATTGGACAATATGGAAGAAATGCACAAATTCATAGGAACACATAAATTACAAAAATGGAAACAGGCATTAATAGAAAATTTGAACAGACTCAAAATCAACAAATAAATTGAATCAGTAATCAAAAATCTCCATACAAACAATAGTCCAGGGCCTGATGGCTTCCCAGGGGAATTCTACCAAACTTTTAGAGAATTAATACCTATTCTTTTGAAAGTGTTCTAAAAATAGAAATGGAATGATAATTTCCAAACTCCTTCTATGCATTACCAGCATTACCAGAATTACCAGAATTACCTTGATTCCAAGGCCAGCATTACCTTGATTCCAAAAGCAGAAAAAGAACTCACTAAAAAGGAGAATTACAGACAAGTTTCCCTGATGAACATGGATGCAGAAATTCTCAACAAGATACTAGCAAATAAAATGCAATAATATTAACATATTAAAAGAATTATTTACCATAATCAAGTTGAATTTATTCCTGGGAAGTTCAATATTTCCAAATAAGTCAACACGACACACCACATTAATAAAAAAAAGGATAAGAACCACATGATCCTCTCAATAGATACAGAAAAAGCATTTGACAAAATACAGCATCCTTTCTTGATAAAAACCCTCAAGAAAGTAGGGATAGAAGGAACATACGTTAACATCAAAGAGGCCATATATGTAAGACCCACACCTAATATTATTCTCAATGGAGAAAACCTGATAGCTTTCCCCCTAAGGTTAAGAACATGACAGAGATGTCTACTCTCACCACTGTTGTTCAATATAGTATTGGAAGTCCTAGCTTCACCAATCAGACAACATAGAGAAATAAAAGGCATACAAATTGGCAAGGAAGAAGCCAAACTTTCATTCTTCACAAATGACATGACACTCTATGTGGAAAACCCAAAAGAATCCACCAAAAAACTGCTAGATCTGATACATTAATTCAGCAAAGACACAGGATATAAAGCAAATGTACAGAAATTGGTTGCTTTTCTATGTACCAAAACGAAGCAGCAGAAAGAGAAATCAAGGAATTGATCCCTTTTACAACTGCACCAGAAACCATAAGATACCTAAGAATAAACATAACCAAAGATGTAAAAGATCTGTACACTGAAAGCTATAGAACACTTATGAAAGAAATTAAAGAACACACAAATAAATGGAAAAAATTCCATGCTCATGGATTGGAAGAACAAATATTGTTAAAATGTCAATACTACCCAAAGAATGCAATACCTATAAAAATAACACCAGCATTCTTCACAGAGCTAGAAGAACAATTCTAAAATTGGTATGGAACCAGAAAAGAACCTGAGTAGCCAAAGTAATGTTGAAAAAGAAATCAAAGGTGGAGACATCACAATTCCAGACTTCAAGCTATATTACATACCTGTAGTTATCAAGACAGTATGGTACTGGCACAAAAACCAACACATAGATGAAAGGAACAGAACAGAGAACCCATAAATGGATCCACAAATTTATGGCCAACTAATCTTTGACAAAGCAGGAAAGAATATCCAATAGAGAAAAGACAGTCTCTTCAGCAAACGGTGTTTGGAAAACTGGACAGTGACATGCAGAAGAATGAAACTGGACCACTTTCTTACACCATACACAAAAATAAGTGCAAAATGGATGAAAGACCTAAATGTGAGATAGGAAACCATAAAAATCCTAGAGGAGAAATTAGGAAACAACCTCTTTGACCTTGGTGACAGGAACTTCTTACTAGACACATCTCTGGAGGCAAGGTAACCGAAAGTAAAAATGAACCATTGGGACCTCAGCAAGATAAAAGATTCTGCACCGTGAAGGAAACAATCAACAAAACAAAGTTAGCCAAAGGAATGGGAAAAGAAATTTGCAAATGACATATGTGATAAAGGGTTAGTATTCAAAATCTATAAGGAATTTATCAAACTCAACACCTCAAAAACAATCCAGTGAAGAAATGGGCAGAGGACATGAATAGATACTTTTATGAAGAATACATGCTGATGGTCAACAGACACATGAAATGATGCTCAACATCACTCATAATCAGGGAAATACAAATCAAAAGCACAATGAGATAACACCTCACACCTGTCAGGATGGCTAAAAATAACAAGTCAGGAAACAACAGATGTTGGTAAGGGTGTGGAGAAAGGGGAACATTTTTGCACTCTTGGTGGGAATGTAAATGGTGCAGCCACTCTGGAGAACAGTATGGAGGTTCCCCCAAAAATTAAAAATAGAACTACTTATAGCTCAGCAATTGCACTACTAGGTATTTATCCAAAGGATACAAAAATGCTGATTCGAAGAGGCATATGCACCGCAATGTTTAGAGCAGTGCTATCAATAGCCAAATTATGGAAAAAGCCCAAATGTCCATCAACTGACGAATGGATAAAGAAGATGTGGTGGATGTGTGTACCCACACACAATGGAATATTACTTGGTAATCAAAAAGAATGAAATCTTGCCATTTTCAACTACATGGACAGAACTAGAGTGTATTACACTAAGTGACAAATGTCAGTCAGAGAAAGACAAATATGATGTTTTTACTGATACATGGAATTTAGGAAACAAAACAGAGGGTTGCCTGGGTGGCTCAGTTGTTTAAGCCTCCAACTTCGGCTTAGGTCATGATCTCTCAGTTTATGAGTTCAATCCCCCCATTGGGCTCTCTGCTGTCAGTGTGAAGTCTGCTTTGGAACCTGTGTCTCCCTCTCTCTGTGCTTGCATGTATGCGCTCTTGCTTTCTCAAAAATAAATAAACATTAAAAAGAAAAAGAAGTAAAAAAACAGATGAGCATAGGGGAAGGGAAGGAAAAATAAGATAGAAACAAAAAGAGAGGTAAGCCATAAGAGACTCCTAACTATAGAGGAGAAACTGTGGATTGCTGGACAGGGGTGGGTGGGTGGGGGATGAGCTAAGTGGGAGATGGGCATTAGGGAGGGCACTTGTTGGGATGACCACTGGGTGTTATATGTAAGTGATGAATCACTAAATTCTATTCCTGAAACCAGTACTACGCTATATGTTAACTAACTTGAATTAAAAAAAAAAAGAACAGTATAATACTGGTATATAGGCAAACACATAGATATATGGAACACAATGTGGTCCAAAAATAAACCCACACTTATATGGTCAATTAATTTATGACAAAGGAGGCAGGGATATAGAATGGGGAAAAGACAGTCTCTTCAACAAATGGTGCTGAGAAAACTGGACAGCTTTGTGCAAAAGAATGTAACTGGACCACTTTTTAAAAAACTTTTTTTTTAATGTTTATTTATTATTGAGAGACAAAGAGAGACAGACCGTGAGCAGGGGAGGGGCAGAGAGAGAGGGAGACAGAATCTGAAGCAGGCTCAAGGCTCTGAGCTGTCAGCACAGAGCCCAATGCTGGGCTCAAACTCACAAACCACAAGATCATGACCTGAGCTGAAGTTGGACGCTTAACCAACTGAGCCACCCAGGCACCCCATGAAACTGGACCACTTTTTAAAATGATCCACAGAAATAACCTCAAAATGGATCAAGGGCCTACATGTGAGACTTGAAACCATTAAAACCTCTAGAAGAAAATATAGGTAATAATTCCTTCAATACTGGCCATAGAAATATTTTTCTTGATAGGTCTCCTCAGGTGAGGGAAACAAAAGTAAAAATAAACTATTGGGACTACCTCAAAATAAGAATCTTTTGCACAGTGAAGGAAACTGTCAACAAAACAAAAAGGCAACCTACTGAATGGGAGAAGATATTTGCAAATGATATATCTAATAATCAGTTAACATCCAAAATATATAAAGAATGTATACAACTCAAGATCAAAAACAAATAATCTGATTAAAACATAGACAGAGTCCCTGAACAGACATTATCCCAAAGAAGACATACAGATGGGGACAGATGAAAAGATACTCAGTGTCATTAATCGTCAATGGAATGCACTTTAAAACCAAAGTAATGTATCACTTTACACCTGTTAGAATGGCTAAATTCAAAGACAATATATAAAAAATGTTGGTGAGGATGTACATCTGTGTGCATGTGTGGGAGGTGGGGATGGCACTCAAGAGAGATTATGAATGGATAAATGACTAGAGATTGACTTTGGATTGCACAAAGTACTTTGGCATCCTCAGGTCTATTCTTTTTCCTAGAAGAGAGCGGTTTCTGTTGTCAGGTGTTAGAGCATGGACTTGAACTTACACCTATCACAGTGGTCACTTGAGCATTTCCATAAACACTGTTCAGCCATGACCAGTTAAAAAGAATTGATGCTACACTCATTACAACCTACTATCAATAGGATAAATATTTGTGGAAGGCAAACATAAATAAGATTCTTAAGGAGACAACATGGAACAACACATAGACCAAAGATTCAGAATTAAGCAAATATGGGGTCAGTTTTTAACTATCATTCAGCAGCTGTGTGGCCTTAGGCAACTTACTTAACTTTTCTGGAACTCAATTCTTCTTCCATAAAATGGAGATAATGATATCTATCCTGTAAAGATTCTTTGAGGATTAGATGAGTGATAATTCTCGCCCCACACTCATACAAAAAATGTTAGTTGTGTGGGAGCAAAGGCTGGAATGCTATAAACTGACATGAGGCATGGAAAAATTGAAGCCCCCTCAAAGGAAATGCTAAAGCTAGAATTACTTCTAAGAAAAAAAAAAAGGCTTATCAGCATCCAATTGGAAAGCTGATTTTAAGAACAAACTTGGATAGAAATTCAAATCACACCTATGCAAAGTAAAAGGCATGCTGGTCATGCTTCAACATCTTCTGATGAAAACACTTAGAGATTTGCTGAAAACTCTCAGTTATCCACAGGTGATTATCTAGACTTTAGCTTTTATCCCCTGGATTCTTTCTACTTCTCGTTATACTCATGTTGTAATGCTTATTGACATTTATACTTTTCTTGCTCTAGGACAGCAAAAGCTGGAAAAGTAGGTCTAATTCAACTTAACCAGAGAAAATCTTCCATACCCTAAGTGGAGTTTGAACTAGAAAAGCAATGTATCTGAGCTAGAAAGAAGACAGTTTCTTATAAAGGTTGACCACTGGTCTGAGAGGTGATACCATCATGGGTAGGAAGCAGGGAGAAAGGATGAGGCATCCATGGGCATTCAGATCTTTCCGACTGGCATCCTCGCAATTTGATCTCATTTTTTCTTGTGAAGTATGATTGTCATGAACATGAGCCACATCTATATTCAAATGCTTACTATAGAATGGAGTTGTGAGTAGAGCAAAAAGTAGAGGAAAAAGTGAGTGATACACATGAGGTCATACTATACAGAGAGAAATACACTCTTCCCCTCAGAGAAATACACTCTTCCCCTCATTGCCTCACTGAGAACGTGATTGTAATTCTGTACTGCCTAGTGAATGGACATCTATCAACAGCCTTGTAACACCTATATGTACTATTGGATAGTGCATGGTGCAAACTGGATTAGAAAAAACAGTGACAGGAGGGGGAAAAAAACCCACAAGGTTTTAAGTCTATTTATATCAATGTCTGTCAACCTTTTGTAATTTTAATGGACTTTCAATCTAAGGTCAAGTACTGACATATGTAACTAAAACTAAGAGCTATTCTTGATTAGTTTGATGTAAGTTAACATTTTTGGCAATAATAGGGCAGTTTGCTTTTAGAAAGAGTGGTGATTTCAATAACTGTTAGTTCTAGTATTTGACAATAAAATTCATTTAGGGGGAAGGTGGAGAAGGATTCTTTGCTTTTAGAAAGAAAAAAAAAAACAGTATTTAAATCTCCTGCAAATCAATTTCTGTGTTATTACACCAAATTTTTCTTTGATTTCCAGGGGATCACCTTATAGACTTAGGTACATGGATTATCCATATATTGTCTCATTTGAATTTAAGAAACCTAAGTGAATTAAAATAGATTTTCTCCCCATCATTGAGGAAAAAAAAAATAGACCCTTCTATTTTAACTCAGTTAAAAAGTGGGGGGTGGGCGTATTATAAAGGAAAGAATAGCTTCTGAATTCAATTTATTCTCTTTTTCCTATTAAGACTAAGTTGAAAATTGGATATCCAATTCACCACCGATAGTGTATTCAAATATTTCTGTTCAATACGTCATTGCTTCTAAATTCACTCAAATGCAAGATTACAAATTCTTCCTGACAAAAAACCCAACATTTAATGAGCAGCTGACAGCCCTTAGGAATTACTAGGGAAATTTAATATGATAGTTTTGACTAACTAATGTACTTTTACTTATATAAGAAACACAATATGCACAGTAACGAACATATAGTAAATGTTAGTTTAGCTGTTAAATTTTGAACAAGTGATTAATTTTACGGGAATATATACTTCTATCAACTTCCAAGAAAAAAAAATGCTACCTTGCCTCCTACATTGTTACTAGATTATACATTTTGGCAGATAGCCACAAAATTTTCTTGCATTCATTTTTAACTAAACAGCTATTTTGCCTCTTAATAAGGGATAGATACTGGAGGGAATAAAGTGAAACAGTGTTTCTACTTTCAGGATTTTAAATCAAGTGGGTGGTAGAGATAGGATACAGAGAGAACTGTAACATTAAGAAAAATTAAGTGCAATGGCAGAGGGACAAGGAGAAATAGCATTTGATTTGGGAGCAAGTGGATGATAGTGGTGTGTGTTCAGGAAGCACGTCTTCATGAAGCAATTTGTATTTGAAGAGTAGATAGGGTAACAATGGTAGGGAAAGCCATAGAGGTAGGAAAGGTAAGGTTATAGTCAGAGAAAAGGTAATCATTTAGTTAGGCTGGAGTACAGGGTAAACGAAGGAAATAGTGCAAAACATAGTCAGGAAAGATCTAATGAAGGTAGTACCATGAAAGGCCTTGAATACCAAATTGGTGAGTCCATAACTAACTGTTCAGTTTGTCTCAACAGCTAGATTCTAAGTGTCTCAGGCACAGGGACTGTTTCAATATGCCTTTGCCATTTCCATAGCAGTCAGGTGCAGCATGCTTGGCTACAGAGTAGGTCTTCAATATAGTCAGGGAATGTAACGGGTTGTGAAATTATTTTTCAATGGATTTTTAAAATTTTGCTTTTGCTTATGCTTTTTTCCAGTTTTACTGAGAAATAACTGACATATATCACTATATAAGGCATACATCAATGATTTGATTTACACATATTGTGAAATGATTACCATGATAATTTCAGCAAACATCCATATTCTCATATATACACAAAAAATGGAAAATAAAAAATTCTCTTTGTGATGATCACTCTTAGGATTTACTATCTTAACAACTTTCCTGTATATTTTATAGCAGTGTTAACCATAGTCATCATGGCATACATTATATCCCTAGTACTTATTTATCTTATAACTGGAAGTTTGTATCTTTGACCACCTTCCTCAAATTTCTCCTCCTTCTACCTTTTGCCTCTGTTAACCAGAAATCTGATCTCTTTTTTGGAGTTTTTCATTTGTTTTTAGATTCCACAAATAAGTGAGATTATATAGCATTTATCTTTTTCTGTCTGACTTGTTTCACTTAGCATTATGTCTTTAAGGTCCAACCATGCTGTCACAAATGGTAGAATTTTCTTTTTCAAGGGCAAATAATATTCCATTGTATGTATGTATATATGTGATGTGTGTATATATATATATTTTTTTTTTTCTTTATTCATTCATTGATGAACACTTAGGTTGTCTCTGTGTCTTCACTATTGTAAATAATGCTTCAATAAACATAGGGGTACATATATCTTCTCAAATTAGTGTTTTTGTTTTCTTTGGGTAAATATCCAGTAGTGGAATTACTGGATCATATGGTAAATCTATTTTTAATTTTTTGAGGATCCCCATACAATTTTCCATGGTGGCTGTACCAATTTAAATTTCTACCACCAGTACACAAGGGTTCCCTTTTCTCTACATCCATCCCAGCCTTTGTTATCTCTTGTCTTTTTAATGATAGCCATTCTAATAGGTGTGAGTTGATATTTTATTGTGGCTTTAATTTGCATTTCCCTAATAACTAGTGATGTTGAACATCTTTTCATATACCTCTTGGCCTTTCATGTATATTTTTGGAAAAATGTCTACTGAGGTTCTTTGCCCATTTTTTTCCCAATATATGAAATTTATTGTCAAATTGGTTTCCATACAACACCCAGTGGTCATCCCAAAAGGTGCCCTCCTCAATACCCATCACCCACCCTCCCCTCCCTCCCACCCCCCATCAACCCTCAGTTTGTTCTCATTTTTTAACAGTCTCTTATGCTTTGGCTCTCTCCCATTCTAACCTCTTTTTTTTTTCCTTCCCCTCCCCCATGGGTTTCTGTTAAGTTTCTCAGGATCCACATAAGAGTGAAACCATATGGTATCTGTCTTTCTCTGTATGGCTTATTTCACTTAGCATCACACTCTACAATTCCATCCATGTTGCTACAAAAGACCATATTTCATTCTTTCTCATTGCCACGTAGTATTCCACTGTGTATATAAACCACAATTTCTTTATCCATTCATCAGTTGATGGACATTTAGGCTCTTTCCATAATTTGGCTATTGTTGAGAGTGCTGCTATAAACATTGGGGTACATGTGCCCCTATGCATCAGTACTCCTGTATCCCTTGGGTAAATTCCTAGCAGTGCTATTGCTGGGTCATAGGGTAGGTCTATTTTTAATTTTCTGAGGAACCTCCACACTGCTTTCCAGAGCGGCTGCACCAGTTTGCATTCCCACCAACAGTGCAAGAGGGTTCCCGTTTCTCCGCATCCTCTCCAGCATCTATAGTCTCCTGATTTGTTCATTTTTCTTTGCCCATTTTTTAATTGGGTTCTTGTTTTGCTACTGAGTTGTAGGAGTTGTTGTTTTTTTTTTAATATATTTTGGCTATTAACCCCTCATCAGGTACATGATACGCAAATATTTTTTCCTATGCTTTAGATTGCCTTTTTACTTTGTTGGTTATTTCTTTTACCACATACAAGTATTTTAGTTTGATGTAGTGCCACTTGTTTATTTTTCCTTGTTGCTTGTGCTCATTACCAAGATCAATTTTGGGGAGGTTTATTCCTGTTTATTTCTAATATTTTCATGGTTTCAGGTCTTACATTTAAATCTTTAATCTCTTTTGAGTTAATTTTATGAGTGGTGTAAGACATAGGCCCAGTTTCATCCTTTAAGTGTAAATATCCAATTATTCTACCACCATTTATTGAAGAGAATGCCTGTACTTCATTCAGTATTCTTGGCTCTCTTGTCAAATATTGGCTAACTGTATACCTTTGAGTCTGTTTCTGGGCTTTTGATTCTGGCTTTTCGTTGGTCTATTTGTCTGTTTTTATGCCATTACCATATTGTTTTGATAATTATAGTATTATGTATAGTATGGCTTAAAATCAGGAGGCATGATGCCTCCTGCTTTGTTCTTTCTCAGATTTCTTTGGCTCATTGGGGTCTTTTGTGATTAAACCTCCTTTGAAAAATAGACTCTAAGTTGCATTTATAAGATGAAAACATGAATGCTAAACATCAATGTTAGCACAGTGATTCAGGCAACAATTAGAATTACACCTAAAATAATGCAGCTGCTGAAGCTCAGGTGTCTGTACAGCCTGATGATCCTTGAATGAAAACCATTAAAGTCCTATATTATGGTACATTTTATAGGAGAACTGACTTCTAGTCAGTAAAAATGGCATGGCTTAGGTGATTGTTATATAGTAATTAATGTTCAGATAGCCTTCATAGGGAAATAACATCAAAAATAAAATTGGTGTGGAAAAATGGAGATGCCGAAACATTACATCTTGGGCACTGATTTTATCTCTGGTCTCTACTCTCGTTTGAGGAATACTCTACGACAAACTAAAAAAAAAAAAAAAGCTAGTAACAAACCATTTATAAATTTCATTTTCTTGACTATATGAACAATTGAATCACTGGTTTTAGAAAAACTACATAATGTTTAACTATCATATGAAATAATTCATTTAAGTATGCATATTATTGATTTAATATTCTACTAGCTTTTTTTAATGTTTATTTTTGAGAGAGATAGAGACAGAGTGAGAGAGGGGAAGGGCCAGAGAGAGAGGGAGACACAGAATCCGAAGCAGGCTCCAGGCTCTGAGCTGTCAGCATAGAGCCCGACATGGGGCTCAAACTCATGAGCCGTGAGACCATGACCTGAGAGGCAAAGTCAGATGCTCTACCAACTGAGCTACCCAGGTGCCCCAGACTTCTGGCTGTATTACAAAGCTAGAGTCATCAAGACAGTATGGTACTGGCACAAAAACAGACACATAGATCAATGGAACAAAATGAAAAACACAGAAATGATCCCACAACTATATGGTCAACTAATCTTCAAAAAGCAGGAGGGGCGCCTGGGTGGCGCAGTCGGTTAAGCGTCCGACTTCAGCCAGGTCACGATCTCGCGGTCCGTGAGTTCGAGCCCCGCGTCAGGCTCTGGGCCGATGGCTCGGAGCCTGGAGCCTGTTTCCGATTCTGTGTCTCCCTCTCTCTCTGCCCCTCCCCCGTTCATGCTCTGTCTCTCTCTGTCACAAAAAAAAAAAAAAAAAAAAAAAAAAAAATTAAAAAAAAAAAAAAAACAAAAAAAAAACAAAAAGCAGGAAATATCCCATGGAAAAAAGACAGTCTCTTCAGCAAATGGTGTTGGAAAAATTGGACAACAACATGCAAGAAGAATGAAATTGGACCACTTTCTTATACCATACACAAAAATAAATCCAAAATTAATGAAAGAATGCAAAAAAAATGAAAGACCTAAATGTGAGACACCCTAAAGGAGAACACAGGCAACAACCTCTTCAACCTCAGCAGGAGCAATGTCTTATTAGACATGTCTCTGGAGGCAAGGGAAACAAAAGCAAAAATGAACTATTGGGACTTTATCAAGACAACAAGCTTCTGCAAAGTGAAGGAAACAATCAATAAAACTAAAAGTCAACCTATGGAATGGGAGAAGATATTTGCAAATGACATATATAATAATGGGTTAGTATCCAAAATCTATAAAGAACTTATCAAACACAATACCCCCAAAACAAATAATCCAGTGAAGAAATAGGCAGAAGACCTAAATAGACATTATTCCAAAGAAGACATCCAGATGGCTAACAATATGTGAAAAATGCTCAACATCTCTTATCAGGGAAATACAAATCAAAACCATTATGAGATACCACCTCACACCTGTCAGAATGGCTAAAATTAACTCAGGAAACAACAGATGTTGGCGAGGATGTGGAAAAAGGGAAACCCTTTTGCCCTGTTGGGAATGCAAACTGGTGCAGCCACTCTGGAAAACAGTATGGAGGTTCCTCAAAAATTGAAAAATAGAACTACCCTATTATCCAGCAATTACACTACTAGGTATTGACTTAAAGGATACAGAAAATCAGATTTAAAGGGGTACATATACCCTGATGTTTATAGCAGAACTATAAACAATATCCAAACAATGGAAAGAGCCCAAATGTCCATCAACTGATGCATAAAGAAGATGTAATATATATATTACATCTTCTTTATTCATCTATACACACACACACACACACACACACACACACACAACACACACACACACTCAGATGTCAAAAGGAATGAAATCTCACCATTTTGCAATGATGTGGATGGAGCTAGAGGGTGTTATGCTATGCAAACTAAGTCAGTTAGAGTAAGACAAATACCATATGATTTCACTCATATGTGGAATTTAAGAAACCAAACAGATGAACATATGGGAAGGGGGAAAAAAAGAGAGGAAAACAAGCCATAAGAGACTCTATGATAGAGAACAAACTGAGTGTTGATGGAAGGGAGGTGGGTGGTTGATGGCTAAATGGGTGATGGATATTAAGGAGGGCACTTGTCATGTTCAGCGCTTATATGGTAGTGATGAATCACTAAATTCTATTCCGGCAAGCAATGTTGCACTATATGTTAATTAGAATTTAAATACAAATTTGAAGAAAAAGAAAAAAAAAAGAAAAAAACCCAAACATGTATATACATTTAAAATAGTTAAACAGAGCATCCATAAGAAGTATTATAAAATGGTGGACATTATAAATGATTCCACTCAAGAATATGCTAGATGTGCCATGACTTTTTTCATAGTCCTTTAAATTCTGTGATAGATTAAATATGATCACATATTATGTGCACATTCTCCCATAGAGAGGTGGAATCTATTTCCCCATCCCTTTAATCTGGAATGGCTTTGTGACTTGCTTTAACAACAGAATGCAGTACTAGTGACATTGTGTGGCTTCTGACCCAGGCCTCAAGAGACTACGTAGCTTTCATTTTTGACCTCTTGGAACACTGTATGGGTGATATAAAAAAGTCTGAACTTCCTTCTGGAGAGGCCAAGAGATTGGAAATGTGGGTTGACAGCCTCAACTACCAGGCATGTGAGGGAGTCCACCCTGGACCATGTAGCCCCAGGAGAGCCTCAAGAAAACCGGACCTTCATGAGTGACCTTAGGTGAGACTAGTAGCAGAACTGTCCAGCCGAAGCCAGTCCAAATTGCAGATACGTGAATATTTAAGCCATCAAATTTTATACACACACACAAACACATACACACGCACGTATGGACACCTGAAAAGAGAACCAGCACTCTGCTTTTGCCTTCTCCTTCCCAGCTCAAGTGTATCATGGCATAGCCATGTGGAAATATTTGCATTCCTTTGAGATATGGCAGGAATGGATAGAATCACAAAAGAATTATTATACAGCATTATATCTTTGTGTTGAGTACGTCAATTAATCTGTCCCACTTTTCATTGCTTAGGATATACAGGCAACATTGACTGGAAAGATGACTTGAGAGAATGAAAGCTTGCTTTCCTCTGTAATATGAATTTGCCTTCCTTTACCCCAGCTTCAGTTACAATATTACAGTACATTTTTGTGACCTCATAATATTCATTTTGTATCTGTAAAACTCATTTCATCCTCATTTTAAAACTGCTAAATGCAAACGCCACCCTGAAAAAGTGTTGAGTACCCTGGTAAGTATCTAGGTGAATTGGGACTCTTGCTAAATGTAATTAACTCTACTCCTTATCTTCTTGACTCAATTTTTCTTTAATTTCCTTTGATTCAGAAACAGAATTCTAGCTTGGTATTTACATTTGGGAGGAAATGTCACAGTCAGTTGAGGAACTAAGTTACCCATGAGGAATGGGAAATTTTTACTATGCCTATAAGTAGTAGGTAGTTTATTTTTCTTATTTCCCTGCTCATGCTCTTTTACTTTTTCACTCTCTCTTGCTCACTTGTGCTCTCTCTCCCTCTCTGTCCTGACAACTCAAGAGAGACACATTGATATATGGACATATCCCCTCTACAAAGTTCAAGGTAGTTGTATGAACAATTACTGGAAAAGTTACAGACTTATTTCAAAAAAAAAATTGAGTATGTGTAACTGATTATTAGCAAAGGCATTGAAGGTCTTTCATCTTCACTTTTAGAGAAAGTTTCTAATAAGGCTGCTAAACCACTGTTTTGTTTCTAGACTATCTTTATAGCTAATTATGATTTAAGCGCTTGCTTTCATAGTCTTAACATTCTACAGTACCTTTTTATATATGACAGATTTGTATATATATATCTTCTAATCAGTTGCAATGATGATTAACTATTTATTAATAAGTTGGTGATATTAAGTTATTTAAGATTTTCTTTGTATTCTTAATTTACAACCCAGTTTTTAAGAACATGTAATTACATACGATTTAAGTCTGTTAAAGTATGCTGAATTTTTACTTCACTTAATCTCAGCAAGATGCTAATTACTAGAAAATTCTACTGTACATTTTACAAATCATTTAAAAACCTTTAAAATCTGTGGTGAATTTGTGCATAAGAATAAAGGATATAACATTTTATCTCAACTCCTGTGAAAGTATCCCTTTCCAATTGATATTTCCAACTAATGGAACTGCTCTTTAACTACACACACATGCACACACACACACACACACACACACACACAGACACCTTTGCTTAGAGTGGGAAAGAGGACAAGGATAAACAAAACAAAAGGAAATTGTGTCCATTCATCTAAGCCTTAAAAACTGTAAAGATTTTTCACTCATATCTTACCAGTGATCCATGGCAGTTCATATATCTTTCTCTTCTGTATCCTGACTTGAGCCATTTTTTGGCAAATGTTTGCTAATGGCAACAGTGTACTGAGTATGACAAGAATAGAAGACAAGCATTGTCTGTAGGGATCATTCACTGGTAGAACAGAGGTAGCATCATGGGCCAATTGATTAAATTAATGCTTTGGGAAAGCAAACTACATTATATCAATAGCATTTCTACACTTATTTTTTCCATGTGTAAATCCAGCATAATCCTAAATAATCTGAAATGGAGTAAACATGAAATGTAATTGTTAATGAATAGGTACTGTATCCTTATAATGTGGTGAGGCATATGAAGTATAAATTTGTGTATATTTTCCTCTGTTTTCTCATTCTGCAGGGTACCACCCAGTAGGATAGGGTCTCAAGATAGAATTAAGTTCAGTTACAAAAAATAAAGAAAATTACATTTCTTATGTATTTGGGTTTGTGAATTTCTAACTCATACCTATTATATACATCAAAAGTCTAGTATTGCTGAGTTCCTTTACAACCGAGTACCAAAATTTAAGGAATAAACAAAATAATATTTTGAAAGAAGTTATCATATACATCTGTCCATACCAAGGAGGTCAATAGTATTGCCAGGTCACCTGTCTCCTCTTCCTAGGCTATTAATTTAAATCTAAATTATTCCGCTTTAGAAAATGAAACAGGCTATTCTCTGGTTTAGATTTAACGAAACTCAAGTGAATTCTAATTTTGAACCTGTAAATTCTTCTAGGATTTGTCTTTTTAAAAGCCTAATACATTTGAAAGTCAGCATCAAGAAAGGAAGGGTAGGATTATATTGTTTTAAGTCATAATTTAGTCACCCCTTTTACCCTTTAGAGAACCTTGGACCTTTTGCAGAGGCGTCTCTGGAAGATCTACCCTAATTATAATTGAAAATCTGACTATGTTTTTCAGGTTACAATGCCTCATTGCCATGATTTTAGCTATGGTGCCATAGGGAGTGGAAAATACTGGAGTGGAGTAATTCTGACTATTGACAATATTTTTTTCCACTGATAGACTTTTTTTGGTAACCTATGTATAAAGCTATTTAATTCTTTTGGTTGGGTTACAAAACAAGTTGTCTTAATGCAGTGAGAAGGTGTTCTTAGTTTTTCTTTCTTCCAAATATATTTACCATGCAGAAAATGAAAGTGGTCAGTGTGTTACAAATGAAAACAAGCAAAACGCAAAAACTAAAAGCAGACTGATGAAATATGCTTGAAAGTAATCTTGTAGTACCAAGGAACTAACTGTAAGTGTAGAATCTTAGTTGAATCTGTGCATAGATGCAACTTTCTTTATTCAGTGTTTTGGAGATAGATCTACTCAGATAGAAATCAACAGCTAAGGAAAAGTCAATTTAGTTTACCTTTACTTTTGACTTTGAGAAGGAATTTCTGGTTAGCACAGCATCCTTTTCAATTTGTTTCAGTATAATATGCAGCAGATACACTTGATTAATGAACTTATTAGCAACTTCTTTAATTATTTTCCAGTACTTTTTTTTTCATTACCAAAGCTGCACTGAATCCTTAAAGTTAGTATTCTTTAACTATGGTACTCTAAAAACTTTAAAAAACAGAAAATACAAGAAATGTCTAATTTCAAAATAGGTTCCTAAGACCTCTCTTACATATAAATCCTGTATCTCTCATTTCTCTAAAAGTGTAAATGTTAAGGGATTGCAAAAGTTTTTATGAATGAGCACTTTACACACAGCTCAAACAACTAGAATTACTACTAATGGGAAAAATTTTTACAAAAATATAACAGTTAAGATTATATAAAGCGATGTGGAAAATATTCTGGATATTATTAATAATCTGATAATCTTTAAGCCATGTTATATTTAGAATTGACAGAAATGAAATATTGAATAATTTAGCACAAAGACAAGATAGATAGTGGATTTGACCTACTATGAGTTACCTATTGTTGCCTAGCAAATTATGCTAAAATTCATTGGCTTAAATATAAACATTTATTAACGTAGTTTCTACATTTGAGAATCTGGCTTAGTTAGGTGATGGCACAAGGTCTTTTATATGGTTGCAGTCAAGCCATTGGCCTGGGCTTTGATTTTATCTGAAGGCTCAACCAGATCAAGAGAGAAAGACAGGATATCCTTCCAACCTCATTCACAGGTGCTGGCAGTCATCAATTCCTGGACAGGTGGTCCTTTCCTTAGACTGCCTAAGTGTCTTCACAATATGGCATTTGGTGATCCATGAGAGAGATAAAGAACACATGCAGGAAGCTGGATCTTTTTGTAACCTAATCTCAGAAGTGACATCCCATTAGTTTTCCTATATTCTTTTGTAGAAGCAAATCACAAAGGCTGAGCTCACATTCAAAAGACATAAATAGCAGGAGGTGGGATCATGAGGGACCATCACAGAGGCTTTTTACCACACACACTAACCTGTTAAAATTAAGCTAAGAAATCTACTTACATAAACTTTAGCCATATTATTGCATTATCTAAGTGGTCTCTGTCCCTTTAACCATTTATGATTGCCCAATAGATCATTCAATTATCAAGTGTGATTCTGAAATTCTACTGCTCAAAACCTTTAATGGCTCCCCACTGCATATAGAATGCTGTTACAACTCCCCAGTCAATTATCTTATCTTCCATGATCTGACTTCTTACTCTAGTTGCACTGGACTACTTGTCAACACTGCACATTTTTCCTACATCATGTTTCCTCTGCCTGAAATACATTCCACCCTGCAGTTACTTCCCTCTCCTCCTATTCCACTTTACCTGTCAAAGTTTAACCCATTCATTTAGGACCTGGTTCAGATAGTTTTTATGCCATGAATGTTTTCAAGAGGTCCCTAGCAAAATTCAACCCTTCCTTTCTTCATACTTCCATATAATTTAGATTTTACCTCTATTATAGAATTATGAATATGTATCATATTAAAATTGTTTACATGTATATTTGTTTCCTCCAATGAACTGTATGTTCCTTAAAGACAGGGATCATCATTTATTCAGATTTTTATGAATAGAAAAATAGGTACTGTAACATCACAGTGCTTTGCTTATAATTCAACAGTAAGTAAATGCATTTTAGCCTTATTCACTTGTGTATAATTTTGTATAACTTTTGTATGATACAGGTCTATTTTGGATCCTACTCAACCTGATGACATATTCTTTGGCAACAGTGTTTTATAAGGTTGCAGGTACACGATTTTCTTTTTTTTTATGATTTTTTTAATGAGAGACAGAGAGGGGGAGAGAGAGAGAGAGAGAGAGAGAGAGAGAGAGAGAGAGAATGAATGAGAGAGAATCTTAAGCAGGCTCCATGCTCAGTGCAGAGCTTGATCCCATGACCCTGGGATCATGACTTGAGCTGAAATCAAGAGTCTGATGCTCAACCAACCGAGTCACCCAGGTGCCCCAAGGTATATGATTTTCAGTCCAATATTTCAACACACTTGAAAAGTGTGCAGAGTGGGCTACTGGATTTATGGGGGAGAGGATGGAAAGCAAAATGGCATTGAAAGAAGAGGTAAATGATCTAGTGTAGAAATTCTATAAACAGGTGTTCCTAGTATGGAATATTTGAAGGCCTTGGTAATTTCATATACTCTGGTAAAAATATTAAATGGCTATTTGTCTTTTAGGATATTTGTCATACCTCCACAATATTTTATTTAAAAAATAGCTGATCAGAATGTAGAGGATAATTTTCATGTAGTTACAATATATTCAGATCAGACCAAGGGAATTTTTTTAAAAATTAAAAAAGTTGGCTTAAAATATTTTTATTATAAAGAGCCAGAAGTCCTAATATAGCTTTGTACATCAATAACACACCTGAGTAGTTTGATAAGTAGGATGCTTATTTGTAGAAAGTTTTACATTCAGTATTCAAGGTAAAACGTGGTATCAAGTTTGCAAATAAATTTATTTTGTCTTTGTCCATAAAATGACACATATTGTAATAGCTGAGCCTTAGTTTCCTTTGATACATTTTATTTTTATTTTATTTTATAAAAATGTTTTATTATTTATTTTTGAGATAGAGAGAGACAGAGCATGAGCAGGGGGAGGGGTAGAGAGAGAGGGAGACACAGAATCAGAAGCAGGCTCCAGGCTCTGAGCTGTCAGTACAGAGCCTGATGTGGGGCTCGAACTCATGAGCATTGAGATCATGACATGAGCCGAAGTCAGACACTTAACCAACTGAACCACCCAGGAACCCCTCCATTGATACATTTTAAAACTTATTCTCTTTATAATCCACTTAGCTGCATTTTCCTCTAATTCCTCATTTAGTAAACCCCTTTAATTTATTACAATTTCTTGGTGTTTTATTTGTATGGCATCTCCATGAAGTGTGAAGCAATTATCTCATGTAGACAGTACTTTCCCTAAAGATGCAAAAGAAACTGGAATGAATAATATATGTCTGTTTGTATAAAGTATGTTTACCTCTATTACCATGTATAGAGACCATAGTCTTTTAATCATTTTCTACTATTATCATATTTTCTGTAACATAAAGTACTTGAAATGTTGATTAATAGTGATCAATATGCCAGTTAATATCAAATTATATTTATGCTCTGTTATTTTAAAAATATAAAGCTAGAAAAGGGGGCCTGGCTTGCTCTGTCAGAAGAGCATGCGACTTTGATCTTAGGGTCATGAGTTCGAGGCCCACATTGGGTGTAGAGATTACTTAAATAAATAAAACTTAATACATATATGGCTATATGATAATAACCTTGGGCATTATCCATTCGTTAAGATGTATAAAAAACATTTTTATAGTATTTTATATTTTCAGGAATTGATATTAGAATTTCTAATTTAACATCTAATATGAAATATAATATTCCCAATGCACCTAATTTTTAAATAAGTTGTTATTTTAGAATAACTTTAAATTGATTTATAGAAAAACTGCAAAGATAGTACAGAGTTCCTACATACTTGTGCCCACTTTCACTTATTGCTATTATCTTACATTAATGTGATGCATTTGTTACAACTAATGAACCAAAACAAATTATCATTAAGTAACAGCCCATATTCTATTCAGATTGTCTTTTTACATAATGTTCTTTTCTCTTTCAGGATCTCATCCAGGATACCACACATCACATTTAGTCATCATATCTCTTTGGGTTCCTCTAGATGGACAATTTCTCAGACTTTCCTTGTTTTGATGACTTTAACAGCTTCAGGAACAATGGTCAAGTACTTTGAACAGTATCTCTCAATTTGGGTTTGTCTGGTTATTAGGCTCATGATTAGACTAGGTTTTGAGTTTTTAGAAGGAGGACCACAGAAGTAAAATGCCATTCTTATCACATGAAGGGAACATATTATTATCTACATGTCATATCACTAATAATGTGATAAGATCCCTTGGCTAAGGTAACTAACGAACACAATTTCCATAATTTTTGTTTATTAAAAATGTATTAGATACTTCAGGAATCAAAAAATTGTAACCATTTTTAAAATCTATTTTACTTTACATATGTGTATACTATGCAGTTAAGATTCATGAGAATGCTGAAATTTTGTTCAATGAAATAGTAAAATTATTGGCTATTTATGGGGATGGTAAATTTTTAAAAAGATTCATATTTTAAATTAAAAACTTTAAATTCGGGGCGCCTGGGTGGCTCAGTCTGTTGAGCGGCCGACTTCGGCTCAGGTCATGATCTCGCAGTCCGTGAGTTCGAGCCCCGCGTCGGGCTCTGTGCTGACAGCTCAGAGCCTGGAGCCTGTTTTGGATTCTGTGTCTCCCTCTCTCTGACCCTCCCCTGTTCATGCTCTGTCTCTCTCTGTCTCAAAAATAAATAAACGTTAAAAAAAAAATTAAAAAAAATAAAAACTTTAAATTCAAATGTTAAAATTAGGGTTGTTACAATGAATAGAATTTGCCTTTGTAAAATTCACTGAATATATAAAACATCAATTAGCAACAATTATACATTTTATAATATTGATATAATACAACTTTAATCTCTTTCACTGTGATGCCTGAAAAGTCTCATCTCCAATTCTAGAAAAAGGCCAAGATACTTTTAAAGTAAATGATACACATAATTTATAAGTATAAATGAAAAACAGGTTGAAAAATTTAAGTAATCTCAACCACAAAGGATTTAGGTAATGTGGAAGGGCAGAAAGAAGGAAGAATAGAAATACACAAATTAGATGGAACACGACTAAATGGATGAGGTGATAATTTGTTAAAGACATGAAAAAACAGAGGCTGAAAAGTTAAAAAGCACATAAATTCTAGAAAAATAATAGAGTTGAAAAATACAGATTTCTGCCATTTAATCAATTAAAAATACTTTCATTTTTTCAAAAAGCACTGAAATTGTGTTTACACATACCTAGAGTATTGTTTTAAGGGTTTATAAATTGTTGGGGAACATTTAATATGTATATTGATTCTAGAGCAAAAATCATTTTGATTTCAATTTCTGCTCATTTTGAGTTAGATTGAATACACTACTCTGTGAATCCACAGAAAACAATTTCCTATATTAGAACACTGTCAAAGGAGATCAATTAATTTTTTCTGAAACTTACCAGAATAAATTACCTTTTTTTCTTGCTCCAAAAGAAATTAACACAAGATGACTTGCAACCATTGTGGTAAAGATTGGTTAATGTAAGAATAATCAATAATTTTTAAAGCTAGGAGGGGAGTTTGATCTATATTTGATATATTTACTTGTCTTAAAGTATCTTGCCACAGACTGCTTATTAGTTAGAACAGGAAAAATAATACCCACTGAGTGGAGACACCAGGCAACACATCAACCAGGTGATCAAAATGAACATCACAAATGAGGGACGGAGAGACACTGTGTGCCTCCAGATGTGAAATCCTACAGAGAACATAATTTGCTTATGGAATATTCCGTACAGGACCATGTAATCTGAATGTAACCATGAGAGAAATCCAAACCAAGGAATGTTCCACAAAATAACTGATCAGTATTCTTCATGTTTAACAAGGTGATAGAAAGTTATGAGGAACTGATCCACAGTTAAGCAGACTAAAAAGCAAGACAGCTAAATGCACTATGTGATCCTGGACTAGATCCTGTATTGGAGGGGGAAATGGTTTAAAAGGTATCATTGGGAAAACTGCTACAACTGGAATATGGACTATAGACTGTCAATTAGATGAAAGTATTAAATTAATATTTCCTGAATTTGATAATTTTACTATGGTTACCTAAGAGAACAAGCATGTTCTTAGAAAACAGTCACTGAAGTACTAACGGGGAATAACAAAACAAACGTGGCCAAAAGTTTAAAACAGTGAATCTGAGTACAGTGTATACAGGAATCTTCAGTATTATTCTCACCAATTTTCTTTGTATTTGCAATTATTGCAAATAAAAAAATTAGAAGAGAAAGATGAATTTTGGAAACCCAATCCATATGATTTGTCCACTAAGATAAAAATTTACTAATTACCTATTAAATATAGCAGGTAAATCAAACATTTCCATGTCTCGTTCCAATTGCTGGGCTAGTTCACTCTCCTGTAAGTCAACTGTCATGTCCTCAAGACAATCTCACAGTCTATCAAAAGGCTCCTTCTGACGATTAGGAACTATCTTTAGATGTTATTTTATGCTAAGTGAGGGAAAGGAATAATGGCCAGTTCGCTTCTACAGTACACTAGTGATTTTTAATTTACTCATAATAATTTTATACATTTCTTCAAACAGGACCACAAGAGAAAAATAGTACAGTTAAAGTTGCAGTACTTTTGGATTTTGGATTTACTTTTTGCATTTTGTTAACCTATTTCTAAGTCTTTCACATTCTTCATATTTTCCTGCTAGCAGAGCTGCTTCATTTGCTTCAAATCACTAACTGGCCCAGTGTGTGTGTGTGTGGGGGGGGGGAAGCCTCTTTCTGGGGATGACACGAGGCCACAATTCGGATTTAGTGACAAGATTTGCCCTAGACTAGAATGTAAAATTAAATGTAGAAGTTTTGCAACTTACCAAACTGCCTCTGCATACAGCCAGAAAAAAAAAAGTTGCAAAGTGTTCAAGCTGGTGTTTCAGAAATATTACAGTTGTAAAATCTGTGGCACTAATAATAGCTGTGCCAAGCATCAGTTTTATTTTAGTAAGTTGTTTATCTATGCCATGTTTATGTATACTTCTATGCAAAAAGATGTGGATAATAGTTCTCTTTATAGAAAAATCAATGCACCCAAATAGTCATAAAATATAACAATGTGTACATGTAATGCATTATGCAAGTACAAATAGATCTACATTGGGCCAAATGTGGTCTGATCATTCTGGAAGTTCTGTTTTAGGTATATGATATTAAAAAATGCCAAACAGGCTTTTTCCCTCAGAGTGTAGCCATTCATTTCACATTACCACCAGCAAATGGTATTTGACATGTAATTTTAAAATAAAGTTACTCTAAAGTAATAGTACAACAACAGGGGTAAGTACTGAAGCCTTTCATAAGACAAATGGATTTTAAAATTCTAGAGTTTTAGTTACAAGTAATTAGAAACACAATTTAGAACACTTAAAATGTATTTCTTTCAATGGTTAATTACATTAGAACAGCTACTATTCCAAATAATGATATGATGGACTAATAAATTATAATAATCACTGCTGTAAAAACTGGATTGCAATGTATTAATAAGCAGTCTATATGACTAGAGAAGCCTATTTTTCCAACCGTGGAAGTTTACTTCAGTAAAGTACTGTGTTGGCATGTACAGGGATACATATAGATACATTCATATAAATAGACATTATGTGTATATATGCATTTAATTGTAGTCTGTTAAAATAGAATGGAACTCTAAAATGCATTTTTAAATGTTTTATTTATTTTTGAGAGACAGCAAGAGACAGAGAGACAGAGTGTGAGTGGGGAGGAGCAGAGAAAGAGGGAGACACAGAATCTGAAGCAGGCTCTAGGCTCTGAGCTGTCAGCAGAGAACCCGATGTGGGGCTTGAACCCACGAACTGTGAGATCATGACCTGAGCCGAAGTTGGATGTTTAAACAACTGAGCCACCCACGCACCCCTAAAATGAATTTTAATTGTAATGTATGCTAAGTCTTTAAAAATTCAGGTAGTAGAGTAGATTTAACTAGAATACACATCACTTCTAAAAATCATCTCAGATTCATGATAGCATGATTTGTGTCTAAGTATGTCTCTGTATACAGGCTCCCTGTTCTCAATCTACAGAACTTATTACTTTTTCTACTATTAGAAATAAAGAAAGAGAGAAAAACAGAAAGGAAAGGAAAGGAAAGAAAGGAAAGGAAAGGAAAGGAAAGGGATGCAGAACGTAAGTAGAAAAGTAAGCATATAAGGAACATAAAGGGGGTGAGAGAGGGAAGGGGAGGGAAGGAAATCCCCCATAACCTTGATGGCTGTGAAAACTCACTTATGCTAGTACACCAACCATAACAATAAGAATAATAATAATTAGGAAAATGAACAACCTAAGATTTTGCCACCCTAGAAATAATGTGAATTATTTTAATTTTTAAATCAAGGTCAAAAGCAAATGGTACTATATTAAAAATTAATAGACCATAATGAGAACATGATCATGAATTTGTTGTGATTTTTAATGAAATCTTAATGAACATTTATTTTCTATTTGTGGAGATTATTTTTGTACTCATATAGTCAGTATACCACATGAGCTTTATAAATACTTCTTACTCCCCCATCCTGCCCCCCACTCACATGTATTTCAATCATTGACTCTAGGCAACTCATTCAAGAGAGTAATTAAAACAAATTTAAGTAACTCTAACTTCAGAAATTGATAAATAATAACTTCATGCATCCTATTATATGACGACAACCTTTAGTGCTTCCAATTCTTTCACATAGTGTCTCCTACTATACCTGTTCTTCAGTTTAAAAGGCATTTATTTCTGGACACCCCGTCCCCCTGCCTATTTTGTTTTTAGCTATCAGTCCCTTTGTGTCCTAACTTCTTTCCCTTTTCAGCCTAGAGTTAATAGTATATCTATTGTTTTGTTGCAGATACTAATGGTTGTGTAATCCAATAACTACTGTCAAATTATGTTCTCTCCCATCTTTAGGGTGAGTAAACTAAATTCCTGCTTTACTAGCATCCTTTGCAACAAAGCATATAATACAGTTCTTGCCAATGAGATGCTATGAAAGTTTTCTTGATAAAAGCAACAGATAAAGCTGGCATTTCCCCCTTCCCCATTATTCCTGCCTTGAATGCAGATTGGCTGCCTGAAGCCATGGGAGCTATCTCGTGACCAACAAGGATTAGATTCTAGCCATAACACACTTAAGTCACTGATAAAGAGGAAGAGTCATCTATTTCCACACTTGTTTTGTGAGAATAAATGCTTATTTGTCTAAATCACTTTAAGATGAGAAAGCTGTTACTTCCAACCTAAAGTATTCTTATCTCCCCTCCCACTAATTCCTTAATTCCCTTGCCCTACTGTACTTCTCTAAAAGTTTGCTGACAAAATTCCAACTGAATCAACCCAATAGTCCAACTTATAGTGTATTTCTACCCAAGTTTAGTTTATTAGTGTTACTAGATAAAATTACAGAGCCATTTATGTTGATGTCACTATAAATTCATGAACCACAACTTTAAGCCCATGAGGCCTCCTATTTTGCACAGTTATCCTCCCTACTCACTTCAAATCTATGTCCTTACCATCATCCTGGCTTCTATGTGCACCACTTCCATGAAACTGTTTACATTCAAGGTCACCAACAAACTATTTACAAAAGCCAAGGCCTTCCCAATATTTACCTTCTTTGTTACTACATCCAAAGGACCTCTCTGCAGCATCACTCAGTGTCAACCAATTATTTCCTTGTTGAAACGATCTTCACTAATTTTTAGGATACTTTCTACCTTTCTTACTATTCTATACTTTAAATGAATTGCAGTTCCCCAGTGAAATTCTCCATGTTGTCATCTATTTTCTTAAACATATTAATCACAGTAATTTTTTAATCATAGTAATTTTAAGGTCTATGTGAATGCCAATATCTAGACCATTTATAGGTCTACTTCTATTTTCTGATTTTCCCTTGATCCAGGTTCTTCAAATGCCTATTAATGTTTGATTGAATACAGGCATTTTGTGTGAATAAATGTAGAGACTCTGGATGGTATTTTCCTCCAGAAAGGATTTACCCTATCATTTGTAGGCAGCTAGAGGCAGATCACATTAACCTAACAAAATAGTACAATAACTATAAGTTGAACTGGTCTTTAAAAGTTTCAGTGTACCTCAAGTTCACCCTCATTCTTAGATTGTAGATTATTTAGGTGTCCCTAAAATCCTGAGATATTTACAGGAGTTGCTTCTCCATGAAAAGTTGTGAATATTAACTGTTGTTTCTTCAGTAACTATGGGACTGAGGAAAATTCCACTTTGCTATCAACCATATTCTGCTTGACTAGTAAGTCCTTCTCATGACATGCAAAGCTGAATACTTTGGCAAGTGGTCAGAGGGAAAAACTACTGAGTGTCAAGTTCACTTTTCTACTCATACCTTCTCTTAAACATTTTGGCTCCTGAGGTGCTGACTACATTGACAGCCCTCTAGTTTTTTCTCTCCCCAGTCCTATGAGATAGCTGAGATCTCTGGTGAATATGTTATATCACACACCAAAATCTGGCAAATGCCACAAAGGGAAACATGGCTAATGTCTCTATAGTTTTCCTTACTCATGATTTTAAGCCCTGGCTGTCTTGACAGCTTTCCTATTACTTCAAAAGCATTTTTTGTCATTCATCTGGCTTATATAGATGTTTGTGGTAGAGCATGATCAAGTTCAAGATACTACATCTCTGCCAGATTTGAAAATCCTGTTTGGCATTTTTTTTTTTTTTAGCCCTTTCTCCAGGTTCCCTGCCATATGATTGAGTCTTTTTTTTTTTTTAATTTTTGTTTACATTTTTATTTATTTTTTGAGACACAGACACATAGCATGTGCTGGAGAGGGGCAGAGAGAGGGGGAGACAGAACCTGAAGCAGGCTCCAGGCTCTGAGCTGTCAGAATAGAGCCTGACGCAGGGCTAGAACTCACAAACCATGAGATCATGACCTGAGCTGAAGTTGGACATTTAACGAGTGAGTGACTCAGGTGCCCCAGATTGAGTCTTTTTTTTTAAATTAAGTTTTTATTATAATTCCGGTGTAGTTAACATACAATGTTAGTTTTAGGCATACAATATATTGACTCAACAATTCCATACATTACCCAGTGTTCATCCCAACAAGTGCTCTCCTTTATCCCTATCACCTATTTCACCCACCCCCCACCACCACCTCTGGTAACCATCAGCTTGTTCTCTGTAGACAACAGTCTGTTTCATAGTTGGTTTCTCTCTCACTTTTTTTGTCCTTTGCTTGTTTGTTTTGTTTCTTAAATTCCACGAGTGAAAACATATGTTAGTTGTCTTTCTCTGATTTATTTCACTTTGCATTATGCCACTTCTTTATCCATTAATCTATTTAGGACACCTGGGCTGCTTTCATAATTTGACTGTTGTAAATAATGCTGCTATAAAACATAGGGGGGCATATATCACTTTAAATTAGCGTTTTTGTATATTTTGGGGAAAATACCCAGTAGTGCAATCACTGGATCATAGGGCAGCTCTATTTTTTTTAGTTTTTGAGGAAACTCCATACTGTTTTCGACAGTGGCTATACCAGTTTGCATTCCCACCAAGAGTGCACAAGATTCATTTTTCTCCACATCCTCATCAACACTTTTTTTTATTGTGGTTTTGATTTTGCCATTCTGACAGGTGTGAGGTGATACCTCAGTGTAGTTTTGATTTGTATTTCCCTGATGATAGGGGATGGTGAACATCTTTTCAGGTGTCTGCTGGCAATCAGTAGATCTTCTTTGCAGAAATGTCTTCATGTCTTCTGCCCATTTGTAATTAGATTATTTTTTGTGTATTGAGTTGTATCAGTTCTTTATATATTTTGGATACTAACTCTTTTTGGATATGCCATTTGCAAATAAATTCTCCCATTCAGTACGGTACTACTAGATTTGTTGATTGTTTCCTTTGCTATGAAGAAGCTTTTTATTTTGATGTTGTCCCAATAGTTTATTTTTGCTTTTATTTTCCTTATCTCAAGAGACATATCTAGAAAAATGTTGCTACAACCTATATCTTTATTCTTTGCTTATCTCTTACTGGTTTTTGATTTGTGGTTACCATTAGGTTTGTATATAACATCTTATGCATATAGCAGTCTATATTAAGTTGATGGTCACTTAAGTTCTTATGACCCCATTCTTTACCTGTCTCTGCTGCCACATTTTGGGTATATAGTATCATATTTTACATCCTTTTATTTTGTAAATCCCTTGACTGACTCTTACAGATATATTTATTTTTCATATTGTCACTTTTGGTCTTTCCTTTCCACAGAGTTCCCTTTAATATTTCTTGCAGGGGTGGTTTAGTGGTCATGAACTCCTTTAGGTTTTCTTTGCCTAAGAAACTCTTTATCTTTCCTTCTATTCTGAATGATAGCCTTGCTGAATAGCCTTCTTGGCTCCATATTTTTCCCTCTCAGCAGATTGAATATATTATGCCATTCCCTTCTGGCCTTCAAAGTTTCTGTGAAACAATCTGCCATAGCCTTATGAGGTTTCCCTTGTATGTAACTATCTTCTCTCCTCTTGCTGATTTAAAGATTTTTATCACTACTTTTTTTCCATTTTAATTACTATGTGTCTTGGTGTGGAACTCCTTGGGTTGATCTTTTTGGGGAACCTCTGTGCCTTTCTGGGTCTGGATATCAGCTTCCTTCCTCCAGATGAGGGAGTTTTTACCTATTATTTCTTCAAACAAAGTTTTCCCCTTTACTCTCTCTTCTTCTGGGATCCCTATAACATGAATGTTATTACACTTGATGGAGTTGCTGAGTTCCCTAAGACTATCCTAAATTTGCAAAATTGATTTTTTCCTATCAGTTGCTCAGCTTGGTTACTTTCCATTACTCTGTCTTCAAGGTCATTAATTCATTCCTTTGCTTCATCTAGCCTGCTGTCTATTCCATCAAGTATATTTTTAATTTCATTTACTGTATGGTTCATCTCTGATTGGTTCTTTTTTCTCTCTTTGTTAAGGGTCTCCCTGATGTTCTCTACTCTTCTCAAGTACAGTGAGTATTTTTATGATCATTACTTTCAATTCCCTATCAGTCATATTACTTATATCTGTTTTACTTAGGTCTCTTCCTGTGGTTTGGGATATATTTCTCTGTCTCCTCATTTTGACTAACTCTTTATGTCTGTTTCTGTGTGTTAGGAAAGTCAGCTGCATCTCCTGTCCTTGAAGGTTATGGCCTTATGAAGAAGAGGTTCTGAAATGCCCTGCAGGGCAGTGTCCCATTTCTCAGGATCTGGCCCTTCAGGGAGTGACTCCTGTGTTGTTGTGTGCCTGTTGTATTGTTGTCAGTTTTGTCTACAGTCTAGTTTTCTGCAGTGGCTCTCTTTGCCTCTTGTAGGCAGTGTTTGGTCCCTGGCAGGGGTAGGGTGTGTTTTATTAAGGTACATGCTGGTGGGCTTGCTAATGAGACCTGGAGCAGCTGCTCCTAGGACCAGGCCAGCCTAAGAGGATCTGCAAAGAGCATGTGGGATGGGCATGCACTTTCAAGGTATGCTTCAGGCTTCTACAGCACTCACCACTGCCACCAGGACCTAGGCTCTGGAAAAGGCATGGGTTGGGAGACACAGTGGTGGCAAAGTTTGAGCTGGTCTTCATGGGCAGGGGCCCTGCAGCACTGGGACTGAGGCAAGTATGACTAAGAAGAGCATATCCACTGGCTGCAGGGCAGGTTTGGTGCAAGCAAGTTAGGCAGTGAGTGTAGGTGCTGCTCTGGTTCCCTGTGTTTACACTGGTGGGGTTGGGAGGAATGGCATTTGTCTCTTGGGGACAAGCTCTGTGAAGAAGAAATCACTCTCCTTCCCATGTGCCCCAGGCATTTTTCAAACTGCTGGTTCTAAGCTGTATCTGCAGGGGCTATTTGTCTTGCTGTCTCTTTAAGGGAAGGAACTTCATTAGCTTTCTAGTGCCCCCAGGGCTCTCCTGAAGCCCAGCTGGCTTATTTTTAGAACTACAGGCTTTAGGAGCACCTGGGTGGTTCAGTTTAAGGTTGAGGCGCCTGGGTGGCTTGGTCGGTTAACCGTCCGACTTCGGCTCAGGTCATGATCTCACGGTCCGTGAGTTCGAGCCCGCGTCGGGCTCTGTGCTGACAGCTCAGAGCCTGGAGCCTGTTTCAGATTCTGTCTCCCTCTCTCTCTGCTCCTCCCCTGTTCATGCTCTGTCTCTCTCTGTCTCAAAAATAAATAAACATTAAAAAAAATTTAAGGTTAAGCGCCTGACTCTTGATTCAGGTTCAGGTAATGATCTCATCGTTTGTGAGATGGAACCCCCCATCAGACTCTGCACTGTCAGTGTAGAGCCTGCTTGGCATCCACTCTCTCCCTCTCTCTTTGCCCCTCCCCTGCTCATGTTCTCTCTCTCTCATTCAAAATAAATAAGTAAACTTAAAAAAAAAAGAATTATAGGCTTTAAGTCCTGCTGGTTGTAAGAACTCATGATATTTGGTCCCACTAGCTTTCAAAGCCAAATGTTATGGGTGTTTATCTTCCCCATGTGGGGGTCCCCAGTGTGATCATCTATTTCTTGCACTTCATCATGCTCCCTGCTCAGCACAGTCTGTTTAGTTCTCAAACTGTGTCTCTCCCTTTCCTACCTTCTTTGATATAGCCTCTACCTTTGGTTGTGGAGGTCATTATACCAGTCTTTTTGTCGTTTTCTGGGTGTTTATGTCAATGTGAGTGTTATCTAGTTGTATCCATGGGATGAGTTGAGCTTAGGATCCTCCTACTTGGCCATTTTCCCTTCCAGCGATTCCATATGATTGAGTCTTAAATATTATTTCTTCTGCTAGGAATGTTTACCTCTCATCTCCTCTATTCCTGTTTGACTCATATCCATCTTTTAGGTATCAGCTTAGAACACTCTAAGAAGTATTTTCTAATTGCTGAAGTCTGAGTTAGATGGCATTTCTATATATGTCCTTAATACTCAAATAGTACTTCCACATTAGCACTTAAAACAATTCTCTGCAGTTTCCAATTTACCTATCTGTACCTGCCTCCCATGTGAAGGCAGAGACAATATGTTTACCACTGTATTCCCAGAACTTCTTCCTCTGTATCTCCAAGCACTCAGCACAGTGCTTAGCACGTAGCCCAATAAATATTTTTTTAATGACTCAGTATCCTTCCTCTATCATCTTTCTTTTCTCTCTTCAAAGTAATCATGCTACGGGTAGTTCCTTATCTTCTTTTCCTCATTGACAGCTCAAATAATGTGATTTTTGGAAATCTATCACACCTGTACAACCTGAATAAAGCCAAGCTACTCCCATAGTTCCCTACTGCAATGGAACTGCATGAAAGTAAAAATCAATCTGAATAAAACATGATTGGAAAATGATGTAGTGACTGAATTCTCTCCAAGGACACCAAAGGAGGATTCCATTTATAATGAGACAAAACTGATTTTTTTTCCCATTATCTTCCTCTGACTTAACCTTTTACACTCATGGCAGCATATTCCCAATGTTTTCCCCCCATTCCAATATCTATCCTATACAACACCAACAGAAAGTAAATAGCTTTCTCCCTGTCAAAACTAATGTATATTCTGCAGTTTATTCTTTTCTCCTGTATCTTCTCTTTATAGTATAACTCAGCTTAGCCTCTCTAACGTATTTCAACTTTTCTATTTAGTACACACACACACACACACACACACACACGTATATACATGTATATATGTGTATATATATATATGTATGTATATATATATATATATATATATATATATATGTATGTATGTATATAGGATAGCCTGGGAACTGAAGAAACAGGCAAGAATCCCCTTTTCTTTGAAAAAGATAATACACATACTATCATATATACATATTTATTTATTTATTTATCTATCTTTCATATTTGTATATGTCTCCTCTTTTCAAAATTTTTCTTTGGCACCATATCTCCACCCTCCCTTTCTTGTTTTCTTTTGATCTCTAGTCAGTAACTGACTTCAACAATAGTATTGTCATCCCATTATAAAACCCCATTTCCAAAAAAAGAGAATCAAAATTTCACAAGTTTTAAAATTCAATTTGGTTTGATGAAAAACATATATCATTTAAACTCTTTAACACTGCTTATGAGTCAAAGAAAATGCTTGAGTCATAGTCAGAGACTTAACAATCTCAATCTACTTCTTCATCCTTTTATAATTAAACCTGTTTTTCCTCAAGTATCACCATTCAAGCCAAAAATATAAAATTATCTTATTCAATGATATTGCTTTTGTTTAATTATTAGAATAACAAAAGTGTTTGCTACTGTTCCTCTGAGAATATGTAAGATTTTAGTGACATTATTGGCTATCCTGGGTGAACTAAACAACCATTTACAACATTGCCTCTGTGGCAAAATGCTTTCTAAATTCCAAACAACTGACTTCCAAACAAAGTTTTCCCACTTGAATAACCAGGATTCAAACAGTAATATGCCCTACATCTGTCTGCAATCCATTTGTAAGATGAGAATTGCCTGTATTTGAAAGACACATGCTTCAATGTTGGTCTTAATTATGCGATATAGATAGATAGATAGATAATGAGATTCCATACCTGAATTTTTCTTCCTAGTTTTCAATTAAATTCCTCCATTTTATCAGATTAGACTCATGAAAATCCTAAAGAAAATTTTGTCAGCACAAGACATGTTCTATTTTTAATCTTTCTAGAATAATTTTTAACATGTAAGCCACCAGTTAAGCATTCAGCTTACAGAAACCTCTCAGTAATTACAGAACCAAGTAGATGTACTGGGATAGAGATTTTGTTTCCAAAATTCTATCTGATAAATTAATTTTTTTTCTTGCACTAGCAATGGACCTGATCAACATACTACTTTTGCATGTCATTGCCTGCTAGCACAAATTAGTCTGGAGGCAATAGAGGACAACATGGTTAGTGACTATTTTGAGGGTTAGGGATTTTAAAGCCAAGAGTACCTGAGGAATTGGGTAATGAGCAAATGAGGAGTACTCTTGAGCACAGTGCTAAAATGACTGACAGCAGAATCGTAGTTTGGTAGGGAAAGAAATGAGGGACAGCAGAGTCATAGTTTGGTAGGGACAGAAATGAGAGCCAGAGGGAAAACAAGTTGGACAAAGGCTTGTAGCACACCACATGGAAAAGTATAAGTACAATGGGTGTGATGGGCTATGAAGGATGGAAGGAGAGTTGGCTGTCTTCACATAAGAGAATTTTAGAGTACCTAGAGGTATAGCAGTTTCAAGTGATAAAATCTAAGTTGGTGATCACTGGATCTAGAGGATCAATGAAAAGTTTGAGTCAAAGTTGACTTCAAGGGTGTGAAACTAGTTGACTGGGCTCTTTAGTTAGAGATAGAGGAGGCAAGTATCGCCATTCAAGGAGTAACATGCTTTGGAGGGAAGAATACTCAAACACGGTGCTGGAATGATACTAAAAATGGTACAAAATTCAATGCTTATTTTTAGCTTTTTGTTAACAAGTGACAAATGGATATGATGACATTGATTTTTTGTTTGTTTGTTTTTGGCATTCTTCTTCCCAAGTGGCCTGATCACTAAACTTTCCATTCCCATGACTTCAATGAGAAGATATTCTATTTTAAGACAGAACCATTCGAATGCCTCATGTTCAATGTTACGGTCAACTCTATAAAGTAACCTCTGCGTGACTGCTTCAAAGACATTTGTGGAAGCTCTGATCTGCTCAGGGGAAGAGAAGTTTCCTCAGAGAAAACTACATTGGAGGTCATTTTTATTAGGAAACAGGTCTTACAAGTCTCCACTGCTACTAACTCAACCTGCCATCCCAGGGAATAGTTGTGTAAAGATGACGATCAACTCTTCTGGGCAGTCAAAATTGTGAAGTGATTGCTAGAGGCCTGGTTTGGTGACATTGATCAAGGTCAGATGTGTGTGTTTGAAGCAGGAAATTAGAAATATTTTTTATTTATAATAGTCATGCAAATTAGGCTTACAGTCAAAGGGAATACATGGAACCAAGCTATGGGCAAAAGAATTTCTAACAAAATATTCAACATGTATTCCACTAGCAGTTTGTCTTGTGCCAGATAATCTCTGTAACATCACTGTCAAATGGGCCAAGCCAGACGAAACAGTAGTGGAACATAAGACTGTATGTGAGGTGGGATATTACAGCCCTTTCATGTTGGGCACTTAACCGACTGAGCCATCCAGGCACCCCTGTGTCAAATATAATTTTAATGAATAAATCTTGTTTTATAACTGCCCCAAATTTATTTGACTGAGTACTGCCCCCAGATCTTTTTCTTTTTCTTTTTTCAAATATTTCCCAAAAGGGGAGGGGAGGTGTTGGGCAAGAGAAATATGTCCATAGAGCTACCATAAAGTGAACTGTGGGAGTTGTGGAAGGAGAGAAAATAACTTCCCTTAGCAGGGTGTATTATTATCAGTATTATCATCCTTTGGCTAATTGGAATTCCAAAGAACAAAGATAACCACTTAAATAAAATAGGATTACAAACTGGAATTTTTATGAATGAGATGCTCAATCCATTTAATCTTGGTCATTATCTCAGGTTTGTATCTGAGGTTACTTAGAATTCTTTCAAATGCATTTTTATACATATTAGGACAGGAGAGCATTCTAGATAGAACTCAGAAAAAAAGGAATCTCCCATTAATCTATTTGCCACTATCTGGTCTCAAAAATATGGGAGAGGGGTGGGGATGGAGGTGTAGAGGGATAGAAAGAGGAGAACATCCAAATTTTCTACTTTTTGATTTCAAAGTTTATAGACAACAAGAACAGAAGTCCTATAAGAATAGACATCCATCCTCTTTGTCTCTAGGCTGAAATGAATTGCTGTTGTTTGTGAAATCCCTCTGAGACAGAGATTTTACTCAATGAGCTGCCCTTTCCCAGGGATCTCCAAAGGCATGAAAGGAAAAGAGCAACACCTTAGATAATAAAGCAGGCACACCCTGCCTGAATCTGCTATGTAAAAGATTTAAAAACTTTCTATTCTTTGCTTTAGAACACTAGCTTTACTTTCTTGTAAGCTCATTTCAAGACTGCTGCTGGTGAACAGACAGGCCACTACAGAGGCCATTAAGTAGTGAACAATCAAAATCTTCATCTAGTTCCCCAAACAGAGAAAAGAGTGGTCACCAGCAGGAGAGATATATATTTACTGTTTGTGGTAATGCAGTGATAGTGCTCCTTCTAGTAAAAGCAAAAGCACATAGAATATTAAAATTAAAAATAAGGACAAAAGTCAAGCTTCCATTTGACTAAAGGGTATACTATACCTCAAATATCAGTAAAACCTGGTTCCTGGTTTTGCCTCTCTGAAATATAGTATTAGGGTAATTTAAGTGCTAATGAAAGCAGTCATGATTTTTTTTTACCAAATGGGCCTCAAATTATTAACTCTATAGTTCAGAAATATTTGTTGACTGAATGCATAAAAGACTTATTAATATGCCATGTAGACAATTTCATTATGGAACTTAAAAACCAAGAGTCTACATAATAATTAAGAATACAAAATCTGTATAGAGAGGGAAAAGACATTATGAGGCTTGGGTTTGTTACATATGGGGATGCAATAGCAAATTGAATGCACATATAATCCTGTGAATCTATATTATCTATAGTCTATACTATATTATAGTACAGTATAGTGAAAAAAAAAAGGTCTAGAGTGCTCATCAGAGGACATAAATTCTAGTGTCAACTTTGCTACTAATGAGGTTAAGTGAGCCTGCACAAGTCCTTAACCTTTATGTAAAAGCAAGGAGTTGGTAAACACATTAAGATAATTTCTATTTGGACACCTCAGGAAGATGGCAGCATAGGAGGATGCTGGGCTCACTGTGCATCCTGCTGATCACTTAGATTCCACCTACACCTGCCTAAATAACCCAGAAAACCGCCAGAGGATTGGCAGAACGGAGTCTCCGGAGCCAAGTGCAGAGGAGAGGCCCAGGGAAGAGGGTAGGAAGGGCGGCGAGGCGGTGCACACTCCACGGACTGGCGGGAGGGAGCCGGGGCGGAGGGGCGGCTCGCCGGCCAAGCAGAGCCCCCGAGTCTGGCTGGCAAAAGCGGAGGGGCTGGACGGAGTGTGTTCCGACAGCAAGCGCTACTTAGCGTCTGGGAGGTCATAAGTTAACAGCTCTACTCAGAAAGCGGGAAGGCTGGAGGACAAAGGGAGGGAGAGTTGCTGACCCCCAGACGACAGAGCTCAGTTTGGTGGGGAACAAAGGCGCTCGCCAGCGCCATCTCCTTCACCCATCCTCCAGCCAAAATCCCAAAGGGAACCAGTTCCTGCCAGGGAACTTGCTCCATCCATGCAAACACCCAACTCTGTGCTTCTGTGGAGCCAAACCTCCGGCAGCGAATCTGACTCCCTCCCGCTGCCACAGGGCCCCTCCTGAAGTGGATCACCCAAGGAGAAGCGAACTAAGCCTACCCCTCCTGCCCCCGTGCACCTTGCCTACCCACCCCAGCTAATACGCCAGATCCCCAGCACCACAAGCCTGCCAGTGTGCAAGTAGCCCAGACGGCCATGCCACCCCACAGTGAATCCCGCCCCTAGGAGAGGGGAAGAGAAGGCACACACCAGTCTGATTGTGGCCCCAGTGGTGGGCTGGAGACAGACATCAGGTCTGACTGCGGCCCCGCCCACCAACTCCAATTATACACCACAGCACAGGGGAAGTGCCCTGCAGGTCCTCACCACTCCACGGACTATCCAAAATGACCAAACGGAAGAATTCCCCTCAGAAGAATCTCCAGGAAATAACAGCTAATGAACTGATCAAAAAGGATTTAAATAATATAACAGAAAGTGAATTTAGAATAATAGTCATAAAATTAATCGCTGGGCTTGAAAACAGTATAGAGGACAGCAGAGAATCTCTTGCTACAGAGATCAAGGGACTAAGGAACAGTCACGAGGAGCTGAAAAATGCATTAAACGAAATGCAAAACAAAATGGAAACCACAACGGCTCAGATTGAAGAAGCAGAGGAGAGAATAGGTGAACTAGAAGATAAAGTTATGGAAAAAGAGGAAGCTGAGAGAAAGAGAGATAAAAAAATCCAGGAGTATGAGGGGAAAATTAGAGAACTAAGTGATACACTAAAAAGAAATAATATACGCATAATTGGTATCCCAGAGGAGGAAGAGAGAGGGAAAGGTGCTGAAGGGGTACTTGAAGAAATGATAGCTGAGAACTTCCCTGAACTGGGGAAGGAAAAAGGCATTGAAATCCAAGAGGCACAGAGAACTCCCTTCAGACGTAACTTGAATCGATCTTCTGCACGACATATCATAGTGAAACTGGCAAAATACAAGGATAAAGAGAAAATTCTGAAAGCAGCAAGGGATAAACTTGCCCTCACATATAAAGGGAGACCTATAAGACTCGTGACTGATATCTCTTTTGAAACTTGGCAGGCCAGAAAGGATTGGCACGAGATCTTCAGTGTGCTAAACAGAATAAATATGCAGCCGAGAATCCTTTATCCAGCAAGTCTGTCATTTAGAATAGAAGGAGAGATAAAGGTCTTCCCAAACAAACAAAAACTGAAGGAATTTGTCACCACTAAACCAGCCCTACAAGAGATCCTAAGGGGGATCCTGTGAGACAAAGTACCAGAGACATCACTACAAGCATAAAGCATACAGACATCACAATGACTCTAAACACGTATCTTTCTATAATAACACTGAATGTAAATGGATTAAATGCGCCAACCAAAAGACATAGGGTATCAGAATGGATAAAAAAACAAGACCCATCTATTTGCTGTCTACAAGAGACTCATTTTAGACCTGAGGACACCTTTAGATAGAGAGTGAGGGGATGGAGAACTATTTATCATGCTACTGGAAGTCAAAAGAAAGCTGGAGTAGCCATACTTATATCAGACAAACTAGACTTTAAATTAAAGACTGTAACAAGTGATGAAGAAGGGCATTATATAATAATTACAGGGTCGATCCACCAGGAAGAGCTAACAAGTATAAATGTCTATGCACCGAATACCGGAGCCCCCAAATATATAAAACAATTACTCATAAACATAAGCAACCTTATTGATAAGAATGTGGTAATTGCAGGGGACTTTAACACTCCACTTACAGAAATGGATAGATCATCTAGACACACGGTCAGTGTGCACATGGAACATTCTCCAAGATAGATCATATACTGGGTCACAAAACAGCCCTTCATAAGTTTACAAGAATTGAAATTATACCATGCATACTTTCAGACCATAATGCTATGAAGCTTGAAATCAACAGGAAAAAGTCTGGAAAACCTCCAAAAGCATGGGGGTTAAAGAACACCCTACTAAAGAATGAGTGGGTCAACCAGGCAATTAGAGAAGAAATTAAAAAATATATGGAAACAAACGAAAATGAAAATACAACATTCCAGACGCTTTGGGATGCAGCGAAGGCAGTCCTGAGAGGAAAATACATCGCAGTCGAGGCCTATCTCAAGAAACAAGAAAAATCCCAAATACAAAATCTAACAGCACACCTAAAGGAAATAGAAGCAGAACAGCAAAGGCATTCTAAACCCAGCAGAAGAAGAGAAATAATAAAGATTAGAGCAGAAATAAACAATATAGAATCTAAAAAGACTGTAGAGCGATCAACGAAACCAAGAGTTGGTTTTTTGAAAAAATAAACAAAATTGACAAACCTCTAGCCAGGCTTCTCAAAAAGAAAAGGGAGATGACCCAAATAGATAAAATCATGAATGAAAATGGAATTATTACAACCAATCCCTCAGAGATACAAACAATTATCAGGGAATACTATGAAAAATTATATGCTAACAAACTGGACAATCTGGAAGAAATGGACAAATTCCTAAACACCCACACTCTTCCGAAACTCAATCAGGAGGAAATAGAAAGCTTGAACAGACCCATAACCAGCGAAGAAATTGAATCGGTTATCAAAAATCTCCCAACAAATAAGAGTCCAGGACCAGATGGCTTCCCAGCGGAGTTCTACCAGGCATTTAAAGCAGAGATAATACCTATCCTTCTCAAGCTATTCCAAGAAATAGAAAGGGAAGGAAAACTTCCAGATTCATTCTATGAAGCCAGCATTACTTTGATTCCCAACCAGACAGAGACTCAGTAAAAAAAGAGAACTACAGGCCAATATCCCTGATGAATATGGATGCAAAAATTCTCAATAAGGTACTAGCAAATCAAATTCAACAGCATATAAAAAGAATTATTCACCATGATCAAGTGGGATTCATTCCTGGGATGCAGGGCTGGTTCAACATTCGCAAATCAATCAACATGATACATCACATTAATAAAAAAAAGAGAAGAACCATATGATCCTGTCAATCGATGCAGAAAAGGCCTTTGACAAAATCCAGCACCCTTTCTTAATAAAAACCCTTGAGAAAGTCGGGATAGAAGGAACATACTTACACATCATAAAAGCCATTTATGAAAAGCCCACAGCTAACATCATCCTCAATGGGGAAAAACTGAGAGCTTTTTCCCTGAGATCAGGAACATGACAGGGATGCCCACTCTCACCGCTGTTGTTTAACATAGTGTTGGAAGTTCTAGCATCCACAATCAGACAACAAAAGGAAATCAAAGGCATCAAAATTGGCAAAGACGAAGTCAAGCTTTCGCTTTTTGCAGAAGACATGATATTATACATGGAAAATCTGATAGACTCCACCAAAAGTCTGCTACAACTGACACATGAATTCAGCAAAGTTGCAGGATACAAAATCAATGTACAGAAATCAGTTGCATTTTTATACACTAACAATGAAGCAACAGAAAGACAAATAAAGAAACTGATCCCATTCACAGTTGCACCAAGAAGCATAAAATACCTAGGAATAAATCTAACCAAAGATATAAAAGATCTGTATGCTGAAAACTATAGAAAGCTTATGAAGGTAATTGAAGAAGATATAAAGAAATGGAAAGACATTCCGTGCTCATGGATTGGAAGAATAAATATTGTCAAAATGTCAATACTACCCAAAGCTATCTACACATTCAATGCAATCCCAATCAAAATTGCACCAGCATTCTTCTCGAAACTAGAACAAGTAATCCTAAAATTTGTATGGAACCACAAAAGGCCCCAAATAGCCAAAGTAATTTTGAAGAAGAAGACCAAAGCAGGAGGCATCACAATCCCAGACTTTAGCCTCTACTACAAAGCTGTCATCATCAAGACAGCATGGTATTGGCACAAAAACAGACACATAGACCAATGGAATAGAATAGAAACCCCAGAAATAGACCCACAAACGTATGGCCAACTAATCTTTGACAAAGCAGGAAAGAACATCCAATGGAAAAAAGACAGTCTCTTTAACAAATGGTGCTGGGAGAACTGGACAGCAACATGCAGAAGGTTGAAACTAGACAACTTTCTCACACCATTCACAAAAATAAACTCAAAATGGATAAAGGACCTGAATGTGAGACAGGAAACCATCAAAACCTTAGAGGAGAAAGCAGGAAAAGACCTCCCTGACTTCAGCCGTAGCAATCTCTTACTCGGCACATCCCCAAAGGCAAGGGAATTAAAAGCAAAAGTGAATTACTGGGACCTTATGAAGATAAAAAGCTTCTGCACAGCAAAGGAAACAACCAGCAAAACTAAAAGGCCACCAACGGAATGGGAAAAGATATTTGCAAATGGCATATCGGACAAAGGGCTAGTATCCAAAATCTATAAAGAGCTCACCAAACTCCACACCCAAAAAACAAATAACCCAGTGAAGAAATGGGCAGAAAACATGAATAGACACTTCTCTAAAGAAGACATTCGGATGGCCAACAGGTACATGAAAAGATGTTCAACGTCGCTCCTTATCAGGGAAATACAAATCAAAACCACACTCAGATATCACCTCACGCCAGTCAGAGTGGCCAAAATGAACAAATCAGGAGACTAAAGATGCTGGAGAGGATGTGGAGAAACGGGAATCCTCTTGCACTGTTGGTGGGAATGCAAATTGGGCCAGCCGCTCTGGAAAGCAGTGTGGAGGTTCCTCAAAAATTTAAAAATAGACCTACCCTATGACTCAGCAATAGGACTGCTAGGAATTTACCCAAGGGATACAGGAGTACTGATGCATAGGGGCACTTGTACCCCAATGTTTATAGCAGCACTCTCAACAATAGCCAAATTATGGAAAGAGCCTAAATGTCCATCAACTGATGAATGGATAAAGAAATTGTGTTTATATACACAATGGAGTACTACATGGCAATGAGAAAGAACGAAATATGGCCCTTTGTAGCAACGTGGATGGAACTGGAGAGTGTGATGCTAAGTGAAATAAGCCATACAGAGAAAGACAGATACCATATGTTTTCACTCTTGTGTGGATCCTGAGAAACTTAACAGAAACCCATGGGGGATGGGAAGGGAAAAAAAAAAAGGGAGGTTAGCGTGGGAGAGAGCCAAAGCATAAGAGACTCTTAAAAACTGAGAACAAACTGAGGGTTGATGGGGGGTGGGAGGGAGGGGAGGGTGGGTGATGGGTATTGAGGAGGGCACCTTTTGGGATGAGCACTGGGTGTTGTATGGAAACCAATTTGACAATAAACTTCATATATTGAAAAAAAAGATAATTTCTATTGGTAAATTTTTATGAATCTAGACTGATAATGCAAAGTACTTCTGTTGGCAGATATGCAAATAGTTATTAATCACAAAGCCTTTCAATAAGGCTTTCTAGTTAAATAGCTGTAGGGTTAACATTTCCTGTACATTTGAAATCGTTTATAACTTTGAAAAAAGAGATGTGCAAAGTTGGGTCTTGGCATTCTTGCAAGTGGAATTAAGATTTTGTAACTTCTGGGAAATAAATGAAATTTTTCCTGTCCCTAAAACTATCACCAGGCTCTTAACTTTGGGTTTGCAAAAATGAAAGAAATGTGTATGTGGGGAAAGGAGAGTAATGTTGGGAAGGAAATTGATTCCACAATGAATACTGTTTTCCACAACAGCTTGCACATGTAGTCCACAAATGCAGTGATATTTAATTGTGCTTCATTAGTGAACAAACACAGTCAAAGGTAATCGAAAGTGTCTTGTTGATGAAGCAAATGACCATGAAGAACATTTCTGTATCATCTCTATTTTAAAGATGAATTTGTATCATCTGTCTCTCTAGTTTGTACCTCAAACTGCTATTGAAGACAATGTTGTTCTTTGTCCTCCATTTTAAAATGCTTTCATTTTGTCATAATGGGAGCTATAAAATATATCATGTTTTTCTTTCTGTCTTGGCTTCTAGGAAGCTCATAGCTAAATTTAATGCATAACAGCATAGGGAATATAGTCAGTAATATTGTAATTGCATTATATGGTGACAGATGATATAACTACACTTGTAGTGAGCACAGCATAATGTATAGAAAAGTGGAATCACTATGTTGTGCACTTGAAACTAATGTAACATTGTATGACAACTATATTCAAATAAACAAATTTTAAAAATAAACGTAATGTTCAATAATAATAACCATCCTTAATATAAGTATTTGGAATAATTGTCTGAAATTTTTCCTCCAATTTTTAACCTTATTTTAATAGCCATGGTTGTAAACTACATGAAACCTTTCTAGGAAGTAGATGAGGAATAAATATATTAATGCATATGTTAGGCAGGAAGCTAGGCATGAGAGACAGGAGGACCCACCTTAGATGTCCTGGCAGAGAGCCCCAACCTAGGATTGCCCAGGGACTATACTATTCCACCCATCTAGCAGTCCAGGAAGAGGAATAGTTGTTTGTTATGCTTGCTGTACATGTGCAGAAAACAGCCCTTGTCCTTATTTGACAAATGTCTCTGGAACAGAAACAATGTTGCTGTTTCCTACACTATGCAGGCATTTCAAATGCATCTTGGGAAAGGACATGCCCAGTTGACTACTGTATGATCGAGACCTGTCACTGAAACGTTGTAACACTAGGACCCACCCAAAAGAAAAAATGATAGGAGCCCACACCCCAGAGTTCCCCGGGGCCTTGTCTCTCTTGACTGATTGGCCTGCTCCTCCCTTGTAGTGTACTTCAATGATTTTTTCTCTGCCTTGCTTTTGTTTCACTGTCCTGTAATCCTTTACTGCACCATTGAAAACAACTGAGGCTTTTTCTCTTTTCCATGTAACTCTGGGTAACACATTCAGAAACAAAAGGGAAGAAAAGAAGGAAAGGAGGGAGGAGGGAGGGAAGCAGAGAGAGGGAAAGAAAACAGGCAGGCAGGCAAGCTAATTTAATTTAGATTGGGAGAAGGAAGGATGGGTAACCAGCCCTTGTAGAATTTAAATCTGAGATAATAACTTGGCAAAATGGAGCAAAGGTAGCTATCTGGTTAGGATGCAGTCAACACGTATCCATGTTCTATCTAGAGGAAGAAAACATTTATATATGTGGAAATTAGAGTATACTTTAAAATCATGGTCTGAAAAAATTCATTAGAAATAGACCAGCTTTGGGTAATTACTTTCACAAAAGCACTGTTATTTGTGGAAAAATTATAACTCCTAACTAGATGTGGAACAGAGACCAATATAGAATGTAAAATTCAATGCCTTCAACCATCACTGGGACTACACAGAGCAACAGGAAGCTTAAAGAAAAACAAGATAAAATATTTTTGGAAATGCAACATTTGGAAATTCTTTGAGGTTGTACAATTTTAACAGTTTCCCTTAAAGAAAAAGTCTCTGCATATATCAAAAAATCCTTTTTATTTCAACTGGAAAACAGTAAGAAGAAAAGAAGGTCTAAGGATAGCTAAGATTAAAGTAAAACTAAATAACATTCTTGTTATACAGATTGGGTAGGTGAATTTCTTGATTCACTTTTAGAATGCAGCATTGGGAAAAGGGGGAGGACAAACGTGTAGAAAGAGTAAAAACAATTGAAGGGGCTGCAGAAAAATGAATAACAAATAAGATATTTGACAAAGATTGACAGATAGATTCTGGGTCACTGTTTAAACACTAACCTCAGTTGAAAATTACAGGCATCCTTATCAATCAGTCACAAGTATACTCCATCTTCTTGGGTTCACAGAGAGTTATGTAGGGACTACTGATCCTTTAAACATTAAAAAAAAAACATTTTAAAGGCATCTACACACTTTTACAGAAAAGAGAGAACATCTAGCCAGTGAACAATATATGGCAGTAACTATCCTGTAGCCCGTCCTTGGAGATCCAGGTGACTTATAGTATATTTGTTCTAATAAAATTATCCATAAATTTTATTTTTTTCCCTTTAAAACAGAGATGTCTTAAATATAATCAAGGAGGGGCGCCTGGATGGCGCAGTCGGTTAAGCGTCCGACTTCAGCCAGGTCACGATCTCGCGGTCCGTGAGTTCGAGCCCCGCGTCAGGCTCTGGGCTGATGGCTCGGAGCCTGGAGCCTGTTTCCGATTCTGTGTCTCCCTCTCTCTCTGCCCCTCCCCCGTTCATGCTCTGTCTCTCTCTGTCTCAAAAAAAAAAAAAAAAAAAAAAAAAAAAAAAAAAAAAAAAAAAAAAACGTTGAAAAGAAAAAAAATATATATATAATCAAGGAAATGACTAACTAAAGTAACCCTATGGTGAATCTCTTTTTAAAGTAAGAGATCCATGAAAGGGAATAAAATTATCTTCTTAGCTTATCAATTTTGTAAAATAATATTTTCATTTATTGAGTTTGCTTAAATAGGGGTACATCTGAATATACCACTGTGAGCAAGAATGAAGTAGCATGGCCTGGCTATGTGTATCTGAAATTGCAGCCATTAAAATCTACTGTTCAGAATGTTCAATTCTTTTTATACATATTAGGTAATATACAGCCAACTCTCAATTATCTAGGCTAATGGAGGTGAAAAATGACATGGGCAATTTAAAATAGCAAATAATCCAGACATTATTTATGTAGATTTAGAAAGCCATCTTAAATCTGAAATTATCTTTGAAGTATGAGCCACTATTCAGGAAGACTAGAAACTGAGCTGGCATCAGGAATCTTGAGGGCTGAGTAAACTTTATGGACTGTCAAGTCTTCATTATTCCTGCTTCTAGAGGTGGAGGAGATAGAAAGTACAGAGCTATTATTCTTAGCTAGAGAAAAAGTTTAAGAATAGAAAGGATAGGAAGGGGGCTGGAGGATGATACCAAAACAAGTTTCTGGGAAAATCCCAAGCTTTCTCATTTGGGAGTTTCCTAGCTCATTTAGGGACTGAAACTTCATTCACTGGTGCTCTAATACACAGAATTTAATCCATGGTTTAAGAAATCAACCAAATTAAATGGACATCACTAAGAGAAAACTCAACATGAGGTATTATATATATATATATATATATATATAGAGAGAGAGAGAGAGAGAGAGAGAGAGAAAACCAACTAGAAGGACTTTTTTTTTTTTTTTGGCAACATGCTTTCCAGCAGGGATTAATGAAACATCAAGCAGTTCTTGGAATTCTTCCCCATTCTGATTTTCCAACATAGTCCTATGCTATTCCTTTATCTCCTCCAGTTTTATACTACATGTATGTAAGCTACTGACTTTAGATCTATATGAGAAATAAATATAAAAATCAAGAACTCACTGTTTATGTAGGTTTATCTCATACTGCCAGTTCTGCTCACCAAAAATAAGATAGAATAGAATAAATTAAAACAAGATTGCCTACTGGGCATTCAGCATCCATGCCACTTTCCATGGCAGTAAGTAGGTCTTCACATCCACAAAAGTTTAGAAAGAGCTTGGTAGCATTCTGGCCCCAATAATTCAACTCATTTGATTTGCCGCACAAGATTGTATTCTCAGTGTCAGGGTCAGCAGGATTTGGCCCAAAACTATAGGGCCATTCATTTTCAGAGGTACCTGATTTTGCAGGTGAGCAGTTCTGTCTCCATAAAGTTCCACTTCTGTGGCTAACATCTCAATCACCCTGTAAGAGACACCTATTCTGGGGTCTGATGAGCATCAGCAATGGGATTCTTAACTCAGCATTTGGCTCTCTATAACATTATTTTACTGGTTTCAACATCAGCCATATGTCCAACCTTGGAAAAATTACATTTATTGCATGTAGGGTTTCCTTTAATAAAAACAGGGCTAAAGGAATGTAGAGATGATGTTTGTAAATAGATTTTTTATGGAAAGAGCCTAAATGTCCATCAACTGACGAATGGATAAAGAAATTGTGGTTTATATGCACAATGGAATACTACGTGGCAATGAGAAAGAATGAAATATGGCCTTTTGTAGCAAGGTGGATGGAACTGGAGAGTGTGATGCTAAGTGAAATAAGCCATACAGAGAAAGACAGATACCATATGTTTTCACTCTTATGTGGATCCTGAGAAACGTAACAGAAGACCATGGGGGAGGGAAAGGAAAAAAAAAAAGAGGTTAGAGTGGGAGAGAGACAAAGCATAAGAGACTGTTAAAAACTGAGTACAAACTGAGGGTTGATGGGGGGGTGGTGATGGGTATTGAGAAGGGCACCTGTTGGGATGAGCACTGGGTGTTGTATGGAAACCAATTTGACAATAAATTTCATATTAAAAAGAAAGAAAAAAATCACAAAAGCTACTGGTTTCTGAGAAAATAAGACTATGTCTGACTAAAGCTAAAATTTTTATCGGCAATAAATTTTAATCACAATTTATAAAAATGCTATCCTCCCATCCTTGCATATAAATTTTTTTTAAAGCTGAGGAAAACTATTATTACTTTATCCAGAAAGATGCCCTTCCTCCTGCCCTGTCCCTTTGGTCCTGTCAATGATTCTCAGCCTTACAGATGAAAGATACTTAAATTATACATTACTGTCCTGCTTTGTGAAAGTTGTGAGAGAGATGGTTTGAATTTCTTGTTTTTATTATTTTTTTGATAAGAAAAAGGAAACAAAAATCAAAGTAAACTGCTGAGTTTTTAAAATATTTTTTTCCATAAATCATGGAAGAAATGTTTATAAAATGGTAACAAAATTAGACTTGCTGCCTGATCACAATGAATCAGTTCAAATGTTGAGTTTACTGAGTTCACATGGTCTGCAATAATTTATTTCCTCTTACTGGAAACTAGCATAATGGAATGTGTTTGAATGGGGACTCTGGTAGAAGCAGTGTTAAAACAATACAAACATTAATCCAAAAGATGTAGAATTGCTTTCAATTCTGGGTTATTATAAATGAATGAATAGGAAGACAAAAGAAAAAATCAAGTAGTAAGAAATTCAAGGTAAAATAGCAAAAAGTAGAATTAGAAAACTTTCTTAAAAGAGATGATATAGTATTTATAAGATACAAAAACTTCCCTGCTGCTTCTGTGGGGCCTTCTCAGAATATTTCAAACTGCAATGATCTTGTCCTTCTCTGAGGTCACAGAGGCTGTTTTTTTGCATTGAAAATGTAAACATTTGATGTTACAATGAATTAGATGATTTTGGAAAACCTAGGATATACCAGAACCTATAGAACAACATTGTAGTCCATATTTACTGTTGTATATGACTATTTTATTTTTATAAGTCTTGACAACACACTTTCTACTTTTATACTTTGTACCATACTACACTCATAATATTTCCTCAATAAATACTACTGATTGAATATGTTCAGGGCCTGATGGGTTATTTCATATGCATGAGTATAATGCTTTAGAAGTACAGTTCAACGATCTAGAACCTTTCCAGCGTGAGAAGACCTTTCTTTGTTTTGCTACATAAGAGAAACTTTGATGCAAGCTATTAGACAGCTTTGCACAGTTACAAGTCCTTTGCCAAAATTTGATTTAACACATGTTGCTTTTCCATGATTACCTAGGATTCTAGTCCTCCCCAAAGGAAACTTTAAGCTCAATAAATTGTTAACTTTTCTGGATATAAGCTGTCTGAATTTAAAGAACAAATCCATGATTTCCTATGCTTGTTACTTCATAATGTTATGACTTCATATATATTCACCACAGATAGGAAAGGATGGGGGTGCGCTGGTGATGGGGAGTGTTAGGTGCAATTAAAGGTTATAGCCAGGTTTGCTGGCATAATTCTCCATTACAGAGAATTCGTAGAAATACAAATCAGGCAGGTATATTAAAATTTTTATCCATTCTCTATACTAGATATGCAATCTCATTAGTCTTGACAAAGGTCAAGAAACTGAAAGTAAATCAGTACATACAGTACTGATTTCAATTTCCTTCATTTATAATTAAGATTCTCCATTACTGCATTTTAAACTCTCATTTGTCAACTCTAAATCTATGCAAGTAATGGGGAATGAACAATTCCTTAATAAAGCAAAGTATGTAGATTAACTATAGTATGGTATCTAAAAGGAAGTGTGCAGGATACTAGGAGTAAGGGCAGTTCAGATTAAAGGGATAGTGGAAATAAAGATTTCCATTCTATTTGAATGTCATGTGAGTTTTGGTTTTAGATCTTGTGTCTCATGTACTTCCAGTTTTGAATGTTTGAAAGAGGAGAGTATAGTAAATTCCTTGGTGGTAGGAATGGTTTGGGGTGGGGATAAGTAGGTGTAAAAATAGTTTACTGATTAGGTTGGTGTGCTAGGAGGGATTAATGGTGCTGAGTAGGAAATTCTGCCACTTAGGGGGTGGAAAAGGTAATTAAATATTCCTCTTTTTCACCAGTATAATCTGCTGGCTCTACAAATCCCACCCTTTCCACTTCTGGCATCCTTTCACTGGCGCTTTGTTATCTTCTACTCTCCTCTCAGCACTCAACTCATCCCTAGTATCCAACCATCAGTTTCTAAGGTCTTTACACTCTTGGAGAATTAGTAGCTAATCTGTAGCTTGACTTTATGAAAAGTTATATTATATATACTTATATACTTAATATATTAACCATAATATTAGTAAACTCTGAGTCTAAAGCAAAGTTTGTCTTTTCTAACGTGGAGTAAAATGGTATCATTCTCCCTGAAAGACTCTCATTGCTTTAACTGTCATTTATACAAAATGATTTCTTATGAAACATCCACCACTTTAGAAAGATTTCAGAATCAAATATAATTATGATTACCTCTCATAAGGAGGCTAGATAATCAGGACCTCATTAGGAATAAAAGGCACATAAAGATGGGAGACCATTTCATTAGGTACCACAATAAAATGTCTTTGACAAGTAAATGGTGTTTTAGTTTTTTCTCTAAAAACAATCTAGAAGAATATTCTTAATACAAAGATTTTTAAAAATACATTATATTATAATACATATATTATATATACATATACATGTGTATACATATATGATATATACATATTATTATATACATGTTACATACATAATATACATATATTATACATATATATATGTGTGTTATATATGCATATATATCACACATATATATTATAATACATTAAAATACATTATATAGAAATGCTTAGCCATGTTGTATGTTATTGGAGGATGGATTCCATGTATGCCTTCATTTCACAAATATTCATTGACTACATACTGTATGTAAGTACTATGGAGATGATAAAGATGCATTCTTATTCTGTGTAAAATAAATGTACAAATAGAATTTAGCCTCCCCAAAAGTAGGACTTTTTGTGTGTTTTGTTCACTGCTGTATCCTCAGCATCCAAAACAGAAGCCAACAATCTCTTCCTTCGAAAGGGCCAGATGGTAAATATGTTAGGCTTTGCTAGCCACATATGGTCTCTATCGCATATTCTTGTTTGTTTATATGACCCTTTGTAAATGGGTCATAAAATGTAAAAGTATAGACATGAAATTTTAATTCTAGCCCTGTAGGCTAGATTTGGCCCACTAAGTATAGTTTGCCAACCTCTGGTCTAGATCATTACCCAACAGTAGGAAGAAGACATTGAATATTTGTTTAAAAATGAATGAATATATTCAATGAAGACAGTATAAGCAATAAAAGATAGCATGGTTTATGCCCTTGAAGAGCTAATGTTATCCATGAACAGAAATATATATAGAACTAATGATAGTAAGTTTCCTCAGAGGAGGAAAGTTGGAATGACCAAAGAATGTGACATTTGAACTAATCTTGGACAGGACTTTTAATGAAAAAGAGTTCAAATGAGTTCTAGGTGGAATTCAGCTTTACTGACTTCAATTAGAGAGGGAATTTTGGAACTTATGGATGGATTTTTGTAGTTATATCTACAACTCTCATGAACTATAAATCAAGTTACAGTACATGCTGAGGTTATAGTTTTATTGCCTTCTTATTCACCATCTACAAAACTTCCATTGGATATCCAGAAACATTATGCTGAAAATCAAGGAAACTACTTTTCTTTGGATGAGGATGATGAATCCAATGGTCTATTTTTGTTAACATACAAAAGCCACTATTAATGCCACAGGGTGAACAAAGCATTGTAGCCACAACAAATCTTGTCAGGCTGGCTGTTAACTATAATTGAAGCAGTACATTGCATAAAATAAGAGACAATTGGCAGATATAAAGAGTTATACTGAGTAAACAATCCATTTAGAGCCTAATAAATAGGAAGGGCAGTGAGAAACCAGAGACCCTGTTAGTGAAACCACACATCTCTATTTATATGCAAATTATTTGACATTTGTTATATGTTAGTGCGGGTGTGGAGTTGGCTTTAAAGTGCTGTTAATTTGGGTTATAACAGATGCAGGAGATTTCTTTAAAAGCCCACAACTTCCTGAAAAGATAAGTTTAAATGTTCTAGGATTCATGAGTTAAAAAAAAAAAAAAAAAAAAGCCTGATATATTATACTTCAGTGATCACTATGGGAGGATTGACTTTTCTTTTTTTTTTAAATTTTTTTCAATGTTTTTTTATTTATTTTTGAAGGAGAGAGAGAGAGAGAGAGAGAGAGAGAGAGAGAGAGCATGAGCAGGGGAGGAGCAGAGAGAGAGGGAGACATAGAATGGGAAGCAGGCTCCAACCTCTGAGCTGTCAGCACAGAGCCCGACGCGGGGCTCGAACCCACGAACTGCGAGATCGTGACCTGAGCCAAGGTTGGACGCTCAACCAACTGAGCCACCCAGGCGCCCAGGATTGACCTTTCTTAAGTACTGCATATGTTCATTCTTTACATGACATCCAAATGGACTAAAAATGCAGTGAGGCCATTGGCTTCATTACTACAAACTACAATATGCTTATTTACACAAAGAGGTTGTTTAATTCTTGATTTCCCTCAATCCAGGGCTAATCTGCACATCTAGGCTGCTTGTAATCCTACTCAAATTGTTCCTTACTTCCAGTTCTCTGCTGAGATTGTTTCTGAGTTTGAGGCATTTCTCCTTCTATTACATGATAATGGATGCCCTTTCCCTGGTTATTTCTCCCTGTTGAAAGTCACCATTGTCAGCAGCATGGCCTAACATGACTAGTGTCATGCCCCATAATGATGGTATTTCCAAAACAAACATGACAAAGAAAAGAAAGAGCAACATCAGCCACAGAAGGGGAGGGCTGCTCTGCAATGTAGACATCATGGACTATTTAATACTTTAATTGTAAAGTATAACTGTTGGACATTTAAAGACATAATTGTCCATTGATGTTCAAACTGATAAAGATGATCATTTTGTACCTAATTCTCTAGATTTCCAATTAGGAAGGATAATACATGAAAAGAGTTTCCTGGAATTTGACTGATTGAACCACATTTCTGACCTATGTTTATTACAGCCATGTAGCTTCTACTGACCTATGTTTACTACAGCCATGCAATCCATTTTGTATTATGTCAGTGTGCCTATTAGCAATTCACTCTTAGAGGCTCACATAATCTGGTTTAGGTTGTGTGTGAGGAATAAGCTTAGGAATCCCCCAGGTTTACAGCAATGGGTTAACAAGACATTAAGAAGTACAAAGCCATAGGATGCTCACACCCAAGTTTGGGTAAACAAGATTAGCACCCCAAGAATAAGGAGGTGCAAAGGCACCCAAGAATAGAGAGGAGGTGCAGAGCCCCCAGAATAGAGAGGGAGGGGCAAAGGCCCCAGAATACAGAGGGGCGCAAAGGCACCCAATACAAAGATATATGAAGTAAGCAAGTTAAGACCCCCAATACAAAGGTATATGAAGTAAGGAAGTTTAGGTGTTCAGGGTGGAAATGTCCCCCAAGTTAGTACTATAGCAAAAAGGTGCTTTCACAAGAGGAAAGGACCAAGTTAGGTAAACAGGTAAATTGGTCTTGGACCACTGTTCTGCGGGTGATGCAGCCCATAGTGGAGATGGTTAACAAATGAAAAGGTGCCTTGTTAACCCTGAGGGTATTTCCCCTATCTGTCTTATCCCCTAGACTACCTAAAATAAACAGATATGGCGCCTCCTGTCTGCCATTAACAACCATCTGCCCATCTGCCTGGCGTGAGGATTTTGTTTTATATTGACCCTAACTCCAAATACCATATATCTTCAAAACCCCCTTTTCCCTGATGTCCCCAAGTTAGTGTTCCCAGTTTCTTTGTCACTTTGTGCAACCCCATCATGTTTGTAAGCCTTCTGATCTTAATAAATATGGGGCAAGGACCCATATTCAGGGCTCTTGTCTTTTCCTGGACATTAGCCATCTTTTCATCCTATGTCCCACTCTTTTGCTGGCCAAAAGAGAACTTTAGACTTAGAGTCTATGACAGTTGTGAGAAAGAATTTGATGGTTTCAAGCTCATCCTCTGGGAACACAAATCCCAGAAAAACTTCAAATTAGTGTAGTTTTTTTCTGTTACTAAGTCTTTCTGGGTTTGAACAGAAATGCATTGAATTTGGATTTCTCTTCTCTATTTTACCTGGCATCACTTCTGACACAGAAACTGACCAAATAATAGTCAATTAGGTTGACTGCTATCATTGTGCATGTGAAGGAAACAGTAAGTGCAGAATCTGCTTTACAAAGGCAGTTCCAATGAGCACTGACTTATTTTTCACAGACATTCACATGGATGCTAAAAAATGGATCCAGGCTGTTTGCCTGGCAGCTGAGTTCCATGATAAAGACATTTGAGAGCCAATGAAAACATTATAATCTTCCTTTACCATCATATAAAAAGAACTTGTAAGGTGGCAGAAGGCAAGATAATCTATTTAGACCACATGTACTTTCAAAAGCATCATTGCACTGAGATAGTCAACAATCAGACTAGACAGCCTAAAACTATGACAGACTATTCCTAATTGCATCAGAAAAAGAGCAAGACAAGAAAGCCCAAAATTCCTTAGAAAGGAAATATCTGGGAAGACAAGTAGGATGACACAGTATCTTCCTCATTCCAGTAAAATCTCTACTATGTGGCTTAGCTAAGGTATGAAGTGCTGTAATGATTTAATAGGTAATTACCAGAGAGATTATCGTAAACATTCTCCCCATTTTCCAAGAATTTGAATATAAAATATATTTAACAAGAAAAGGAGGCTGAACATAGAAAAACTTTTGATGGTTCAAAAAGTATTTGGGGAATTAAGCTGCCTCAGGGTCATCATTATGCATATCACTCATCACTACTTTGCAACTGTACAAATGTGCTAGGTAACAGTTCTTCACTTTAATATGAGGCTACATAATCCAGCTGACTCTATTTATTTTGAAAAAGAAAAATTTTCAAGCAGAATGAATGTATAAATTAGACCAAAGACACTTTAGCCTATTTTCCATACAGTAAGTGCTAATGGATAATTATTTCAGTCTTTTCTTTTTGTATGTGTGTGATTTTCTCATTCTTGCCTTTGGGGTTCACTTAATTTTCTTCCTGGACTGTATTTGATTTCTATTTCCATATAGCCATGTTTTTGTCCTGTCTTTCAATTTCTTTACTGGCCCCATGAGCATTCTATCCAGGGCTTCTTTTTCTTATTTGGGGAATCTCATTTTTTCTATAGACGTCTTGTGCCATTGTATTCAACATTCAAGTAAAGGGGAGAATGGGGAGGGAGCTTAAAGAAAAAGGTTTGTGTTTGTCCTCTCTGAAAAGACTAGACTGAGAATCAAGAAGACTGAGCTTTAGCCCCCACTGTCATTAACTTCTATGTGACCTACAGTAAAATACTTTACCTGTTCTGGGCCTAGATTTTACCCTCTGGAAAATGAGAGATTTGGGCCAGATGATCTCCAAGAGCCTTTATGGCTCTATCATTCCCCATATATAATTGTGCCAGCAGTCACACAGGATGACAGTTAGGCAGGGTGGTTCAAGTATAAATAAACTTTGCCTGTATACCTTAGCCTTTGAGTAGACCTATTTGGTCCATAATATGTCAACTCATTGTGAATTCCTTCACTGTTAGTCCTTTGGAATGTTTATATACAATGTATGGTTTTTAACTTTTTTAATGTTTCATTTATTTTTGGGAGAGAGAGAGAAAGAGTTAGAGAGAGAGAGAGTATGAGCAGGGGATGGGCAAAGAGAGAGGGAGACAGAATCTGAAGCAGACTTCAGGCTCTGAGCTTTCAGTACAGAGGCCAATGTGGGGCTCGAACTCGTGAACTGTGAGATCATGACCTGAGTGTAAGTTGGAGGCTTAACCGACTGAGTCATCCAGGTGCCCCATACAATGTATGTTTTTTTGAAGAAAGGGGCCATTCCTACTTTTCTCAGTATTCCCAACACTTAGAACAATGCCAGGCACTTACCAGTTGAAATAAATGTTCCTTCCATTTTTTGTTTCTCTCATCTTACAGCATTTGCTGTCTATAAAGGTTTGTATTTTAGAAGTTTATCACATTTAACTTAAACTATTCAATGTCTATGCTTCCTGCCTACTTAAATACCACTAATATTCCATTCTTTGGAATATAATATTTTCCTATAAAATGGCAGGGCTAATAGGAACAACATTATTTTCAGAAAGAGATAGAATCATAATGGAATCAATCTTCACTTCCTAAATAATTCACTAAAACTTACTGTGAGAACTCAGTGCTGGCATACTACTTCTGTTACTAGAATTTCAGTTCCTACTTCTAATTGTGACTTTTAGAGTAAAAAGCTTACCAATCCATGACTTTTAGAAATGCATTTGAAAAGGCAACTACAGCAATAATAAAAAAGATTAATAACATGTTTCTGAAGCTGAAATTACAGAAGTAAGTCTAAAGTGATATACTGCTACAGGGATGTCCACTCTCAGCACTGTTATTTAACAGTGGAAGTCCTAGCCACAGCAATCAGACAACACAAAAGCACCCAAATTGGCAACTAAGAAGTCAAACTTTCACTATTTTCAGATAACACAGTACTCTATATAGAAAACCTGAACAATTCAACAAAAAAAACTGTTAGAATTGATAAATGAATTTAGAAAACTCACAGGATACCAAGTTATGAACAGACATCTGTGGCATTTCTATACACCAATAATGAAGCAGCAGAAAAGGAAATTAAGGAATCAATCCTATTTACAGCTACACCAAAAACAATAATATACCTAGGAATAAACCTAACAAAAGAGATGAAAGACCCATTCTCTGAAAACTATAAAACACTGATAAGAGAAACTGAATATGACACCAAGAAATGGAAAAACATTCCACGCTCATAGACTGGAATGATAAGTGTCTATATTCCCCAAAGCAATCTCCACATTTAATATAATTGTTATCAAAGTACCACCAGCATTTTTCATCGAGCTAGAAGAAAGAATCCTAAAATTTGTATGGAACCACAAAAGACCCCAAAGACCCAAAGCAACCTTGAAAAAGAAAGGTAAAGCTGGAGGCATCACAAATCCAGATATATTGCAAAGCTGTAGTGATCAAAACAGTATGGTACTGCCTAAAAATAGACACACAGATCAGTAAAACAGAATAGAAAACCCATAAATGAACCTACAACTATATGGTCAACTAATCTTCAACAAGGCATGGAATAATATCCAATGGGAAAAAGTTTCTTCAACAAATGGTGTGGGGAAAACTGGATAGCAACATGAAAGGAATAAAACTAGACCACTTTCTTACACCATACACAAAAATAAATTCAACATGGATCAAAGACCTAAATGTGAGAAAAGAAACCATTAAAATCCTAGAGAACACAGGCAGCAACCTCTTTGACACTGGCAGTAGCAACTTCTTTCTAGGTACATCTTCTGAGGCAAGGGAAACAAAAGCAAAAAATAAAAAAAAATAAACTATTGGGACTTCATCAAAATGAAAAGCTGCACAGTGAAGGAAACAATCAACAAAATTAAAAGGAAACCTATGGAATTCAAGAAGGTATTTGCAAATTACAAATATGATAAAGGGGTTAGCATCCAAAATATATAAAGAACTTCCACAACTCATCATCCCAAAAAGGAATAATCCAATTAAAAAATGGGCAGAAAACATTAATAGACATTTTTTCCAAATAAGACATACAGATGACCAACAGACATATGAAAAGATATGTTTCAAATAAAAACTATAAGATATCACCTCACACCTGTCAGAATGGCTAAAATTAACAATGCAAGAAACAACAGGTTTTGGCAAGGATGCAGAGAAAGGGAAACCCTCCTGAAGTGTTGGTGGGAATGCAAACTGGTACAGACGCTGTGGAAAACAGTATAGAGGTTCCTCAGAAAGTTTTAAATAGAACTGCCCTATGAGCTAGCAATTGTACCCTCCTAGGTATTCCCCAAAGAATACAAAAAATAGTAATTTGAAGGGATACATACACCCAATGTTTATAGCAGCATTATCTACAATAGCCAAAGTATGGAAACAGCCCAAGTATCCATTGACTGAAGAATGGATAAAGAAGAGGTTACACACACACACACACACACACACACACACACAGGAATATTATTCAGCTATAAAAAAGAATGAAATCTTGCCATTTGCAAAGACATGGATGGAGCTAAAGTGTATTATGTTAAATGAAATCAGTCAGGGAAAAACCAATACCATATGATCCCATTCGTACGTGGAATTTAAGAAACAAAACCAATTATCATAAAGGAAAAGAGGAGAGAGGCAAACCAAGAAACACTCTTAACTATAGAGAAGAAATTGATGGTTACCATAAGGGATGTGGGTGGAAGGATGGATTATATGTGTGATGGAGATTTGGAAGGGTACATGTGATGAGCACTGGTTGTTGTATGGAAGTGTTGAATCACTATGTGGTAAACCTGTAACTAATATTACACTGTATATTGAGTAACTGAAATTCAAATAAAATCTTTAAAAAAAAGTAAAAGGAAAAAATTTACCGTGACCACTTACACTTACCACTGATAGTAGAATTTTAGTAAGGGATCTCTATTTAAAAGAAGTTCTCAGATTCATACTTTGCAAAAATAGGAAGAGAAAATCTGTAGACTAGTTATAGATCTTAAATGCTAGTGTTTGCTTAGATCACTTTGTTTAAAAAATATGTCTTCTTTGCATTTAAAATTTTACATTTCTAACTTTTAATGATGATTAATTATAAAAGACACATGCAAGACTATAATGCAGGTAAATGAGGCTTTTGTAATTCATGAGAAACAACATAATTAGTCCTCCAAGGGTTCATCAATATATTATTCTACTAAACAGAATATTTGAAAGTCCCACTTGAGTTTTAAATGCAATATGAAGACTTCATTTTAAGCATGGCTTCCTCTGTGTAATATTCTTATAATTATTTCCCAGCAACAAGAAATATTATGTTCATTATTTTTATTCTAGCTGTTAGCCCTTCATGCAGCAAAGAAAGCAACTTCATGAATTCATTTACTTCAATACAAAACTGACATATTTTGGGAGCTATGCTAAAATTAAAAAGAAAAAGAAGAAATGATCTAAATTAGAAAAATGTGTTCTAAGAGGTGAAAAGTTAAGCTAAAATAATTATTTTTAAAGCTCACATTTATTAAAAGCCAGAGAATATTTCTATCACTCTATACCTTCCAAAAATACCTCTATCACAACAATATATAAAAACATAGAAATTAGCTGTAAGCACAAGATTTGATTCATGGAAATAAATTACCACCTTTCAGTATATAACATTTTAGTATACATTAAGAAAAAAGGCCACATTCTTCATTTGATACATGTAACTATATACAAAACAAACTCCTTAACAGATATTTGTCTTTAAAAATAATATCAGTATATGTTGGCTAAACTTTTATATATGAGTTAAGTCATATAACTTATACATATCATGAAAGTTCTGTTTTTTCTTGCAAATACTGTCTGCTAATTTTCTCTAGAAACTCAAAAACTTGAAGAACACAGAGTATTTTTGAAAAGAGGCTGAATGAGATCATTCTATACCTTTTCGTTTGAGGCTTCCAGACAATCTGATTTTTAGCCACTATTCTCAGTTTATTTAGAAACTCCATGACCCCAAAGAATAATATTCATCTTTGTACAGTAGCTGGTCAGTGTGCCTCACTTTACAGCAGGAGAACCCAAATTAGCAGGCATGAAGCCAGGGAAAGCAGTCACTTAAGTACTGCCAAAAGAACTAATGAAACTTTTACTCCTGATGCTGGATTTGGGGAGGGTGTTCAGTGGGGGAGTGCCTTCTAAATTAATTTCAGACAACAGCAGCCTATAGTATTTCCTGCACATTATCTGTCTTCTTTATTGAGAAGTGGAAAATAGAAGTTTGGAGTAAAAAGCAAAAGAAAGGAGGGAACAGAAGAGTGGATTCAAGAAAACCTGGTATATGTGCAGCAGTTAAAGGGGAGGATTTAAGAACACATGCCTCAGGATCCCTAGAAGGGGAATAAGACTTACATATATCACCAAAGGACCAATGCAAGTTATTTAAGTTGGTTGAAAACTGGTCAATACTTCATCCTATTCTATTAAGATATAGATAGATAGATAGATCTCAAATCTATATAGATATACATATCTATATCTATGTATCTATGTTAAATATATATAGATACGTATATCTATAGATAGATTTATAGATAGATATAGATAGATATCTATATAGATTTAAGATATATAGATAGACATAGATATCTATAGATATCTTAAATCTATATATATAGATATCTATAGATATCTATGTCTATCTATCTCTATCTATCTAGCTAGCTAGCTAGCTAGCTATCATCTATATATGTTGAAAGACCACTGTGGAATATAAGTGTACTTACATTGTTACCTTAGTCTCCAATATGTATAAACAAGTGATACTGAAATAATGGACAGAAAGGTACTGTGTGAAAAAGAGAACTTTTTATTAAAGCTTAGCTCATTCTTAGGATATCTAAAGTTCAGGATCATCAGTCTTGCCCTTCAGATGTGCTCCAGGGGCAATATTGTAGATTTGAATTCCATCCCCCATAGCATAACTGAGAATTTGGTTTAGTCACAGAAACCAAACTATTCTCCTTATGAAAATCTCCATATGAAGTTTCTTGTGCAGTGACACATATAACTAGGCACTTTGTTGTCCTCCTGAGCCAATTTTCTCTTGTTCACAGTTTCAAAGGAGACCCCTTGTGGCTGAGCTGGGATCACAGTAATTGTGAAGCATATAGGAAAAGATTAGTTATCTTAGTTATCTAAGTTATCTTAGGCACTGGGTTCTTAGAAGGGGAAAGGGCCCCAAGATACCAACCTGAAAATCATACTAGATGTGTTGGACTATAATAGCTGTGGAACCAATGAGGAGTACTCAGAGGTTCAGCAAGAGAGAGTTCTCAGAGACTCTTGTTTTACCCAACTTTATGTTATTCAGTATTTTCACCCAATCCTTTTTACACAAGACATGTAGCAACATCTGATAAAACAAATGTTCAGTGGAAGCACATGGGGAAATGCGGTCTACAGACTTGGAGTAAACCTATCCCTGAATGCTAGGGAGATCACGTGGGAGTGAGTGGTCTCCTTAGATAACCACCCACACCATATTCTCTAGCTAGTTGGTTGGAGAACAAGGGGGAATTTGGTAAGAATTTTCTTCCACACTAATCACAATGTGGGACAACATAATGGGGACTAAAAGATAGCCATGTTGAAGAATTATACAATAGGGAAAATACAGTCTCTTCAACAAATGGTGCTGGGAAAACTAGACAGCTATGCACAAAAGAATGAAACTGGACCCTTCCTAACACCATACATAAAAATAAACTCAAAATGGATTAAATACCTAAATATAAGACCTGAAACCATAAAAATCCTAGAAGAGAGCACAGGCAGTAATTTCTCTGACACTGGTCATAGTAAATTTTCTAGAAATGTGTCTTAAGGTAAGGGAAACAAAAGCAAAAAAAAAAAAAAACTATTGGGACTACATCAAAACAAAAAGCTTCTGCACTGCAAAAGAAACATTTAAGAAAACTAAAAGGAAACCTATGGAATGGGAGAATATATTTGCAAATCATGTATCTGATAAAGGGTTAATATCTAAAATGTAGAAGGAACTCATACAACTCAATATCAAAACAACAATCTGATTAAAACATGGACAGAGAACCCAAATAGACACTTTTCCAAAGAAGACATACAGATGGCCAACAGACATATGAAAAGATTCTCAATATTACTAATCATCAGAAAAATGGAAATGAAAACCATAGTGAGATATCACTTGACACCTGTCAGAATGGCTAAAATAAAAAACACAAGAAATAACAAGTGTTGGTGAGGATGCGGAGAAAAAGGAAACTTTGTGCACTGTTGGTGGAAATTTAAACTGGTACAGCCACTATGAAAATAGTATGGAGGTTCCTCAAAAAATTAAAAATAGAAATACCGTATGATCCAATAATTCCACTACTGGGTATTTCAATACTGGGTATTTATCCAGACAAAAAAAACCCCACTAATTTTTAAAGATATATGTACTCCTATGTTTATTGCAGCATTATTTACAATAGCCAGGATATGAAAGTAACCTAAGTAGCCATTGACAGACTAATAGACATGGAGGATGTGGGGTGTGCATGTAGGTGTGGGTGGGTTGGTGGGTGGGTGCAATGGAATATCATGCAGCAATAAAAAAGGATAAAATTATGCCATTTGTGATAATATGGATGGAACCTACAGGGTATTATGCTAAGTGAAATAAGTCAGACTAAGAAAGATAAATACATATGGTTTCACTCATATGTAGAATCTAAAAAAAAGTGAATAAACAAACAAAAACCAGAATCAGACCTGTAAATACAGAGAAGTGATGGCTGCTAGAGAGAAGAAGGATACAGGGAGGGAAAAAAGGGGTGAAGAGGAGTGGGAGATACAGTCTTCCCATTATGGAATAAATAAGTCACAGGAATAAAAAGCACAGCACAGGGAATATAATCAATGATATTGTAATAGTGTTGCATAATGAGAGATGGTAGCTACACTTATGGTGAGCATAGCATAAAGGAGAAGTTGAATCACCATGTTATATACCTGAAACTAATGTAACATTGTATTTCAACTGTACACAACTAAAAAAAAAAGTGTATTAAATGAAAACATTCACACTTTCAAATAAAATATATTTTAAAATTTGTGTATAAAATAGTTAAATGGTGAATTTTATGTTACATTAATTTTACTGCAATAAATTTTTCATGGGTGAAAAAATAAGAGGTAGCCATATTGATTCATAATTATGATGATAGCTAACTTACCCTCCTAATAACAAAACAGAAGTCAACATCTAGAGATTTTTCATGAATGTTTCACAATTCTGTGGTTAACTCTCCCTGGCCATGCTATTTTAGGAAGCTCACAAACAAAATACAATATTTGTTTTATGAAATGACCCTACTTCCAGAGATATAGTTTATGTACAAGTAGTAAACAAAGAAGTATTCTCGAAGATAAAAGAAACCACTGAACTGAGCCCAGAGTCTAAGTGGATATTTAACAGAAACAGACCTCCCTGATCTTTCAGTATGGTAACATACTCCTCTGTTCTCTTGGATCCACTTTCTTCTATTTGTCAGATCATTGGCCCAAACAACACTCTGGACCTATGACTAGCCTACTCCTTACTTGCAGATGGATACCTGGCTGTCTATTCTCTAGATCCTACTTTTCCATCTCCAAGATTTATGACCTGGCTCCTAGCCTTTAGTATTTACCCCACTCTATAGGTTAATCCTTAGGAACCTTCTCTGGAGGCTCACTTGACCCACTGATCCCATGATGATCTCAGATACATGGCAGACACACATTTTCACCTTTTCTAAAACACACATTTTTTTCACATAGTAACTCTGAGACTGGGATGCATCTAATAGTGTGCTGTGGTTAATTACAGCATTTCTTTCTTAATGGTTCCTAAACTAATATATATCTTACAGTTGATATCATCTTAGGTTCAATGATATATGGTAGGAGTAAACATCTAGTACCTGAAAAGCCCTGGTGTAATAGCTCAAAATACAGAATATTCCTGTAGTTTACACTGTTCTCTTCTGAGATAACTGGGATCCCCTTCTAAAAAGGAACCATCACAATGCTTGGTATCACATGACCCTAACCTCAGTAGATTAGATAATGAGTAAGTACCAAAGAAAAATATCTATAGACTATCAGGGGAACACTTTCCATCAAGAACCCTCTGTTCTGAACAACAACAACAACAACAACAACAACAAATTCTTTCTTGGGGGAATTTAATGATACACATACACAAAGGGATATAAATAATAGCAGCAGAAGTTAAGAGAGAAAGCATGTTAAGCAAAAGTGACATGGCCATAGAAGCCATGAATAAGCATATGCCTTGATGTAGAGAGGAGAACAGACAGTACATTGTTAGGGAGTACAAAGAAGAATTACATAGACAGAAAAACCCAAAATAGAGCAGCTGAGTCACTATAATAGCAAAGCATGAGAGTAGAGAGACTAGTAAGGTGCAAGTGGAGTTAGGCACAACAGACACCTGCTCCTAAAGAAAGACTATCAGCAGAGTGGTCATTGTGTTACCAGAGATGCTGTCAGACTGACAGAGCCACTGTTGTAATTGGGATATTCTAGTTTTGATGAGGTAGCCACTGTGCATTTCTCTCTATTTTTCCTTAATGCTATCTCACTCAAGAAAACCTCAGTAAACCCCTGTTCCTTATAATAGAAAAGCTCTTCATACAATATTAAACAACTACAAGAAAGCAAAAGATAAAGTACAAAGAGAATGTGGTGATAGTTACAAAGTGGCTAAGCCAGAGAAAGGAGGAGGAGGTTATTGTGGATGAGCTAAAATAAAATGGGGGAGGGCAGACAGTCCACAGATGGAATACCATCTCCATTCTATCTCTTTTTACCACCTGAAGGAGCATTACCATTATCACACTTTCTTCTCAGTGATAGTATCTTATTGGGCCCTGGCCAAATCCTAAACTTTGGCTCTCACTTTCCTCCCCAGCAATAATACTCAGAATAGAGTATGCTCAGCTCATCTCCCTTCCTCAATTCACTTTGGACAAATCAAACTTGGGCTTCTTTCTCACCAACAGATCTAATAAGATTCCCACAATTATGTGAATGAATTCCATCAAGCCAACATTTATTAGGGTATTGTCTCTCTGTCCAATATACCTTAAACGGGCCCACACTCTTCAGATTAAGACTGAAAGAAACTACAACTCAAAGTTGTATTTGTCACTTTATTTTGGAGTTTTTAGATATGAAAAAGTATCAGTTTTAAAATTTCATATAAATTTTATATGACACAAGAACTACGTACCCGCAGAATGTACCAGTTTGTAAGAGAGTTTTACAAAAGAACTGTTTTCATTCATTATACTACCTCCTGTGAAGACTGTCAACTGAAACATGGTTCTGCTCTCTTTTCAACATTTGAATGATTTTAAGACACGAAATGGTAGTAATTCAAATCAATTTGTTACTTTTAATCTTCATAAACGTGTAATTCTATTACCAGCTTTAATATCTGCATTTGACAAATAGCCTTTTGAAATAGCTGCTGCCCTTAAATTCAATGTTTTTCTTGCACTTCTTTGGCTTTGAAAAGGCCAGAACCTGTTTAATTTGGGTATTTTTGTTGCTGTTTCTATGGCTTGAAAATATGGAGTGAGCTGTAATTCTTATATTTCAGCTACCTAATAGGCAATAATTTTCCAACATAACAAATTAACACTGTCCAGGACTGGTCATCACTATGGATATTACAGTGTAAAGGAAGGGATAAAATGAAACAAAATAGTAAGCCTGGCTCATACATGCACTTGTCACCAGGACAAGAACAAGTTCAAACTATTTGCTTGTTTATTTATTTATTTTAAATGTTCATTTTTGAGAGAAAGAGAGAGAGAGCAGGGGAGGGGCAGACAGAGAGGGAGGGGGAGAATTCCAAGCAGGCTCTGTACTGTTGGCACAGAGCCTGATACGGGGCTCAAACTCACAAACCATTTCATGGATTGAGCCGAAATCAAGAGTCGGATGCTCAACTGCCTGAACCATCCAGGTGCCCCCAAACTGTTTATTTAATATGTGACAGCAATCCTTTGAAAACATGTTTTCTAAAAATTTTATCATCTCTCTCTTACCCTATCATAATTAATACAGTTTTAGTTACCTTCTAAGATCTTCGTTTTCAACAAGTTCAATAATAAAACTTAATTGGGGGGAAATTCTTGTTTCTTATCCTTTAGGCTGAGTGGCTTCTAAGGAGTATTTGTTTTATATTAGGTCTCAAACTGCCTATAGGAATCCTGTCAGTTACCTGGGTATCACTGAAACACTTTTTCGCTTTAACATTGCTGAAGTGGAAAGGGAATTCTAGATGGCCTTTTGTAATTTAGTCATTCAAGGGGAGATACATAGATCAACCTGCTTATATTATATTGCTCACCTAAGTAAAAGAAACTGCTCATTTAATTAATAGTCTGCTGTTTCTGAGGGTTAAAAAAAAGTGCCTACTGGCACTGGCCTAGGCACATTTGTAGTATCTGAGTAAGCCAGGCTACATAGTATGTGTGTGTCTGTGTGTTTATGTATGTATGTGTGTATATATAAAACACTAGAAGAGTAAAATCAGGCTCTGCAAATAACTTCCAGGCAATGATTAGAATGGCCACAAGGAATGTACCATAAAATGGCTAGGAAGTTTTTCCACAGCTTAGATAATTTTATAAGCCACTGGCAACATGCATACTATTTATGTAACAGGTAAGCTCTAGACTGAGTTTAGCTTCATTTTCTTATAGCTCTCTCATTTTATGTAGCTCTAGAATCCAAAAAGAACACAGAGAACACTGGTGCAAAAAGGGCATATTCAAAGGAAATATTACTCTCTTGGTTCAGAGTAACCTCAGAGGATACAGTTTTAGGCAATTAAAACTATAGGTGTGCTGTAAGCTCCTTAATTGGCTCTCAAAAGCTATTATTAAACAGTCAAACCTACTCATTTGCTTAAGTTAAAGTGTTATATAACACTACAGCAAAATGATAATTGTGAAAAACACTGGTGTTTCCATTAACTTTCTGATTTAAATTACTCAGTATCTCATGTGAATCTTTTTTTCTAGAAAAGAAACAAATCAGATGCAGTTTATTTTTCTTGAAAAGAAATGTTGTCCTCTATTCAGAGCCTGCTAATAGCATTTATTTCTCCTTTTCTTCCTGTACACACAGAGGAAGGGAGGGGAAGGTTATTGGGGGAAGGGGGTGTTATAAAGATTTTTTTCTAGAAGTGTTTTTTGCACCTTCAATTACCTCATGGCAGGTGCAATGACCACTTTGTGCTCTCTTGAGGACAAAAGTGGCAATTTGCACTTACAAATACATAACCATATCAGTAAAAATGAGTCCATGCTGAAAATCTGGCCCTAAGATGTTTAAAGGACACTGAGTTTGGATTCAAATTTACACATAAGTCAATGCCAAATGATAAATTTCAAGCTTCACAAGTTCAGAGATTGATCACGGAATTGAAGCTTCAAAGCCACAAAGCTGAACACTTTCAGACTAAGGAATATTCACCAAAAGCTATATAAAAATGCATCAATGAAATTTGGTCACCTCAAGCAAAAATCAACAAGGCACAACAAGAATTTGATGAATGAAGAATTTTAACTTCATTTATTCTGTGGACTTACCTGGAAAATGAGAATGCAATCAATGTCAAAAGTTGATAATTATATTTTGAAAACAGACTTTCAGTCCATTTGAGAAGATCTGAAGTAATACCACACACTTGTATAGAACTTGGTTTACAAATGGTTACTATGTACATTACCACATTCCCTTCTCCCTTCGAGGCTCTGGAGGTGAGACAAATATGATTCATCCCCATTTTATACATGGAGGCACTGAAAGTAAGAGGTTTATCTGAAGTAACAAGAGTATTATAGACTGCTTATTTGTGTCCCCCACCAAATTAATATGTTGAAACCTAATATTTAGTATCTAGTATTTAGAGGTGGGGCCGTTGGATGTTAATTAGGTCATAGTGGTGGAGCCCTCACAATGGGATTATATATAAATACAGACATGTATTTATAAATACAGACATGAAAGAGATAATCTCTCTACTCAGTCATATGAGATTACAGCGAGAAGAGTGGTTGTCTACAAGCCAGGAAGTTAGCCCTCACTAGACATGGGCTCTACTAGCACCTTGATCTTGGACTTCCCAGATTCCAGAAATGTGAGAAATAAATATTTGTTGTTCAAGCTAGTCAGTCTGTGGTGTTTTGTTATACCAACCCAAACTGACTAAGACCCAGAGCTAGAAAGCATTGAAATTAAATATAAAAAAATCCAGTGATCTTTTCTCTATTCTAGGCTATGAGGACAAAGACTCTCCTTGTTCAGACATGATAATATTTGATTATCTCTGGTTGTGAGATAGGCAGTGTTGCTGGTCACATTGTGAATTGCTTTTGGTATTTATAGTACACATTGATATCCCAGGTGTTTTTCCTCCCCTCATTCAATAAGTTCAGCACCTTAATGCTCTCTAATTACATTCACATATGAATAATGTGTATATCTAGTTGTCTACATACACTTAATATGAAGGTTCTATTCTATGAGATTATGCATGTACCATTATTGTAGCCTATGATCGTTCTGTTTACCAACTGGGCAAGATGAAGTGATAAGTATGATTAATCTTATAAACTCTTTGAGGCATGAAAAATTACTGTACTGGTTAATATAGTATTGAAGTAGAACCAAATATTTACTTTAAGTGGAGGCAACATGAATGACTCATAGTAAAGAATCTATTTCTAAATCATGAAATATAAACAATATCGACATTACTGACTATATCTCTGATTATAATTACTGGCAACTATGCTAAATGTTTTATATGAATTATCATATTTAATCCTCAGAAAAACCCTATTAAATAAACACTGTTATTTACATTTGATGGGTGAAGAAATTGAGTTTCAGGGAGGCTAGGCAATTTGCCCAAGTTTACACAACAAACAGTGGTGGGAAATGGATCAGAATCCAGTTTATCTGATTAACACCATTATGTCCCTGGTGGTCCAATTTCAGTAGAACACAGATGAATAATCTATTGCACTTGTTAAAATGTAGATTCCTTGGCACCATATACTGTGATTCAGTAGATCTGGGGTGGGGTTTGAAAATCTAAATTTTAATGAGCTTCCCAGGTAATTCTCATGCTGATGGTTTTTTAATAGACTGTGAGAAACAACGCCATATAGACCAAAACAGACACATAGATCAATGGAACAGAATAGAGAATCCAGAAATGGACCCACAACTACATGGTCAAGCAATCTTTGACAAAGCAGGGAAGAATATCCAATGGAAAAAAAAAAAGTCTCTTCAACAAATGGTGTTGGGAGAATTGGATAGCGACATGCAGAATGAAACTGGACCACTTTCTTAACACTGTACACAAAAATAAATGCAAAATGGATGAAAGACCTAAATGTGAGACAGGAAACCATCAAAATCCTAGAGGAGAAAACAGGCAGCAACTACTTTGACCTTGGCCATAGCAACTTCTTGCTAGACACGTCTCCAGAGGCAAGGGGAACAAAAGCAAAAATGAACTATTGGGACCTCATCAAGATAAAGGTTTCTGCACAGTGAATGAAACAATCAACAAAACTGAAAGGCAACAGATGGAATGGGAAAGATATTTGCAAATGACATATCAGATAAAGGGTTAGTATCCAAAATCTGTAAAGAACTTATCAAACTCAACACCCAAAAGCAAATAATCCAGTTAAAAAAAATAGGCAAAAGACATAAACAGACACTTCTCCAAAGAAGACATAAAAATGGCTAACAGACACATGAAAAAATGCTCAACATCACTCATCATAGGGGAAATACAAATCAAAACCACAATGAGATATCACTTCACACCTCTCAGAATGGCTAAAGTTAACAACTCAGGAAATGGATGTTGGTGAGGATGTGGTGAAAGGGGAGCCCTCTTACACTATTGGTGGGAATGCAAACTAGTACAGCCACTGTGGAGAACAGTGTGGAGGTTCCTCAGAAAGTTAAAGATAGAACTACCCTATAACCCAGCAATTGCACTAGTAGGTATTTATCCAAAGGATACAGAAATGCTGATTCTAAGGGGCACATGCACCCTGATGTTTATAGCAGCACTATCAAAAATAGCCAAATTATGGAAAGTGCCCAAATGTCCATTGACTAATGAATAAAGAAGGTACACACACACACACACACACACACACACACACACACACATAAATACATACATACAATGGACTATTTCTCAGCCATCAAAAATAATGAAATTTGGGGCACCTGGGTGGCTCAGTTGGTTAAGTGTCTGACTTCAGCTCAGGTCACGATTTCACAGTTTGTGAATTCAAGCCCCGTGTTGGGCTCTGTACTGATAGCTCAGAGCCTGGAGCCTGCTTCAGATTCTGTGTCTTATTCTCTCTCTGCCTCTCCCCCACTTGTGCTCTGTCTCTCTCTCTCTCAAAAATAAATAAATGTTAAAAAAAAGAATGAAATCTTGCCATTTGCAATGACAGGGTATTATGCTAAGTGAAATAAGTCAGAGAAAGAAAAAGACCATATGATTTTACTCACGTGAAATTTAAGAAACAAAACAGATGAACATAGGGGATGGAAAGGAAAAATAAAATATGATAAAAACAGAGAGGAAAGCAAACCATAAAAGACTCTTAACTTTAGAGAACAAACTGAGGGATGCTGGAGGGGAAGTGGTTGGGGGGGATGGGCTAAATGTGTAATGGGCATTAAGAATGGCACTTGTTGGGATGAGCACTGGGCATATATGTAAGTGAAGTATCACTAATTCTACTCCTGAAACCAATACTACACTATATGTTAAACTGATTTGAATTTTAAAAACTCTTGGAGGAAATAAAAAGAAATACTGCCATACATTATATTGACATAGATAACATTGCTTTCTCTATCAATTTCATATGAATCTTTTTAAAACAAGTCATATATATGTATGGTTGTTTTTCTTTTTTAAAAAACTCATAATGCTCAATGTCTCACTGTAATTGAGAAAACTTATCAGGAGAACAGAAATTGTGATGTGATGTGATGTGATGTGATGTGATGGTATTGATATTTGCATAATTGCTGCATATGTATAAAACAGATCTGGTCTGATTCAGTGAGGCCAGGCAACAGGCATTCTCTGTAAGTTTAAGTAAAGGCTTATACATAGGTAAGTAGGAGAAAAAAGAAAGGAGAAATGAAGGTAGAACAGTGATAGGCAAGAAAAGAGAGAAAGCAAACGAAGTACTGAGATACCTTTAAACATGAATAACATTTCCCTCAAAAGACAAACAGGTTCTGATTAAAATTTGTGTTTTGACAGCCATGTCTTTTATCCGGTTTTGTTTAGGCCTTTAAGTTGATGACAGGGCACAAAATTCAATTGTTGGTTGTGATTAAGAGGTCAAGCAGGGAATTCAATACTTAAAAAAAAAAAAATCTCTCTCACTCTCTTTCTTTTCCCTCCTTCAACTGGCACTTTAGTCTCCTAACTTATTCATATCAGCAGGAAGCAATGCTTGAACACCACCCTCCACTCACAAATCTAAGGACAAAGCTTCATTATTACCTTTTGCTTCATGGAAATAAATTCAATGATGTTTAGATAATCTACACACATATACAGCTTTTTGGTCTCAACTGTTGTTTTCTTTTTCTCCTTCTGAACTATTAATCTAGTTTGAAAGCTTAAAAAATTAAAAAAGTTTTTTTTAGAAAAAGAATCACTTTTGTCCCTGCACAAAAGAACAGCAAAAAAAAAAAAAATTAAAAAAAATTAAAAAAATAAAAAATAAAATAAAATAAAATAAAATAAATAAATAAAGGGTATTCCCAAGGACAGAGTCCGTTAAAAATCAGATTATTTCCACCATGCTCCCCTATTATTCACTTGTCAGTAAAATATGTCCTTTCATTGTCTCTGTCTGAATGCCTATTTTTATCTGACTAGAGCTATATGGTCATTTTTGTATTTATTACTAAGTTCTCTAGGTTTTCTCCCCATTCTACTCTCTAACCCAGAGCATGTTTTTTCTGTTCTTAAAAACTGGGCCACATGCCTCTGAGGAGAAAGTAGTGCATTATTTCATTCCCACCTTTTCTTCTGTTTTGGCATCTCTGAGGCCTGCTATGCCCAGAAGTGCTTCCACTCAAGTTGGACCATCAAATCAATTATCACAGCAGTTTGCTTTCTACATATGAATGGCAATGAATGACAACAGGCATGGCAAATTTTCAGCTTTGATTTGTCATTGGTAATGTAAATCTTTTTTTGTTGTTCTTCCCTCCCCTCCTCCTTTTCTCTCTCTCTCTATTTCTCCCAGTCTTTCCCTCTCCAACTCTCCCTCTCTCATAGATGTTTGAGAGGGTTCAGCCTTTTGGCAAAATTCTACCTCCTGCTGTCTGCAGCTGCATTGTATCAAATCTTCAAATAATAGCTTCACCTTTGTAAGTCAAAGTCATAAGAGAAAAATGGTACTGGAAGCCATTACTGCTATAAAATCTCTTCCTGCTAACCTCTGAGCCAGATTATTACTGCATCTGAAGAAAAACAACAGTATTACATCCTTATTCACTTGAGCTGTTTAAAATTCTTGCCTGTTCTAGTATTTGAAGCCTCAATTGTTTTGTGCTTAATGTTGCTCATTTCATATCATGCTCTTGGTTATGTGAAATACTTTAATTTTTAAAATGTTATTATATCCTAGCTGTTTAAAAATATCGAGAATGCCATAAAGAGCGAGACTGGTTTAAGCAAACTATAACTAGCTTTCATAATGCTGTATGTGGTCGTTAATCCATCACTTTTGTGAGGAGGTCTGCAATTTCAAGTGAACTATTGTTTCTTTCCTGAAACTGGCAGCAATTCTTTTCATTGGCCACCTATACCATACTTGTACAAATTATATTTATAAATACTGCTTTTAAAAATGAGTTCAAAGCAATAACATTAACTTGAAAATAACAGGCAAGAGAATAAATTACGCTAACCACTATTAACCAGAAATTCTGTGCCAGAGTTTTAGAATAGATTCTCTTAATTTATTCAAATAATGACGAGTTGTGTAAGACTATGCCTAGAACCAGTTAATTGCTGAATTAAATTGTTGATTCTGTCATAATCAGTCCACCATAATTGAAAAATACTCATCACAACATACTTCATGATGTGCTCTTTGTGTATTGCAGGTGCAGGGTAGAAATACAAAAGAGCATGAAGTATAATTTCCATCCTTTATGATCAACCTAGTGTAGGAGATGAGCCACACAGATATAAAAAAAAAACTATAATAAAGAGTGCTATTTGCTAAGCATCAAGGGAATTACACAGCATAAATTATGTAATTATGGAAAGCTGATTACTTCAAAATAGGGTGGTCGATAGGACCTTCATAAGGTAGATGAGATCTGAGCTATGCATGGTAGAGGAATGGATGAGGTTTTCACAGGTAGAGAGTGGAAGAGAGATTATTTCCAATGTGCAAATACACATTAAATGGGATTTATTCAGCATTCATCCTTCAAAAAATTATTTTCAAGCTCAAAGATCTTTCGTATCTAACTATATAAATGGCTAACTAAAAACAAAGGATACCTGTATAAGGCAGAAAAAGGTACATCAATAAGTGGATGGTAACTCTAAGGAATAGTCTTTCTGCAGCTTACCATTAGGCTTGTGGGTATGAAATGCTGGGTCAATGGAGGCTTTCAAGGGATGAGTAATATCTACAACAAATAGGATTCTAGTTCAGGCTGATTAGAGCTTTTATAAGATAGTTCCTAATCTCTTAGGGAAATCTGGGTTGCTCCAAAAGAAATCTTAGTAGTCAATTTCCATTATGATTTATAAAGATGTCCTAAGCTCAAAGTACATATCCTACAGTGGTTATAATCTATGAGTGATCCATTCCAGAGCTGTATCCCTTGGGGGTTCTCTCTAGGCTGGTGTCCAAACCTTCTGTACTAGTTTCCTATGGCTGTTGTAATGAATTACCACAAACTGGGTGGCTTAAGAACAACAGAAATTTATTCTCTCACAGCTGTGGAGGCCGGGAGTATGAAATAGGTGCTGGTAAGGTTGGTCTTTTCTGGAGACTCTGAGGGATAATCTATTCTGTGCTTCTCTCCTAGCTTCTGGTGGTTGCCATCAGTCCTTGGTACCCCTTGGCTTGCAGATACATCACTGCATTCTCTGCTTCCATCATCACATGGCATGGTGTCTTGATTCCTGTGTCTCCACATGGCCTTCTTATAAAGATATCCATCACTGGTGTTAGGGCTCACTCTAATTCAGTATGCTGTCAATCTTAATAACATCTACAAAGATCCTATTTTAAAATAAGGTCATGTTCATAGGCACCAGGGAATTAGGATACCAACATCTTTTTTTTGGTGGGGGGTGGGAATGGGAGGGACACAAGTCAACCTACAATCCTTTTATAGCCAATAATTGAAGTATTATTCCTGTAAATGGGGTTACATAATCTCACCAAATGATTCATTTCCCACAATGTTTTTACTATTGATGAAATATGCAAGTTCTTATGACATCTACACCTAATAAATGACCTAACCTGCAACTTAAACAGAATGTCTAATTTCTAATCTAGTTTATTTATTTATTTTTATGAAATGTATTGTCAAATTGGTTTCCATACAATACCCAGTGCTCATCCCAACAGGTGCACTCCTCAATGCCCATCACCCACTTTCCCCTCCCTCCCACCCCCATCAACCCTCAGTTTATTCTCAGTTTTTAAGAGTCTCTTATGATTTGGCACCCTCCCTAACTTTTTTTCCTTCCCCTCTCCCATGGTCTTCTGTTAAGTTTCTCAGGATCCACATAAGAGTGAAAACATATGGTATCAGTCTTTCTCTGTATGACTTATTTCACTTAGCATAACACTCTCCAGTTCCATCCACGTTGCAACAAAAGGCCATATTCCATTCTTTCTCATTGCCAAGTAGTATTCCATTGTGTATATAAACCCTATAGACTCCACCAAAAGTCTGCTAGAACTGATACATGAATTCAGCAAAGTGGCAGAATAAAAAATTAATGTACAGAAATCAGTTGCATTCTAATGTTTAGTACATGTTAGAGCTGTCTTCAAAAATCTATTCTCTACTTCACATAGTAGAAGCAAGGTAGTGAATTCAAAGTTACATTAGGCCTTGTGGAGAGATTAAAAATTATTTAAAAAATTGGCTCTTACTCTCATATAGTTTACAGCTTTGAGGTTTTGCAGAATAGAATGTTCGCAATGGAAGGGATCATAAAGATCATTTATTCTAAACCATTCATTTTATAGATGAGGCCTTTGAGGCTCAGAGAAGTTAACTAATTTGTCCAGGGCTCACAAAGTTAATTGGGGAAATAGAACATGCAAAGGAAACAAAGGGCACAATCTTTAAATAAACCCTGCAACTGCCAGAATTTGGCTTTCATGTACGAGGTACACTCAGAATGTTGATGATGTATCATAGAGAGATTAGATTGAAGTTTAGCAATCAAGGTTAATTCTGGAATAGATGCCAAGGCTTTCCCTTCTCTTCTTTGCCCTGATCTCTGAAACCTCCCAGAAAGCAAAATGACTTCCTGGCCTTTCTTTTCCTGGGGCATGGATTTAGCTCAAGTTTCAAATGTATGGGGTAGACAATGCCTTTCCAGTAGAAAGGTCAGACATACTCTCAGCCTGTAATACTTTTCTAATGACCACAAACTAATCAGAGAGAAGTAGCCTCCAAGGAAGGTAGAGGCCAAAAGTAAGGACTCAGGAATTATACATTTTCCAGAGATAAGAGAGCTGTAATACATGGTTTGTTCTTTCCTGTTTCAGAAAGGAAATATGTAGTATACCTGATTTTGAAGGGAAAAGAAAGGGGTGCATTGCCTTCCCAAATACAACCAATCAGAATATCTTGAAAGTCACTTTGCAAATCAAAATTCTTCTTTCCTTTCTTTTTTTTACAGAAAAGGTTTGGTATTTTAAATATGGCTACCAGGAATGGAATTAAAAACAACCAATGACAGGATTTAAAGAACAATGAGGTCCCAAGGCATTCAATCATAACCTGTCGACTTAACAAAACAAGAAAACAACTGGGGGAAAAAGATAGGAAATTATAGAAAGAAACCAAGAATCTCCTTATTATTCTTTTAACCAGCATTAAATCATCATCAAATGAATCTAGTTTCTCCAAATTAATAGAACTAGTATTTAATCTACCTTGCCTAATATAGAGATAAGCTTGCTTCTTGCCCATAAGATGTACAAGATTTAAAATTAAAGTAGAAAAGCATCACTTTCCAAGCCTACTATTTGGGGATGCACTGAAAAATTAACTGTTTCTATTAATGTATGCAGTATTTCATTCAAAATATTCTTTACATAATTATATTTCTTACAGCTAACTCTAAGAATGGCAATTTCAAATTAGGTGATTTCAAATACACCTACATGCCTAGATGTGAATTAACACAAATTTTAGCATCATCAGTTTGACAACAGAGCTGGAGATGGGGCGCCTGGGTGGCTCAGTCGGTTAAGCGTCCGACTTCAGCTCAGGTCACTATCTCGCGGTCTGTGAGTTCGAGCCCCGCGTCGGGCTCTGGGCTGATGGCTCAGAGCCTGGAGCCTGCTTCCGATTCTGTGTCTCCCTCTCTCTCTGCCCCTCCCCCGTTCATGCTCTGTCTCTGTCTCAAAAATAAATAAAACGTTAAAAAAAAAAAAAAAAGAAAACAGAGCTGGAGAGAAACTAAATAATGTGTTATAGACAACCAAATTTACATAATCAGATTCAAAGACATAGTAGAATGTCACATTTTCTTTGGGATTTAAAAAAAAAAACATGAAATTTGACAAATAATGCATTATAATTACCATCTCCAGGAGTTTATAAGTGTGGAACAGAATTTTTGGTTTTACTAGCAGTAAACTTTATGAAATGAATGTTTTAAGTGTATACACATTGTGCTTTTGGGGATTGTTACACAATTGTGGCAACACCATAAGATTCTCATGAAATATTTCTCCTTACAAGAAGGTTATGATACAAGTTAACTTTGGGAAATTCCACAAATAAGTAACTAACTAGAAGAGTCACCCTTCCACTTATCACTGACTTATGCCTAGAAAGCTGAGTTTTTGTCATTTATGATGTAACTGAGATAAGGAACTTCTCAGAGTCGTTTCACTGGAAACTTCGTGAAAGTCTGTAACTGGAAAAGTACCCCATTACCTAAGCATTAAATCTAAATTCTATAATACTCCCCACACTTTATTTCAGGGGTCAGACACACCCAGAAATCAATGTGAGATTTCAGTAAGGCATCTATAGGGAAATATTATTTCACATGATACTTGAAGTACATGTACTTCATTTTAGTGATTATTTGGTTCACCTTCTGAAAACTATAGAGATTATTCACTTGCCTAACTTTTTCTTTCTACCACAATGAATTATTTAATCTGAAAAAGATATATGTTTTTAAAATATACTCCTCATTCAATGAAAAAAATCTACAGCCCAGTTTTTTTTTTTTATGAGGTTGTATCGCACAGTACAAGTTCTGTAGAAAAGTACTTTAAGTTCTTAAATATTAGTTGAACTTCAGACTTTCTGTCTTCAGACCCAGGAGATATACAATTTAATTAGGATTAGGCAAGATGTAGACATAGATTATATACCGTGGTGACAGAAAGAAACTTTAGCTTGCAGTGGTTATACCTTTGCTATTTCACTGCTATTACAAACCCAAGCTGAACTTAGCCAGTTTATGCAAATCCTTGGCTAAGTGGAGTGGTTTAAGTATAAATGTGTACTTTTACAATATTAATGTGTTAAACCATTACTTCTCTTGATGCCATGTGAAAAGTATAGCTACATTTTATAACCAAAATACCATAGTGAATTACAGGCATATATTTCATTACTGAAACCAAAATTTGAACATGACTTTCTCAGTCTTTATGTCAATGTGATGTGAATTACCTCTAACAGATTGAAAACATGTAAGAAAACATGAACATTTCACTTAGAATGAATGACTCAGATAACAGGACATTTGTCTTAAGTATTAATGTGTTTGGTTCTAACAACACAAAGTAAAGCTGCAATTGAGCTGAATTTTACATGTAATATGGTGCATGTGGGTGGATTTCTAACATCTTCCTGATGACTCATATACAGTTTTTTTTTTCAATGGGTCTTGTTGTTGTTTACTTTAGGCTTACAATACTAATGCTATTTTGTGATCAATTTGGGAAACCCTACAACCTTCCCTGAGATGACCAAGAGATGCAGCTTGACGAATATATTTACTTGGCTAGCATGGTAATCAGAATCTAAAACTCACATTTCAAATGGCATATCACCTAGATAACACTGACAACAAGCCACTTTCTTGGCAAATGACTGATTGATGGTTCGTTCTTAACATGTCTGGAGAAACATATTAATAAGATAACCCATGTCTTTTTTCACTCTGTAATATCCACAGATGATCTCTATTTCAGACGACTCTAGGAGCTTAATGCAAATAAGAAAGAACACCTTTCTGGCTCATTAAGGCAACTGCTCAAGCTGTCATTCGCATTACCTCTCTGAAAATGCAGTACAGGAGGCAGCAGTAGGCCTTGTCTGCTGCAGAAACTAATGGCACAGAGCTACCTTTTGACAGCAGGGCTAAATTTACATGCTTTACATATTCAGTGAGTAAAAGACTAATTTACATTAATCAAATAAGCTATGTTTGCAGGATAGTCCCTCCCTTATTTGAAATATACCTATGCACCTTGTAGGGCTAGTCACTGACAATTGCATGCTAAATGAATTAATTGTGCTGAAGCAAACTGGGGCCTTTTATACTTCTTTAACCCTACTTATTTTCTCTATGGCAATAGTAAATTATGCCTCAGAAGATAAATAGCAAGTCATGCCTTAAAAGATGAGGTGTTCTGGTTTTCATTCTCGGACCTGCTAGGCTGACTACCTGTCAGATAAGACTGATGCCAGGTTTATGCTTTGAAAAGCTGACAAACCACAGATTTTTATTACTAAATCAAACCTGCTGGATTTAAATTCTGTGAACTTTAATTATCTTCTATTTAATTAAAAGAACTAGATTAAACCAAAAGTGGGTCTTGACAAAGGAGACTAAATGAGTTTTAGGGGATAAGAAGACTTTATTTTCACAAATCAATTTTCTCATTTTTAATAAAGCAACATTTACAGATAGAGGAAATTCCAGGAATCATTTTCTGTACAATACTTGTGGTTATCCAGTCCATCCCAGAATGATAATCACCTATCCTGTTCTTAAGAATCTCCACAGGAAGAGGTTCTGGACATGTTGAGAAGGTTTCAAACTGTTAAGGGCACTAAGTCAGTTTACCACAGATGGAGAAAAGGTTTTTTTTTTTGTACCTCACCAACTAAAAGATAAGAATTATTTCTGCTCCAAGGGTTCCTTTATTATTATTTTTCTTTATTTAAGGTAAGATTACATAATCACCAGTCCTTGCAGAATATCTTGTTTCATAGTGGAATAGTCATAAGGTATTGGATTATTTAACCAAGTACGCATTGTTGGTCTAGTCCAGCAGTTGGCAAACTTTTTCTGTAAAGGGTCAGGTAGTATTTCTGTGTTTTTTGGGCCATAGGGTCTCTGTCACAAGTACTCTACCCTGCTGTAGTAGTCTCAAATCAGCCACAGATAATACATAAATGAATGAACATGACTATGTTCCAGAAAGCTTTATTTATGGAAATTTAAATTTCATTTAATTTTCACATCACAAAATATTCTTGTGATTGTTTTCAATCATTTAAAGATGTAAAAATCATTCTTAGCATATGGGCCAGATTTGGCCTGGAGGCCACAGTTTGGCATCTCCTGGTCTAGACTCTGCTTAGGTCATTATGAAGGGGAGAGAAAATAGTGTAAAACATGGGCACATTTCATAATGGTTGGAGAGACAAGGTCAAAAACATTAAAAAATTTGACAAATAATATAATAAAGGGCTAAAGTGTCTGGGATGCCCAAAGGGGCTAAATGAGTGTGAATATGGGGGACAGGATTGTGATAGCTAGAAGAGTCAGACCAGGACTCATGTATCACCTAATTGTACCAGGAAGAACTAGTTGGGTTTATTTAGGTGAAGAAGAGAAGGAAAGATAACTCCAGGTAAAAGAAATAATATGAACCAAGATAGAGAAACAGCAGTAATTTAGCAGGATGCCTTTGTGGGAAAGTATGAGAAAGGCCAATGTAAGCAGTATCAATTGGAGAAATGAATTCAGTTATTCAATAATTATTGATCACTTCTGTGTTAAGAATTATGCTAAATACTAGAGATTCTGTGATAAATAAGACATAATTCTTGCCCTCCAATTGCTCATAGTCTTTTTAAAAGGACAAACAAGCAACCAGTTACAGTATAGGATATTTAAATTGAAGAGTAAAGCTACCTGAAAACAACTGTGATAATTTTTTAAGTTATGTCAATTTTCAACATTCCATTCATTTACATTTAAGGTAGAGATCTGTGATTTAAAGTATAAAGGGATTCCAAACACAAAATAAAAATCTTCTTGTGACCCACTCAAGGCCTGCTCACTTAAAAGTTCAGACTTAACTTCCTTTCCCAGAGAAATGGCAAAATCACATAAACTTCCTATAAGTAATTTCCAGGGACCCTTTGAAGATTATAATTTTAGAAAGGATTATTATTTTATTTGCTTGATTCACTGGTACTGGGCATTATGTTATGGGCCCTAACAATGTGCATACACCTATTTATAAGCCTTTTTGAGTAAGGTAAATTACCATGGAAACACCCAGAGTGTTTTTCACCAGAGATCTTTAAGGAAAGGATTTATATCTACCTGCATGAGATGGCACAGGATTAATAATGCCTAGACCACAGCGTGAATTTTCAACTGTCTGATTTGAAAACTCTTAAAAGTATTCCAGTGAAGATGTACACAAATTAATCACTCATATTTTAAAATGTAGTGCTGTTACTAGTCTTATTTGAGGCAAGAACTAAAAATTCAGGTACAAGTGTTTTTAGGAGTGTGACAAAAGAAAATCTGATTGAGGGGCACCTGGGTGGCGCAGTCGGTTAAGCCTCCGACTTCAGCCAGGTCACGATCTCACGGTCCGTGAGTTCGAGCCCCGCGTCGGGCTCTGGGCTGATGGCTCGGAGCCTGGAGCCTGTTTCCGATTCTGTGTCTCCCTCTCTCTCTGTCCCTCCCCGTTCATGCTCTGTCTCTCTCTGTCCCAAAAATAAAATAAACGTTGAAAAAAAAATTAAAAAAAAAAAAAAAAAAAAAGAAAATCTGATTGATCCTATAAATCCTTTGAATGAGCCCCCAAGTGAAAGGCATGATTGTAAGGAAATAGCAGAGCATGCAGTTTGGAATCAGACAAACCAGTGTGCAGATTCTGATTCAACTGCTCACTACCTGTGACCTTTGCCAACCAACTTAACTTCTCGAATCCTCCATTCTTCCTCCTTTTCCTTGGGAAAACAAAACCCAATGTTCAGGAATGTTGTTAAGATGTAGTAGATGGTTACATGTCACCTAGTTCAGTGCCTACACAGAAAGTAGGACAGCTGGTTGAAATGAATATCTTGTTTCTACTGGAAACTTTGGCATTTGACTTTTTTTTAAAGTTTATTCATTTTTTGAGAGATAGAAAGAGCACAAGCTGGGGAGGGGCACAGAAAGAAAGGGAAACAGAATCCGAAGCAGGCTCCAGACTCTGAGCTGCCAGCACAGAGCCCAATGCGGGGCTCAAACTCACCAACTGGGAGATCATGACCTGAGCCAAAGTCAGCCGCTTAACCGACCGAGCCACCCAGGTGCCCCTGGCATTTGACTTTCTTTAAAAAAGTCATGTTGTATAATCACCTAATCTTGTTTAAAATAGCACTCAGGCCATTTATGTAGCTGATCTTGGATTAGTCCTTGTTGCACAAGGATGATTTACCATCACAGAAAAGACGAAATAAAAAAAATTCTTTGAAATGTGCAAATAAATAGGTATCGTACTGAGCCCAGAACTCTGAATAAGACAAAATCACGAGTAGTACATTTTTAATATTGGCTCCGAATAAATATTAGACTATAGATTATACACAAAACACGTTTTTATTTCATTAGTTATTATACAGGCCATGATGAATATGTCACATGATAAATGAATGAACTAGTTATTGCCAGCATTCCATCCAAAGCTGCTTTCTTGCTTCTTTCTTTGGAAAGTAGTAAGTGAATGAATAAATGCTACTTTTTATGATACAAATGTCCTTCACTATTAGAATCTGTTGAATTCAGCAATGAATACATATTCATGAATGTGCACTCTTCTAAAAACAGAGATTTAGACAGTCTACTCCATTAAACATTAGTTTATTTTTCTTCCAGGTGTCAGCCAGGGAATCAACATTTTGGTCTGTGGCCTTTTCATGATGTCTGTCCTAATGGATGCCCCCTGGAAATAAAATCAACATATGTATAATGGAATAGATTTTCTAAATCTCAATTCTGAGAAGGGTATTGTTTGACAAATTAATTCTAAATATTAGGCCATGAACATAGATTTATAAATACAACTCCAGCTTAATTTGATGCTGATTAAAAATAATTAAAAACTATATAATTTATCATATATTCACATTATATTGGTGATGCTAATAATTAGATCCTGCCATGCCATCATCAACCTGCCATTTTCTTAGTTGAACTATTTCTTTTGTTAATCCCCACAAGGGCATCTTGCATATTTGATGAGGTAAATTGTGCCTCTGTCAGTCTGTTCAAGTTATGACAGGTATGCACAACATATTGCCTTTGTTGTGATTTGTCACATGGATATAATCTCAGTAGCACAATCATCTAAATTGCTAATAAATATTAACTAACATGTAGTGTTAAATTAAATGTACACACAAAACCTAATAAATTTCAGGGGTGCCTGGCTGGCTCAGTTGATAGAGCATGTAACTCCTGATCTCAAGGTTGTGAGTTCGAACTCCACATTGGGTATAGAGATTACTTCAAAATAAAAAAACAATTCCTAAAAAAACTAATAAATTACATATTCAAACCTTCTTGGTTTCCTTTACAGTAATCTATTTTTTTAAAAAGTCCTTTGAAATATTCTTTTTATCTCAACATAGATATACCAAAATCAAACTCAAATAACATAGGCTTGCTAAATATAAAACAATACGTATTGAAAATATGGAAGAAATAGTTTTTTCAAATTCTGTTAGACCAAGAGGGATGGGAAATGGGGTGGTAAAGGCCATATGTAGGCTAAAGTCACACAGTAGTTTCTGTCCTTGGTGTTAAGATCAACACACAACTGGGAACCTTCTATGTGTATCACTGTGGTAAGATACTGGCGCTAATGAATATGACACAAGTCCCTATCTTCCTTAGAGTCTTGTTTACTTTGAGAACCATTCTCTCCTGAAAATCACCCTAGGTGATGATGATGATTATAGAGAGGATAGCAGCAGCCATGCTCATAAGTGACAGTGGCCAGTGGCTGATATTAGGAACTTTATAATGGCCTAGTATTCTACTCCCTGGTATGGACAATGTGATGGCAGTAGGAATATAATGTGGGAAAATCTTAAGTGGGAAAATTTTGCCTCTATTTTTTTAAAAAAAGTATTCCCTTGGGGAGCCTGGGTGGCTCAGTCGGTTAAGCAGCCGACTTCGGCTCAGGTCATGATCTCGCGGTCTGTGAGTTCGAGCCCCACGTCGGGCTCTGTGCTGACAGCTCAGAGCCTGGAGCCTGTTTCAGATTCTGTGTCTCCCTCTTTCTTACCCTCCCCCATTCATGCTCTGTCTCTCTCTGTCTCAAAAATAAATAAACGTTAAAAAATTAAAAAAAAAAGTATTCCCCTGCCAGCTTGGTCTAATTGAGGGCTCTTACAGACTGACCTAATGAACCTTCAGCTTGGGAGGCTTCAATTATTCCCTGATAAGCAGTGAACTCAAGTTTTACTGTAGGCATCATCTCCTAAGCCATAGTGATCTATTAGATTGGCAATGGCCTCCAAATACCACCACAAACATTTACTGAAGGCCAATCCTGGCAGGAATGTTGTCAAGATAATTTTTCAGGTTTTATAGTTGCTCTACAAATCAGGTCCAATCACATTGTTGTAGGTTTAGATTAAGCATATAATTGTGTACTCCCATGTTAAATACATAGTTTCTGCTAGGATTTTCCAAAGCGGTAAATTATGGTATATGAAAACACCAGACAGACATAAATATAAATATTATTCCTCTGTAGACTGTGAAATATATTTTAAAGTTATGTTCAACTTTAAAAAAATCTATTCATTTTACAGTTATTTTATCTGTTTCTTCCCTACGCATTAAAGCCAGCTTATAAATGCAGAACAGGGAAGATGAGACAGAAGGCCAGGACAGGAATGAGTCAGGACTTTAACACCAAAAATATGTCCTGTACAAAGTAGTCCCTGGGTCACTTAGAAGGATATTTCTACTGTATCTTAGGTCTTAAAGTATAATTCCACAGGAAAAGTGTGGAAACCAGTATATTAGTCTCTTTTAGAAAGAAGGAAGACCATGCATTGATTTCAAATCTTTGTATAATAGGGGCACCTGGTTAACTGTCCAACTCTTGATTTCAGCTCAGGTCATGGTCTCATGGTTCTTGAGTTTGAGCCCTGCATGGGGTTCCATGCTGACAGTGCAGAGCCTGCTTGGGATTCTCTCTCTGTCACTCTCTCTCTGCCCTTTTCATGCATTCTCTCTTTCTCTGTCTCTCTCTCTCTCAAAAAAATAAACTTAAAAAAATCTTTGTGTAACAACAACAAAAATAAATTAGTGTAACTATTCATAGTTTTCTAGAAATAACAAGTGACTTACCTTCTTGGAATTAAACGAGGAACATGGGGTTTTAGAGTATGAAAGTTGTGATTAACATTTTAAACTTCTGAAATCACTTTTATGATGGACTTTTCATATCAGTTATCCTTAAATTTAGTACAACATTTTTTGTTCTCAGCCTTAGAAAAAAGGATGTGTTCATGAGATTATACTGCTTAGATAGAATGCTAATTTTAGGTTTGAAATTGTCTTCCATTCCTCTTAGAAATCTGAATGACTAATTTAGACAGACTTTAAAAAGAGAGAAATTAAGATACTTTAATCCACAGAAAGAGAAAAAAATATATACACTTTTCTCAAATCACTTCTTAAGTAAAGCATATATAATAACCCCATGATTTTGAGCTTGTCAGCAGAAATACATTCAAACATACCTACACACACAGACACATACAGACACACACACACACACACACACACATTCAAGCTACACAGCCATCACAATAAGATAGTGTCTGACACCAACATGAAACCAGGCACATACCAACAGATTTGGTAAATCTACTTTGTTGAACATCAACTCCACCCTCTCTGGGGCTCTTGCCTTTACTAGCAGCACTGATTCTGCATAACTACAGTCAAGCAACAACAACAACAAACAAGGATTAATGAAATTGGCTGGTTCAGGGAGAGATCTATGGCAGGGTGGTGTTTTCATTCTTCTAAAAGCTCTAAATTCATCTACTTAGTTTTCGGTGTGTTCAAAGCATTTCAATTTGTTTTTTTCTACGTGAGAATAAGAAAAACATACTGATCATGGGTTAGAGAAGTAAATGGGAGATATAATTCTTTTTAACACTTCAGGAAAGGATCTAACCAAATTATCTTTTAAGCCACATAACTGGTTAACTATAGATTGAACTGGGCATTTGTATTTTTTATACTTTCCTATTATTTTGATACTATAAGTAATGCCAATGACTTTTTAAATAACCTACATGTCTTGGCAAATGAGATCTTGTCTCATCAATGTGGTTGCTGTGGGAGTTAAAGAATCATTGCTTGATTCTATCACTGTGTGAGATATTTGTGAAGTGCCTCTTTGGGATGTATTTAGAGTCAGCCTCACATTCTTTTACATAGTTTCAATGAAAACAATTCTTTGATATTTTATAGACCTGAATTTTGGACGAGTATTTCAGAGTCAAATAGAATAGATAAGCTTGGTAATTAAGCTGTGTAATACTAATGTTTGGTTAAAAACTAGGTGCAACTATAAAGAAATGATATTGAATTTCTCGTTTAGCTCAAATGGCACTCTGAAGAACATTTATTTGGATAAATAAATTCTTGTTAGGTTAGTAGTAACAGCAATATTTTCATTAAAATATAAATGAACACACAAATGTGTGTGTCCAGAACTGTAAAGTTGGACATTTCGTTCATTTTACAGATAAGGACATAGAGGCCCAGCACCTAATATACTCCTAGCAAAGTACCTGGTATACAGCAAAGTGCTTATTAAATGCAAAAATTATCTATGTAGCCAAAGTGGTGATCTGTGGAGAAATACACAATATATTTAAAACAGTGTTATAAGACTAGACTTATGGGTATAGCAAATATCTGTCCATTTGTTTGTCCTTTCCTATACTTCTTCCTCAGAGAATATGTTCTTCCATATAGTTCCTGGAAGAGGTAGCAATCCCATGAACCATGTGATCTTATTCCTGCCCTGGTAGATTGAAACACTTTGGACACCTGACCCAAGGGAACAAATCCAAACATGAGGCTGTTCCAGTCAGATTCTGTTACAAGAATGTGAACTCAAATAGGCCAATGTCATGTAAAGATTAGCACTTGAAGTAAGGGTCATGCTTTATCACAACTATGGCAGTCATGTTTAAACTAGGGAAACTGATAAAGAAAAAGAAGAGGCAGAGATGAGTGAGAGCAGGGAAGGGTAGAGAAAGAAGCTTGTATTTCTAACTTTCCAGTTTTGTTTCCAGTCCAAGGCACTCTATGGTCTGACTGCTATTTCCTATCCTTGGATGTCCAAAAGGTTGTCTATCACATCCTTGAATAAATTCCACTTATTTCAAGCCAGTTTGATTTCTATTCCTTTAACTAAAGAAGCCTGAACACAATGTATTATTGGGCTTCTATGTCCTCCTTTAGCTTTTTAATAAAAAAATTAGAAAAATAATTTTTAAACTGCTCATGGAATGGTTCTATGCCCAGGGAGATTAAGTGATTTCCCCCAAGTCATTCACATAGTAGCAGGTCAAGGACTAGAAACTACATCTTGTAACTCAGCAAATAGCTCCTATCAGTAGAATATGCTAGTTCAGGGCACAGACCCTGAAGCTACATGACCTTGGAAATGTTACTTAACCTCTCCTTGCCTCATTTTCCCCCTCTATAAAAGGAATAATAGTACTTCACCCATCCCATAGGATTGTTGTGAGAATTATATTAGTTATCATATCACCTAAATAGTAACAGCTAATTGAACCTGGACAGTAATCTGACCTAAAGGGCAGCCATCCTAGGCCCTAATGTAAAACAAAACAAAACAAAAGTGTGGTTGGGGGAGAACAACAAAATAACGCTCCTCTGACAGGAATGTGGAATTGGAACCAACAGTTCTTGTCAGGAGCTAGAAGGAGCAGTTAGACCAGGATAAGTAGAGTCTCCCTCCAAGCACAAGAGAAGCAAAGTACCCTTTAAAAAAGGCCCATGAACTCGTGTTGTGGGGCATTCCAGAGACAATCTGAATGTGGAACGAAGTTCCCATTTTCAGGCATCTAGATCTAGATGTAGGATATCGCCTATCCTGAATTCCCATGAGCTTCTCTGTAGCTGTTCAATAAGCTCAATTTATATAGCTTCTGGTTATGAAATAAATAAGACACAGGGATGTAATATACAGCATAGGGAATATAGTCAATTATGTTGTAACAAGTTTATATGGTGACGGATGGTAACTAGACTTCCCAAGGTGATCACTTCATAGTAATATAAATATCCAATAAGTTATACACCTGAAACTAATACAGTATTGTATGTCAATTATCCTTCAATTAAAAAAATACCTTTTTGTTCTTTGTAATCAACAAAGACACAATTAAGTAAAATACTTATTAATATCACCTTAAGTTTTTATATGAAAAGAAAAAGTAATTACATATACAAGGCAGCAGCAGTGGGGAATGGTCCATATGCCTCTCATCACAAACTTATTTTCCTAGTGTTTTCATACTGTTTTTCAGCATCGTCAATACAATAGTCTCATTTCTCTCTTTTTGGGTGCTTTATCACCATCTTATCACCAGAAACTAAATAACACAGGTCTTAAGAATGAGTAATTAATCATTCTATATCCATTTAGCACCATTGGATTAATTGTTTAACATGACAGATAATAGTTTAAGCCTACATTCCCCCAATGAAAATGTGAAAATATTCTTTACTGAGGTCCTTTACCCTTAGAAGGCAAACCAAACTTTAAAGCATGTTCCATAATTTGTACCCTGAAAATATTTTCTAAAACAGCAAAACAGCAACCTGAGCACAAACTAGAAGAAAAATAAGACTACTGCAAATCGTAAACAAGTTCAGATGATTTATAGGAAGAGTATTCTACAAAGATCCCTTAGTGTCAAGATATAAACAGTTTTTAGTGCTATTTAGTTAAATGATAATTATAAAACTCATTGAACTGAATGAGAATTAGGATTGTGAGACAAATGCTTGTAAGCGGTTAATTAATTCATATGAACAACACAGCTCAGCTAAAAATGGGCTGATTATTCTAAACCACCCATTTGTCTCCTTTTTACTATTGCTCTCGTTTTCCATCAGACTCACCCTGTTGTACCCTCACCCCTAGTATCAAATGTCAGGAGGTAGAAATATTTAAAAGGAAATGTGAGCCAAAGGCATTTTGCAAGGGTACATCAAGGGTACAAATATGTCTGCTGGAACACTGAAATGAAAAAATCATTTATTAGTACACCATGGCTTATAACATCCCAAAGGGTTCAATATTTTCACTATGTACACAAACATATCCCTTCCTCCTTTTCAAATGCCTCATTACAGCTAAGCCTGGAGCTTTTTTCTTAAAAATATTTCCTCTGAAATTATTAATAATCTGAAGTTCCCTACAGGCCAATGGTATTATTACAGTCAAAACGGATCAATATGCATATATACTTACATACTCTCTTTTTACACTATTTAAAATAACAAAGTATTTAGTGGGAACAGTAAAGAATTTATAAGCTATATACGGGAAAGCCTAGAGGAAGATGGCAATATCCCAGACTCTATGGAAACAGCTCTTGAAGCTTATTAGGTGGGTGTAGGAGACTGTAATAGGATTATGAGTTTTGGTTTAGCCTGTCCATCATTTCAAAATCCCCATAACTAAAGGGAATATCTTCATAGGGGTCTGAGTTTAATATTGAAGCTGTTTTATTTAATTCTTCCTATTTTATAATGCTGAGTGCTAATTAGTTCCATCTACTTTCTTCAGGATTGTCAACAGGCAACTTGGAAGCCAAGAACCTACTGAATTATGGATTAACCAGTTCTGTAACAGCATGTTCAAGCAACCTAGTTAGCTACTCCAAAGTGTAGTATTATTATGGGCACAGGAAAACATAAAATCCTTTTGTTATCTTCTGCTTAAAAGCAGAAAAATAAATCCCTATAAGTAAACTATTTTTGATGTGTTAATGAATATTTTAAATATGAGAACTCAAATAAATAATATTTACTTTTGTGTTTGTCAAACATTGCCTATTAATTTCACAATATCCACGATATCTGCTACAAAAATGGACAAACTCATCTTAAAATTTTTTGAACACAGATACAAATTTTAAAGATGGAAAAGACTGAGATTGAGCCTGACTATCATGAGTCTCCTCATCTACCTTCACTTTCATTGAACCTGCATCCCAACCTCCCTGAGCCTTTTCATCACTTTCCTACTTTTGGCATTTCAATTGACTGCTTTATCCTACAGCTAGCCTCTAGAATCAGCCCCTTAGGGTCACATATTCTGGAATTAGAAGGGATGTTAGAGATAATCTGATGTAGCTCTCTCATTTCATAAGGGAAATAACTGAGATGCAGAGGTTAAGTGACCTATTTGATAGGTGATAGCAAAATTGGAAAATGAATCCAAGTCTCCTGATTCCCTGCTCAATGCACCTTCAGTTCTACTTTATCGTCATAACCATCCCACTCAACCATGCCCAAACTTGCTGGCCTCACTAGGCTGCTGATCTACCCTTCAAATAATATGGGAACCTGCTCCCCTAGACATTAGTTTCCTTAGCCTCAGGTAATCGAGCTATGATTGATTACTAACAAAGCTTAACATGGCCATGCCTATTGTGTGCTTCCTGGCTTACTCAAGTGTGTTCAAACTCCTCTTGTTTCTACAGGCTTCCAATTCGACCCTCCTTTTCTCATTCCTAAAGGATGATCTTGCCTTCTACCTTGTAAGAATTAGTCTGTGTCCTGAGTTTCATCATTTGCCTTCACCTAGACATCAATTATCTTCTATCTTGTCCATCTTTGTGGTAGAAACAGTTCTCCTTTTTCTCTCCTCCTGAAAGTTAATGCTCCTATGTTTATTCCCTTCCTTATGAACACTTACAATCTCACCCTCTTAACTGCTGCCTTTTCTGTAAACCAAAACAAATAAAATTAATTGCTAATGATTAATAATAGCAGTAATAGCTAGTATACAAAGTGCTTATGGTGTACTAGGCATCATGTTAGGCACTTTGCAAGTATTAATTCATTTAATTCTCATAACAACCTATGAAGTAGGTATTTCTATCATGCTCATTTTACAAAAAAGGAAATTTAAATAGAGAGAGGTTAAGTAACTTGCCCAAGATGCACAACTGAGAAGCAGAAATGGCAGGATTTGAACCCAGAGAGCTTAGCTCCAGAGTCTGTGTTCCTAATCATTACACTGTTTCTTTAACATATGTTATATCTATACCATCACTTATCAGCTTTATTATGTTGGGCAACTTACTGAACTTCTCAGAGAGTCAGTTCCCTTATATAAAATAATATTCTGAATCTTAAAATATTGATATGAAGATTAAGTGAACTAGAAAATATATAATCTACCATGACTGGCATATTAAATGTCAGTTTAAAAAAATACTAGACAGCAGTACAAAAGAAATAGGAAGATAACTATGCACTAATATAAAAGAATGTGCAAAACACATTGTCAAATAAAACAAGGCGGCAAATAAATAAATAAATAAGTAAATGCCATTTCACACAATATGGATAATAATAATAACTACCAAGCCTAGCTTTTATTAACCAAGTATTCAGGGATAACTCTCTCAGAGGAAACTATGCTTTATTATGTGCTTAAGAAATCTTTACCAAGCACTGTTCTAAGCACTTTACCAATGTTAACTCATTTAGTCCCCAAACAACCATAAGGTGAATCCTAGTATTATTTCCAGAGGTGAGACAAAGAGGTGATTAACTTCCCCAAGATCACAAAGCTAGTAAGTGGCAGACCAAGATTTGGACCCAACCATTCTAACTCCAGAGTGTATGCTAGGCAGACTCTCAGTGTAATAGTTTGTTGTAGGAGGGCAAATGTGCAATACCCAGGTCATGGGAGAATAGCACAGATGCATATAGCCATAGCAAATATGAAAAGGTATAGTCTAGCTTATGTTCCCCAAACTTGTCAACTCAACAAAATTATCTTGAGATTATAAAAAGAAAACAAAACCAGAATCCTGGGCCCCATCCTAAACCTATTAAGTCGGATTCTGGGAATGGAGACCAGTAGAAGTTAACAGAGGAGTAAGTCAGAATCACTTAGTAGCTTTTTCAAAATACCCACACCTAGAGTCCATCCCCAGACAGTCTGCTTCAGCATATCCATGATGGTTTCCAGGCCTCACTTGATACTTTTGGGGGATGCTAGGGAACCAACAAATCATTTTGAAAACTGATGAACAAAGAGAAAGAATCAAGCATTCACCCTGTCTTCTCCACATGAAATGTACCTGAATGAGACCAAATAGCTGATGAGGGGACATATCTTTTTATAGAAGTATTACAAATAGCTTTTTAAAAAGAAGGGATGATAGAATATCACTCTTGAATTAATGGATCCAGACAATGATCATAAATGGCTGCTGATACACTAAGAGTCAACCAGCCAGCATGTGCTCCATTATAAAAATAGCACATCACCAACAATAAGGATGTCTTGCTAAAAACATGGAACCCAAATCTGATTTAGCTTCTATATCTAAGTTTATAGAAAATATGTGGGATGGGGAGATAGGTAAAGATATATGTAGATAACACCACTGGGATGCAATAATAAAAAATACAAACTCTATCAGACAAATGACCTGGTTCCTTCCATAATTAACAGTTGAAAATTAAAATTAAAAAAAAAGAGATGAAGATGTATAGTAGCTAGCTTCCAAGATGACCCCTCCAATTATCTTCAACTCTTGGTATTCATGCTCTGGTAAAGTTTTTTCCCACACCATTTCTGGGTTAGTCTGTATAACCAATAGAATATGACAGATGTGTTGTTATGTCATTGTCAAGCTAGGGCATGGAAAGTACTATGGCTCCCTCTTTGCTCTCTCAGATCACTCACACTTGGGGAACCCATATATCATGTTGTAGGAGACTCAAAAAGCCCTCCAGAGAGGCTCACATGGTGCAGAAGTAAACTGGAAAGCAGGTTCAAGCCCACAGATGACTGCAGCCCTGGACAAAGTCCTGACTGCCACAGACAATGAGACAGAATCATTCAACTGAGCTGCTCCAAAATTCCTGTCACACAGAAACTTTAGATGATAAATATTTATAATATTAAGTCACTAAGTTTTGAGGGTAATTTGATGTATAGCAATTGATAACTAAATACAAGATAGATGTCACAGTTTCAAATAGAGACTTAAGAGAATAACAGAAATAAATAGATCTTATTCAGTTCCTGATTCAAAATGGGGGCTGGGGAAGTAGTAGATAAAGAAATGTGAACACCAGATATTTATTAGCAAGGAAATATTTTTCATCATGTATGATAATATTACTTAGTTATGTTAGAAATAATCCTTATATTTTGTGAATACATATAGAATATTTACAGATGAAAAAATGTAATGTCTAGGACTTAATTGAAAATATCCAAGGGTGGGAGTAGATAGAACAAAATTGAACAGGAATTGAACATTTTTGAAGCTAGGTGCTGGGTTTACTATATTACTCTATTTTGTATATATTTTAAAATTTCACAATAAAGAGTAAGGGTTAAAAAGTATTGGCTGACCATCAAGGCCTCACATCAGATGAAGCAATTCCAATTAAACCAGCTAATTAGTAGAGGCAAGTTCTCAGTAGCCATATAATGTTCATCTATGGGTGTCATTGCATACAAATATATATATATTTTATATACATATACATATATATATATACATATATATACACACATATATATATACACACACATACACACACATATTTTTATACGTATATAGTGTGTGTGTGTGTGTGTGTGTGTGTGTATCTTTTTTGGTGTGGCCATGTCATTTTTCTCCAGCTAGACATAAGATAGTAGCTTGGAGATTTTTTTTGTTTATTTATTATTTGGTTTATTTATCATTGAGGTTTTCTTTTCATTTTTTTTAATATGTGAAATTTATCGTCAAATTAGTTTCCATACAATACCCAGTGCTCATCCCAAAAGATGCCCTCTTCAGTGCCCATCACCTACCCTTCCCTCCCTCCCACCCCCCATCAACCCTCAGTTTGTTCTCAGTTTTTAAGAGTCTCTTATGCTTTGGCTCTCTCTCCCACTCTAACCTCTTTTTTTTTTCTTCCCCTCCCCCATGGGTTTCTGTTAAGTTTCTCAGGATCCACATAAGAGTGAAAACATATGGTATCTGTCTTTCTCTGCAGAAAGACCTAAGCCTTTTTGTAGGAAAAAGAAATAAATTTAAAGCAAGACACTAAGAAGAAAAAAAAAAACATAGGATAACTCATGACACATAAGTCTGAAGGGCGTAAGAAGAGTAAGATGAAGAGTATAATGTGTGTCTCAAGAAGGGATACTGAAAGAAACTGAGGGAACTTTGAACATAATTTACTGAGATTGAAGGGTGTAGGTTTTAGTTTGAAGGATTGGGGAGAGTAGAGGAAATCTAGAACAACTAGCAAGGCATGTGATTCAGTGTACAATGAACAAGGAGACTGCTAAGCAGTAATGAAGATTCAAATAATGCTACAAGAATACTGTATACATAAAAGATGAATATAATATTTTAGATTCTTCCACAAGGAAATGAATTTGCTTTTAGAATTTATTTTATTGTTATTGTGTGATTTTACTTTTAAGAGGAGAGGACTGAGTAGCAACCGTGCTTCAATTGTAACACAACTAGCAGGGAGATATGATTTCTAAATACTGTATTTCTTATGTTGTATACTTTTTCTCAGGAAGCTTTCCAAATTTATTGAATAATTCATGATTTGCTTTTAATAATCTGCAACAGTTGGGAAATACATAAATATTTCTTCTCTTACTTTGTGAAAGTCCAAACAAAGCAAGGGTCAACTAACAAAGGCAATATGAAACAGCAAAAACCTCATATTTGAATAGCAATCACTTAAACATCTGTATCCATGGGCACCTGAGAATAATGCCTCAATAAATAGCTATGGACACTTAGGAGAGGAAGCTTAGATATAATAATATTGCATAATTTAATAGGACACATAGCTTTAGAGCAATTTCATTTTTAAATAGAAAAACCTAAAGTAAGATCTCCACTATCCAGAAACCTCAGAGGATAAGTTGATCTGGATAGCTGAGGGTTTATAAATTTTAAACACCAACCATTTTTACCTTAGCCATTTATATAGAAATGTTTCACAGATATATTATACATTTTGTTGCATATATAAAGAGAATCTAGAGAAAACACATCATTGTTGGTTCACACAATTATCATGAACATCAAATATTGGGCTGTACTCTAAATCCAACAAAGGCATACTTAAGGTATGTCTGTTTGTTCCTTTTTTAAATAGAGCAGAACTAATCTGTCTTTAAATTTCTTTCTCATTTTAAAAATATTTAAATTGGTCGCCACCACCACCACCACCACCACCACCACTACTACTACCACTACCACCACTAACACCGCCGCCACCACTGCCACCACCACCGCTGTGTTCTGGTGTAGAATTTGGAATCCCTGTGTGTGGTTAACAATGAAGCAGAATTCAAACATGCCAGCTTTCCTCAGCAAGCTGTGGACGCTTGTGGAGGAAACCCATACCAACGAATTCCACACCTGGAGCCAGAATGGCCAAAGTTTTCTGGTTCTGGATGAACAAAGATTTGTAAAAGAAATTTTTCCCAAATATTTCAAGCACAATAACATGGCAAGCTTTGTGAGGCAACTGAATATGTATGGTTTCCATAAAGTTTTACATATTGGCTCCGGAATTGTAAAGCAGGAAAGAGATGGTCCTGTTGAATTTCAGCATTCTTACTTCAAACAAGGCTAGGATGACTTGTTGGAGAACATTAAAAGCAAAGTTTCATCTTCAAAACCAGAACAAAATAAGATTTGTCAGGAAGATTTAACAAAAATTATAAGTAGTGCTCAGAAGGTTCAAATAAAACAGGAAACTATTGAGTCCAGGCTTTCTGAATTAAAAAGTGAGAATGAATCCCTTTGGAAGGAGGTGTCAGAATTATGAGCAAAACATTCACAACAGCAACAAGTTATTTGAAAGATTGTCTAGTTTATTGTTATGTTGGTTCAGAATAACCAACTTGTGAGTTTAAAATGTAAAAGGCCTCTACTTCTAAATACTAATGGAGCCCAAAAGAAGAATCTATTTCAACATATAGTCAAAGAACAAGCTGATAATCACCATCATAAAGTTCCACATAGTAGGACTGAAGGCTTAAAGCCAAGGGAGAGGATTTCAGATGACATGATTATTTATGATATAACTGATGATAATGCAGATGAAGAAAATATCCTAGTTATTCCAGAAAGTAATGAGGATGTTACATGTGATCCCTCCAACTGTAGCCAGTACCCTGATATTGTCATTGTTGAAGATGACAATGAAGATGAGTATGCACTTGTTATTCAGAGTGGAGATCAGAATGAACCAGCTAGAGAATCCCTAAGTTCAGGTAGTAATGGCACCAGCCCTCTCATGTCTAGTGCTTTCCAGCTAACTGGCTCACCTAGTCTGACCACAGAAGATCCTGTGACCATGATGGATTCCATTTTAAATGATAGCATCGATCTTTTGGGAAAGGTTGAGCTGTTGGATTATCTTGACAGTATTGATTGCAGCTCAGAGGACTTCCAAGCCATGCTGTCAGGAAGACAGTTTACCATAGACCCATATCTCCTGGTTGATTTTGAAAATAAAGGATTAGAAACTACCAAGAACAATGTAGTTCAGCCAGTTTCAGAAGAGGGAAGAAAATCTAAACCCAAAACAGATAAGCAGATTATCCAGTACACTGCCTTTCTACTTCTTGCATTCCTTGATGGGACCCCTGCTTCTACTGTTGAATAGGAGAGTACAGCATCATCAGAAGTTATGTCCTCTGTACATTAATGCATAGAATTTGATGAGCTTCTGGATAGCAGCCTAGATCCAGAGCCAACCCAAAGTAATCTTGTTCACCTGGAGCCACTGACTGAAGCCAGAGCTAGTGAAGCCACACTGTTTTATTTATGTGAACTTGCTCCCGAAACTCTGGATAGTGATATTCCACTATTAGATAGTTAAATCCCCAAGAAGTGGACTCTACATGTACATATTCATCAAAATGATTAACTATTTATTTTAAAGTATCATTTGGTACTTTTTTTTGTAAATCGCTTTGTTTTGTTTAGTCAGATACTGTGGAATCAAAAGCACCTTTTGCTTTTCTTGCTTACATACTCTTGCAAAGCTTTCAGATGTTACTCAGCTACATAGGTACACAAGATTTAATGCACATTGTTGGTATATCTTTAAGTTGGATTCAAATGGCCATTTTTCTCCAATTATAGTAAATTGGATTTCTTTTTTACATATATGCCCATTAACCCCAGTTAAACTTTTGTTTGTTTTACTTGTTTGATGCTGTTTGCATTGAGTGTAAGTCACTAGAACTAATGGTAGAACTCTTAAAGCTTTGTCTGTTCCTGTTACTTTTACTAAATATTTTTCACCTGGCTTATTTTTAAAAACTGGGAAATAAAGTGCCTGTATCTTGTAAAACTTCATTTGTCTCCCTTGTTCACAGAAGTTCATTCACGTTCAACAGGAAAGGCAAAGTATACTTGAGTGATTGCTGTCAGATATGGCTCCAGCTTCATATACATAGAAAGAAGGGAGTGGGATGGCATCAACTCCATCCATCTTGTTGGACTTGTTTTAAGTAAAAGTTTTCTGATTTGTTTGTGTTTTTTTGAACCATACTATTTAGTAAAATAAATATAATGAATGTTGTGTACAAAAATATTTAAATTATTATTTGATTTATTCTGATGATATAATCAACACATGGCCATGAAAGAATATTATGAAAAGTTGGAAGAAAGTAAAAACTATCCATAGTACTGTGATACAGTTACAAGGACTTAATGTTTTGTATCATTCTGATTTTTTCAGCAACTGTATACATATATTTTACTGAGCTGAGATCAATTGTGACTAGTTTTGAATCTTGTGCTTTTGCTTTGTAAAATGTTATCTGCTTTGATAATCAGTTCATCTTATCCAATGGAGTCAGCATATTAGCTATCACTTTTTATTGCTGTGAGGGAGTCTTAACATACTCACACCTTCAGTATTTTCTAGGAGTGAAAAAAAGGCCAGAAAACCAGGATGGCAGCAGAGTAGGAGGATCCTAGGCTTGTCTCCTCCCATGAACACAACTAGATAACTATCAGATCATGCTAAATAACTCAGAAATCAGCCTGACCACTGACAGAACAAACTTCACAACTAAAGGTGTTAGGCAGTTAGTTAGGCATGAGTAAGGAGGAACAAAGGCCAGATTCTGGTCACACACTGGGAGCCACCCCCCGCCCCCACCAGGGTTAACAGCCACTCCCTCAGAGCCACTTCTAAGGGCTAACAGAACAGGAAAGGGGTAGCCACAGAGCTAGATCAAAAGCCACAGGGGACTCCCAAGAACTGAGCATGTGAACAAAAGATGCCACTTGCCCTTAAGGTCACAGCAAAAGCTCATTAGAAATTCATAAATATACAATACATAAAAACATATGATATATCATGGGTAGGTGCATGTACAGAAGCCAAAATGTTATACAACTGATAGCTGTCAATCAAAGATGTCAATAGAAGCCAAATATACATGTATACAAAGCTGGCTTAAAAAGATACAGCTAGAGCTTCTCCGTCCCATTGCCAGTCATGCTCAGGCATTTACCCATTTTTGCTCTTGAAAGTGTACCATACTTATCTCCTCAATAAATTCTGGTCTCAGGTCTCCAATTCTTTGATGCATCATGGTCAAGAACCAAGTGACTTGGTGACAAAGGGAGAGAAAAGGCAACATTGAAGAAGGAGTGCATACATAACTGGCTTTTCTAACATAAAGAAGCAGCCAGAGGTTTAGACAAAATGCAAAGATGGAAGTGAAAGAACAAGATAAGGCCATGGCCAGAGATCTAAGTGAAACAGATATAAGTAACATGCCTGATGGAGAATTTAAAGCAACAATCATAAGAATGCTTACTGAGCTTGAGAGAAGAATAGAAGACATCAGGGAGACCATTAGCACAGAGATAAAAGAGTTAAAAAAGAATCAACCAGAGGAGAATAATGCAATAAATGAGATTGGAAAGAGGCTTAATGCAATGACAGGAGGCTAGAGGAAGGAGACCTAGAGGAATTAGTGACCTAGAAGATGAAATAATAGAAATTAATGAAGCTAAACAAAAGAGAGAAAGAAGAACTATGCAACAGGAGGACAGACTTATGGAACTCAGTGACTCCACCACATGTAAAAACTTTCATATTACAGGAGTCCCAGAAGAATAAGAAAAGAGAAAAGGGGGCAGAAAGTTTATTTAAAGAAATAATAGCTGAAAACTTCCCTAATCTGGGGAAGGAAACACATCAAGATACAGGAGGCACAGAGAACTCCCATTAAAATCAACAACAGCAGACTAACACCAAGACATATTATAATCAAATTTGAAAAATATAGGGGCACCTGGGTGGCTTGGTCAATTAAGTTTCTGACTCTTGATTTTGGCTCAGGTAATGATCTCGTGGTTTGTGAGTTCAAATCCCGCAGTGGGCTCCGTGCTGAGAGCACAGAGCCTACTTATAATTCTCTTTCTCTCCATGCCACCCGCCCCCCACACATGCTTTTTCTATCTCAAAATAAATTAATAAATATTTTAAAAATGTAAAAAAATAAATTTGCAAAATATACTAATAAACAAAAAATCTTAAAAGCAGCAAGACAAAAGAGGTCCCTAACTTACAAGGGAAGACCCATAAGGCTAGCTGCAGATCTCTCCACAGAAAGTTGGCAAGACAGAGGGGAGTGGCATCATTTATTCAAAGTGCTGAATGGGAAATATATGCACCCAAGAATACTCTATCCAGCAAGGCTATTATTCAGAACAGAAGGAGAGATAAAGAGTTTCCCAAACAAAAATTAAAGGAGTTCATGATTACTAAACCAGCTTTGCAAGAAATATTAAAGGGGACTCTTTGCATGCAAAGGAGAGACCAAAAGTGATAAGAAAGAAAGTATCCGAGAAAATTTCCAGCAACAATGACAAAACAAGTAATAAAATGGCAAGAAATACATATTTACCAATAATTACTCTGAATGTAAATGACTAAACATTCTAATCAAAAGATATAGGCTATCAGAATGGATTAAAAAAAACCAAGACCCATGTATATGCTGTCTATAAGATAATTCTTTTAGACCTAAAGACATCTGCAGATTGAAAGTGAGGGGATGGAGAAATATTTATCACACAAACGGATGTCAAAAGAAAGCCAGAGTATCAATACTTATATCACACAAACTAGACTTGAAAACGATTGTAACAAGAGATGCAGAAGGGCACAATATGATAATAAAGGGGTCTACCTGACAAAAAGATATAATAATTGTAACTCTATGTACTCAATATGGGAGCACCCAAATATATAAAACAATTAATAACAAACATAAAGTAACTCATTGATAATAACATAATGATAGTAGGGGATTTTAACACCCCACTTACATCAATAGACAGATCAGCTAAATAGAAAATCAACAAGGAAACAATAGCTTTGAATGACATACTGAACTAGAAGGACTTAACAGATATTTTCAAAACATTCCATCCTAACAGCAGAATACACATTTCAAGTGCATGTTGGACATTATCCAGAATAGATCACATATTAGGTCACAAAACAGCCCTCAACAAATACAAAAAGACTGAAATCATACCATGCACCTTTTCTGATGACAATGCTGTGAAATCAGAAGTCAACCACAGGAAAAATTCAGAAAGACCACAAATACATGGAAGTTAAACAACATGCTACTGAACAATGAATGGATCAACCAGGAAATCATGAAAACAAATTGAATCAAGAACATAATAGTACAAAACCTTTGGGATGCAACAAAAGTTGTCCTAGGAGGGGAGTATATAGCCATATAGGCCTACCTCAAGAAGTAAGAAAAATCTCAAATAAACAACCTAACTCTACACCTAAAGGAGCTACACAAAGAACAACAAATGAAGCCTAAAGCCAGTGGAAGGAAGGAAATAATAGGGACAAGAGAAGAAATAAATGATGTAGAAACTAAAATATACAATAGAACGGATCAATGAAAGTAGGAGCTGTTTCTTTGAAAAAAAAAATAAAATTGATAAACCTCTGGACAGACTTACCAAAAAGTAAAGAGAAAGGACCCTTGATTTTAGCTCAGGTCATCGTCTCATGGTTGTGAAATCGAGTTCCACATCAGGCTCTGCACCGAGCATGAAGCCTGCTTAGGATTCTCTCCCTCCTTCTCCTCTAGCCCTCTCCTGCTTGCATGCTCTCTCTCTCTTTCTCTTTTTCCCTCTCTCAAAAAATGAAAATGAATTTTAAAAAATTAAGAAAATAATAATAATTTTAAAAGGGAAAAGAAAAGAAAAGCAGAGGCATCACAAATCTGGACTTCAAGTTATATTACAATGCTATTGTGATCAAAACAGTATGGCACTGGCATAAAAACAGACACATAGATCAATAAAACAGCATAGAAAACTCATAAATGAGTTTTATGGTCAATCAACCTCTGGCAAAGCAGGAAAGAATTTCTAATGGGAACAAATTGTGTTGGGAAAACTGGGCAGCTACATGCAAAAGAATGAAACTGGGCCACTTTTTTACACCATACACAAAAATAAATTCAAAATGGATTAAAGACCTAAGTGTGAGACCTAAAACCATAAAAATCCTAGAAGAGAACAGAGGGAGTAACTTCTTTGACATTGGCTGTTGCAACTTTTTTCTCACTATGTCTCCTGAGGCAAGGAAGACAAAAGTAAAAATAAACTATTGGGACTTCATCAAAATAAACATCTTCTGCACAGTGAAGGAAATGGTCAACAAAACTCAAAGGCAACCTACAGAGTGGGAGAAGATATTTGCAAGTGACATACCTGTAAAGGGTTAATATCCAAAATATATAAAGAACTTATACAACTCAATACCACAAAAATGAACAATCCAATTAAAATATAGACAGAAGGCATGAATAGACATTTTTCCAAAGAAGGCATACAGATGGCTGACAAACACATGAAAAGATGATCAACATCACTCATCAGGGAAATACAAATCCAAAGTACAATGAGGTAGCACCTCACACCCATCAGAACGGCCAAAATTAACAACACAAGAAAAACCAGGTGTTGGCGAGGATGTGGTAAAAGGTGAACCCTCCTGCAGTGTTGACAGGAATGCAAACTGGTGCAGCCACTGTGGAAAATAGTATAGAGGTTCCTCAGAAAGTTAAAAACAGAACTACCCTATGGTCCAGCAATTGCACCCTATTAGGTATTTACCCAAAGAATACAAAAACAATAATCCAAAGGGATACATTCACCCTGATGTTTTATAGCAGCATTATCTACAATAGTCAAAGTATGGAAACAGCCCAAGAATACATTGACTGATGAATGGATAAAGAAGAGGTTTTATAGACAGATAGATAGATACACACATACATACATACATACATACACACATACATAGATAATGGAATATTACTCAGCCATAAAAAAGAAAGAAATCTTGCCATTTGGAAAGACATGGTTGGAGCTAAAGAGTTATTATGCTAAATGAAATAAGTCTGTCAGAGAAAGATAAATACCATATGATTTCATTCATATGTGGAATTTAAGAAACAAAACCAATGATCATAGAGGAAAAAAGGAGAGAGGCAAACCAAGAAAAGGACTCTTAACTATAGAGAAGAAACTAATGGTTACCAGAGGGTAGGTAGATTGGGTATGGGTTATATAAATGATTGGAATTAAGGAGTACACTTGTGAAGAGCTCCAGGTATTACATGAAGTGTTGAATCACTGTATTTGACAGCTGAAACTAATATTACACTGTATGGTAACTAACTGGAATTTAAATAAAAACCTAAGAAATAAAGAAAAGCTTACCCAAGAAAATGTAACATTTCCCATATTATAGATGTGGCCTCAGAAAAAAATAAGTCTCAGGTTTAACTGTGATTGCTAGGGTACAGGCAATATTTCCACTGCTTTGTAAATTTGCATTAGTAGAGCATTTAATTTCATTATAATTATTTAGAACCTGAAGCATGGGGATGTGAAAGTTTAAAATAAGATTTGTTCTAATTGTTTCATTTAGGAAATATTAAATTTACCAAATATTGAAATAATGCAATTGGCAATGTAACTGGAAGTTCAATATACTATTAATTAAACACCTCATTAATTTTGGCTTACATTTTAATTGTTCAATAATCAATTATAGACATAAATGAAACTGATAACATTTTACCTATTTTCATAATAATGACCAAACAATCATAAAACTATTCTGGCATCATATCTTCCTAACTATCTTGTTACTACTCAAATTTTACCCAAAAGCCCTAGTTTCTGGGATGAATACTGGAAGATCTGTACATCTAAAACAATGCTTTTCTTTTCAATATAATAATAGTTTTATAGCTGTGTGCCATATTTCCTCACAGCCTTAAAACTATTCAAGAGTATTGGGTAGGTATAAGTTGGATCATAGAGCCTTTGCAGCTACAGTAAAAAATTTGGATTTTCCTAGAAGTAATGGGAAGCCACTGACATAAGTAGCATTGATTTAATATAGTAATGATAATTTGAAACACTTTAAAGCTTTGTTCAAGTTTTAAATGAATAAATTTGTGAAGTTTCAAAAAATTTTTACACCTACTATCTCATTTTATCTTCACAGTCACAGTAGGAAATAAGCAAGTATTCTCATTTGTGATTAACTCATAGATTTACTTATTTAAGTATGGAAAATGTGCTATCAATATGAAGATTCCCCACATTTCAATGTCAAAACTTTCTCTTTTTTGGAGGGTTGGATGAGTTAGCAATGTTGGATTTTCTGAGAGGCTATACTTTTTTTTTTTAAATCACAAATTTCCCCTTCTTATTTCAAAAACAAATAAAAAAAGGTAAACCATTAAGTAGAAGGCTTATGCAGTGAGTTAAAGCTGTTGCTCAAAATGGGTAGTACATTTTGGGATACCTGGGTGGCTCAGTTGGTTAAGCATCTGACTCATGATTTCAGCTCAGGTCATGATGTCACAGTCATGGGATTGAGCCCCATATCAAGCTCTGTTCTGATGGTGAGGAATCTGATTGGGATTCTTTCTCTCCCTCTCTCTCTGCCCCTCCCCTGTTCTCTCTCTCTCAAAATAAATAAACATTTTAAAAAATGGGTAGTACATCTTAATGACAGGTGCTAATCTCATTAATATTCTGTACTACTACAGAAAAGCACAGCATAGAGATATAGTAATAAAAGATACAAGCTGTAATTATAGTACTTCAGTAAACTATGGAACATAAGAGTTCGCAGATGGGAAGAGAAGAGACAATGCAGTTGAAGGGATCAGGGCAGAAGTAGTACAAAGGTGGGGGCTGAAGAATGAGACTCTCATATGTAAAAGAGCCAAAGTAGAGACTGGAAAATATCCTAGAATGGCGGCTAGTTCTTACCAGATACCAAAAGAACTACATGCATATACGTATACATACAATACAGTTCATTTTACCAAGTCTAGTTTTCAAAGAGGCTTTTATAATTAAAATTTATCCTCCAACCTCCACATACTTTAAAAGAAACAAAACAAGTTTACAGTTCTAAAGCCATACTTAAGGGTGTTGTGGGTTAAAAATTGTATGTATACTAATTCACAGTACATACAGATGTCCCCCTATATTTGAACCATTGTAAAAACTGAGCTGTATAACATGATTTTATAATATCTTAGAGGATTTTTAATCTTTTGATATCCATGTGCAACTTCTATTCACATTAAAACAGATTTGTGCTCACCAATAGATGGAGCTATACATATATAGGCAATATTGAATTTGAAGAATAACACAAAACGCTTTTTTTTTGTGCCATGGCACTCAAGAAAGTTGAACTGATGTTTGCACAATGCATAACAATCACTTGATCCACATACACAAAAAAAGCAGCTGCTTTATAGGCTTAATCATGCTACATAATGCTGAGGATAGAACATGATAAATACCATGGCCAATTGAAACTGCATAAGCAATTTTAGCAAGTACAATGTAAGACATACAGCATCACTCAATGCCAACTATTTTCACAAGTAATGGTGAGAGGTGCTAACCCAGGGCATAATGGAAAGAGCACCATGGGGGAATTCATTCAGATATTGGTCCTCTCATCCTTTGTTCCTCTGACTACAGCCCTCACTCCATGCTTGTGCTTTGAGTGGGGATTTAGTTAGATGAAATTCTCTCAGATTACAGTGGGAATTGTTTTGTTAAAAGCCTGGTAGCCAATTGAAAATACTACTTTCTCCAACCCCTCCCCAACAATCTTCCTTTTGAATGACCATCAGTTGTTTCACAAGATAAAATACATTTATATTGTGTAAAGTTGTTTACCTGGCAGTTAGCCAGGAAATATTATTTATATTACTTTAATTACCAAAATCATAAAATAAAATGCATATGCAATAAAAAAAGATTATGCAACAAATACTTATTTTCAAATTGCCTTGGTATTGTTTATGGAATGGTTTGGCCTAAAGCAATTATTAAAACCAAATTTGAATGCTATTATAAATAGGTATAAGCGTTCCTTACATAACCCATATTTATATTATCAATAAAAGCTGAGACTTAAAGCTTGCAGTAATAACTTTGTGGAGGAAGCAGGACAAATTTATTATCTGTGATCCCTTCTTTATCTCTCCCTATTACATCTGGGATAACTCTGTAGTACTTAGGTTATATGACTAAATCTTATTAGTGGAGGGTTTTTCTATTTTAAGCACATATCTGGCATTTAAAAATCCCAAAGTAAAAAATTAACATAGAAAATATCAGGGAATTAAGCAAATTAAGAGATACTGTCAATAGCATGCAGTGCTGTCAAAGGACGAATAACCCCAGTTAAATAGTGTCAGGAATGAGTAGATTTTTGAAAAGTAGATACTAAAGTAAGAGAGACAGTTAATGTCAAAGCATAAAAGATATTTAAAGCACAATAGCTATTATATTGAGCCATCAGTCCTTTGATTATTATTTTATCATTTGTACAGTTGACACAGCTGGGTACAAATAGCAGTAAAAATCTATGAGGTTTTTAAATTATAAGCTTGCACCAGTGCTAATCACGAAGCATAACCAGTGCAAGTATAATTAAGATTAATTTCCAAATTAATGCATTCATATGTTTCAAAATTAGCTTCTTTAGGAAAATAAAAATGATAAAAAGTGTCAATGATATATAATCTTTTCAAAGCAGGCTTATTTCTTTTTATTTTAAAACTTTATTTTTCCTTCCATGAATGCTTAAGAAGAAGGTAGTCCATAATATAAATTATTCATGCGAAGTCTGTTTCAATTAGGCAAAGAAGAGTCATAAACATGAGAAAAAAGAATTTTTTAACTTTGTTACTTTAGAAGGAGAAACATTTATACCACAACAAAATATTAGTTCCCTTGTTCTTCTGATGCAGAATCCTGACATTATTAAAGGAGTTAGAAGAGTAGAACCCTTTGGCGTACATATTAAATTTCTTGCTTGAATAATGAAGATGTAGTTCTGTGCAATCTAAAATTAATTTAAAGCTAGTGAAAAGAAGTAATATTGTACTATCTCTTTTTGTTCTCTCCTATTCAAATTTAACAAGTGGTGGCCACTTTCAGGAGGACAGCATGCACAAAAGATTCAAATTAGATGTGAAAGTTGAATAAGCCAAGTTTGCTTTCTTCTATTATTTGAGATTTAACTAATTTGTTCAATAACCTATTTTGGGGGAAGTTACCATCCTCACTTTGGCAGCACATACACTAAAACTGGAAAAATACAGAGAAGACTAACAGGGCCCCTGCACAAGGATGACACACAAATTCGACAAACTTATTTTCTTCTCAGTAAAACTTAGAGTTCTATAGAATGAACTTCAAAAGCAGTGACCATTTCATAAAGTGTGCTATTCAGATTGAAAACAAATAAGATGGGAAATGAAAGTGGAAGAATCACATAAAAGAAATGTGTTACGGGAAGGGGACTAAACAAGGCAACCTTCAGCAAAGTCCTTTCACTCTCTGTTCCAAATGCAAGTCAAATAAGACCTTTTTTCATGTGAAGCGATGTAGTCCTATGACCAAAGTATCATGAAAAATGTACCAGTGGCTTGTTCTCATTTTAGCTGCATTTTTGACATCTTATGGCCTGTAGAGATACTCTTTGTATCACATACACAAGTAACAAATGCACTGTGTGTCATCTTTAAAGATCATATTACTGGACTGTATTCATACAGCCCTTTTTTGGGGGATTGTTTTCCTGATAGGAACGATTGATTTGTAATTATTTATTTATACTCTCTTGTCCACTCCTCATTATTCCTACAAGCTGCAGAGTCAACCATAGTGAAATAAGTTAACAAAGAAACAATGCACTTTAGAAAACATGATGGAAACATTCACATCATTTAGAGAAAAATCCCGGAAATAAAAGAGCTCGGGTCTACCTTAAAGCAGGAACTTCCCTGCAGAGAGAAATGGGAAGAAACAAAGGCACATGCTACTGCAGCTGCATTATTTCTGAAGTAGGACACTCAGAAAAGGCCACAAGCTATTCATGTTTCTAGAAACATTACGTTAATTCCTCTGCAAATGATTTAGCAGCTTAGTGGAAAGAAGTAGCACATGGAGGAAAAAAAAAAACACATCATGAAATAAGAGCATTGCACAGAAATTTGCTTAAACTAATATTAGAAAGAAAATATTTCAGAAATTGTTGCCTCTAATAATCTCATACCCTAAGGCTAGAATAAAAGATCATAGCTAATTGGTACAAAAGCAGGTTTGGTCACACAGGAAGTAAAATTCTGTGATTAATCCTACCCAACCACCGTTCTTTCTACCTTCAATTATGCCAGGACATGTACCACCTGTTATAGAACCAGAAAAGAAGCTGAAAGAAGCCATACTTCAATATCCAGCTTTGGGGCACCTGGGTGGCTCAGTCGTTGAGCTTCTGACTTCAGCTCAGGTCATGATCTCACAGTTTGTGAGTTAGAGCCCTATCTCAGGCTTGCTGCTGTCAGCACAGAACCAGCTTTGGATCTTCTGTGCCCCTCTCTCTCTGCCCTTCCCCTGCTTACACTCTCTCTCAAAAATAAATAAATCTTTGAAAGAAAAAAAAAAAAACGAGGTTCTTTCCCACTTTAACAAAACTTGCCATATTTAACTTTTATAGTCAAATCATCTAGGAAAACAAAACCTATTTGATTGTCACGAATTGAATTTAAGTCATTTAAAAAGTTATCTATAATGCATAATAAAAATGCTTTCACAAGACTTGATTAAAAATCATGATTGATAAAAGATGCTATTTTCTAAGGGCTATGCTTTGGTTTAAATAAACAGATAAATTCACACAGAGTCACTTTTACTGGAGTTAGCCTCCAAGTTAAACAAAAAGTGAATGAACAGTTTCATGTTTTCAAAACATTAGAGAAAAATTAGCATATCAATGCAAGACAAGTATTTTTTAAAAATATTTTGGTGTACATGTCTTAAGAATAAAGATTTCTCCTTAGAGTGGAACGTAATTAAAACCTATTTCAGTAAAATCTAGTATATTATTTGAATGAATTTGGAGAGATAAAAAAGTTTTTAAAGTACTAAACCTGCCAAACTACCCTACTTATTGAAGTATCCAACTCTCCTCTTTATTGAACATGTTTATACCTGTCAAGCTGTAATTAATTATCCATTGTGGTCTGAGGAATCTTTATGAAAAGGTATTTTTCTCTTTAGGGTTTTTTTTTTTTTTCAGAGTATATACTTTCTGAGAGCCAAAAAAAAAAACAAAACATGTAGTCATTTCACAACTGTCTATACTAACTGATGAAATAATTTATAGCTATACAAAAGGTTTACCATTTGTTTGACGCCTTACTCACTACCAGGAGCACTTATAAATTCTAGCAGTGATGATATCATAATTCCAAAAAGTCTAGGAACCAAGAGTCCATCTAGGAACTTTTCTTGGTCCCTTTGAAATGTCCTTCAATGACCCCTCGCTGACATCAAGACCTAAACAATTTTGCATAAAGTAAGAGAGGATTTATTTGGAACAGTTAAGTATTGTCAGTCCTCTTTGTTTTCCCACAAGAGACAGAATGCTCAGACTTAAGTAAGACAGACTTCAAATAATGCTGACACAATTATATTTCCTCATTTTTTCTACCAGTTTTTATTCCCCATAATTAATGTGTGGAATATCAGATTGGGGCAATGGTGGTGGGAAACAAAGATAAAACACAATTTTTTTGAAGCAACAGAAGGGAAGTAAGGAAAGTGGTGTACAAAAGGTCCGCAGACCACAAAGCACAGTAACTAGGAAAAAAAGTTAAGAAACTGGAAGCATAAGGATAATCTATAATGCATAGAATCTGTGTGGGCAGCATTCAACTTGACCATAAATATTTTTTCAGTGCTTTTCATCTTCCTCTGCCAGGAAGTTCTAAATGAACCATGTAAGTGATCAGTACTATTTGTGGCAAGGGAAAAATAATATTCAAATTGCAAGATGTGATGTTTTTCTTCCCATTTGTCTTTTTTAATTTAATTTAATTTAATTTAATTTTATTTTATTTTTTTAAAGATAAAGAACACATGTGAAGGGGGGAGAGGGGCAGAAGGGGACAGAGAGAATCTTAAGCAGGCTTCATGCTCAGCATGGAACTCAATGTGGGGCTTGATACCATGACCCTGGGAGTCTAAGTGAAGCTGAAATCAAGATTTGGACACTTAACCAACTGAACCACCCAGGTGCTCCCCCAATTTATCTTTTCTAATCTGATCCCACTAGAATTAAACATTGAAAACATCCACTAATAATTTCCTAGAAACTTATTATGGTGGTTATTTCTAAATTTATTTTCTATATTGGATTATTATCTCAGTCACTAAAGATGGTCATCCTCTTGGTGCCTTCATGTTGTGGGTTTTTATGACTATTAACTGAACTTGTTTTAATGTTCTCTATAAGTGCATGAGAGTTCATTTAAATTTGGACCATAAAATGAAAACTATATATTAGAAAAATTCTTTCAAGAGAACTTTTTCTTTTCAATTCCAGCATGTTTCTTTGATTCCATCTATCTGTTGATGACAATAAAATGAAATCCACAATTATGTACAAAACATAGTCAATTTTCATTATCTCTGCCACTTATAGTAGTACTGATATAGGCAACTGAAATGATGTCACAAATATAACTAAAATAAACATTGGGTTATCCACATGAAATCAAACTGCTTATCCCTCTTGATACAAACTCCCCTTCATAGGTTGCTCCAAATATTTAAAGATCATCAGTTCATTAACAAACATGATAGACATGTACACCCTTGATCAATAGTGATATGGCTGTTAAAAATATAAGTTATTATAAATTTGCAATAAAGATGAAATCCATACATAATAGTATTAACTTTCTAAACAAAAATATGAAAATGATATCCTTGTTTTTGTGTTTTTTTCATTTCTTTGTGTCTGGGACATACATTGACTTTCTGAAACCACTGCAAAGTAGTGAATAATGTATGAAAAAAAAATCCCTGTTCATTGCCCACAGAGTACTGTCTTGCCTGCTGTATACTGCATCTATGTGAGACAAACAATAGAACAGACCAATAACCCTAGAAATCTCAAGCTAAAACCTTCCCAAGTGGAAAGGGAAAATATTACCCTGGATTCTAGTAGTCCCTCAAATAAACAGTTCAAATCCTTAAAATACTCATATATACTAGATAAAAACCCTTAAACTTCAGAAAGATCTGTTCTGAGTAAATCTGTGAGAAAGCTGGGAAAGCTATTATTTACTTACTGCTATGCTAAAGAGACACTAACTCCTGTCTACTTCTCCTGTTCTATAGAGCATATTTGCAGATTAATGAGAAGATACATAAAACTTAAACAAAACGTTCTATTTTTCCTATATTTCCTCTGGTAGTATTAAGAATTTTGTCCTTTAAGCATTAGGAGTAAAACAAATTGTGACTTGAAAATGACAAAAAGGTGGCATTCAAATGTAAGCACGAGGGACGTAAGAGTAATGACATATAATAATATTTTGTTTTTTATACAAACTCAGAATTTTTCTTTACTTGTCAAGCCTAAACATTACTAGTAGAAAGGTCATATGAAGGTAACATAGCCAGGACATTTAAGTTTGCCCATAAAATAAACTCAGCTTTAATGGAATTCCATTTACAGTGATGTAGAATGAAATTTCTATTTCTTTCATCCCAAAAATTTCAAACTTCAGAGATAGATTCAGGTATAATATATTGAAAGGATTTAATGTAGATTTCTAATCTTTTTTGATAATTGTGAAGTTTTCAACAAATAGTTATCAAGAGCATATATTATACTGAGTAATGTGCCAGGTGGTAAAAATACATCATAATCTTTTAATAGTGAAACACAGTTATAAGCCTTGTAGTATCTTAACACTTTGCATCATCTATATCTTTAAGAGGGTAGACTTTGAGTGTAACCTTACATGGTTTTCTGGAATAGGTGAAACACTATATTAGGTTCAAGATCTCTGGGCCCATGTTTTTGCAAATGCAAACAATACCAATGGGTAATACAAAAAAACCCTTGAATCTCAAAAGAGTCCTATGGAGTTTAAGATACTCAGTGCTCTTTTCCTTCCTTCTTTTACCTTCTATTCCTCTCATTTTAAAGGACACAAGGAAAGGAACTACCAGGAGTAAGATTCAAATTAAATCTGAAGGTGTCAGGTCTAAAATGAGTCTCTTGTAGACAGAAAATAGATGGGTCTTGTTTTTTTATCCATTCTGATACCCTATGTCTTTTGGTTGAAGCATTTAGTTCATTTACATTCAGTATTATTATAGAAAGATATGGGTTTAGAGTCATTGTGATATCTGTAGGTTTCATGCTTGTAGTGATGTCTCTGGTACTTTATGGTCCTTGCAACATTTCACTCACAGAATCCCCCTTAGGATCTCTTGTTGGACTGGTTTAGTGGTGATGAATTCCTTCAGTTTTTGTTTGTTTGGGAAGACCTTTATCTCTCCTATTCTGAATGACAGACTTGCTGGATAAAGGATTCTCGGCTGCATATTTTTTCTGTTCACCACATTGAAGATTTCCTGCCATTCCTTTCTGGCCTGCCAAGTTTCAGTAGATAGGTCTGCCACTAGTCTTACCTGTCTCCCTTTATATGTTAGGGCCTGTTTACCCCTAGCTGCTTTCAGAATTTTCTCTTATCCTTGTATTTTGCCAGTTTCAGTATGATATGTCATGCAGAAGATCGAGAGTGTTATGCTAAGTGAAATAGGTCATACAGATAAAGACAGATACCATATGTTTTCACTCTTACGTGGATCCTGAGAAACTTAACAGAAGATCATGGGGGAGGGGAAGGAAAAAAAAAGGTTAGAGTGGGAGAGAGCCAAAGCATAAGAGACTGTTAAAAACTGAGACAAACTGAGGGTTGATGGGGGGTGGGAGGGAGGGGAGGGTGGGTGATGGGTATTAAGGAGGGCACCTGTTGGGACGAGCACTGGGTGTTGTATGGAAACCAATTTGACAATAAATTTCATATATAAAATAAATAAATAAACAAACAAACAAAAAGATTCAAATTAAAATACACAAGAGGGGTGTGTTCAAACGTTTCACAAAAATTAAAAGATGGGTGGAAGTACATTCATTTCCAGGTGAATCTAGCTACCTTTGGCCACTGTAGCAGCAGATGGAATTTGGCTGGAGAGGAAAGAGAGTTTACAAATTCTTATCCCTGTTTAGGAAAATACACAATAATATACTACTGAGTCCATATGAGAGAGATAAGCCCATAATCACAACCATAAATTAAAACAATTATTCCCCTTTCATTTTGAAAGCAATTAGCTTTCCAGAAAATTTAAGGTACTTATTACAGTCTGATGAATACCGTGTCGGTTAATGTAGTTACAAATGCACAATGTCTGCTCATATTAGAGTGGTGTCATGCACCTGACATATAGGATTCCAACCATTTATTCCTGAATTGAGGGTTTATAAAAGAAGCAGGTGGTTGTGGGAGCTTAACTACCAACACTACCATGCCTGTAAATTTTTGACATATAATTAAAACTACCAAGGAAAATTTATTGCTGCATAATAATTGCTTGTCCTAACTTATTCCACATCCCAATGTCTAAAGGAAGCCTGGTAACTTCATATTGTCATTAAAAAATCAACTGAAACTGACCTTATCTCTTACTGGCCTGCAGAGATCACCCAAGAAGAAATGCGCAGAAGAGCTGATTATATTGTGCAGGAGAAGAGACAAGCAAAAGTGATTGAAATTTCTATAGAGAACATCATCAGTACTTGCTTAGGACAATTTTGCATATAAATAGGGCATAAATGGTTTGTGTTCAATTTGTTCTCCAGTTGTTAAAGAATAATCAAGGACAGACCACATAGTAATCTTCTGTTTCTAGCTTCCCTAATGCAAACCTCAATCTTATCAATCAATACATGTGTATGGCTGTCCCAGACATAAAATATAATTTCCATAAATAAAAAGAAAACAAAAAAAACCTATGTAATTAACTTAGGTATATGCTTTATCATAAAATTCACATTTAGTGATGAAAAAAAGATGACACTAAATGCCTTAAAGGGGCATCTGGGTGGCTCAGTTGGTTAAGTGTCTGACTTCGGCTCAAGTCATGATCTCACAGGTTGTGGGTTTGAGCCCTGCATAGGGCTTTGTGCTGACAGCTCAGACCTTGGAGCCTGCTTCACATCCTGTCTCCCCCGCCCCCGCCCCCCGCCGCTTACATTCTGTTGCTCTCTCTCAAAAATAAACATTTTTTTAAAACAATGTCTTAAAAATTAATAGCATTTTAGAGCTCAATGACATCTGGCTTCTACACCATTCTCACCCCAACCCCTAAACACACTCTTCTAAAACTATTTTTGCTAAAGTCACTAATGAATTCCTAATAGTTAAATCCAATGGATCCTTTCCATTCCTTATTTTACTGGTTCTCTTGACTACACATGATGCTACTTGGCACTTTCTCTGTGAAAAGTAGTAACACGGTAGTTTTTTTTCTCCTCACACCTCCATAACCAACCTATTCATGCTCTTTTTCATGTGTTCCAGCTTACAAACTAGTCCCATAAATTGGTGGCTTTCAACTTTTGTGGCACATTAAAATCACCACAAAAATTCATATATATTTTTCACTTTATTTATTTTGGAGAGAGAGAGAGAGAGAGAGAGAGAGAGAGAGAACGGCAGAAAGAATCCCAAGCAGGCTCCATGCTCAGCACAGAGTCCCATGCGGGCCTTGATCTCATGACCCTGGGTTCATGACCTGAACCCAAATCAAGAGTCAGATGCTCAACTGACTGAGCCAACCCAGGCACCCTCACCTGATAACTTTTAAAACATACCACTGCCCAGGCTCTGACTCCACAGATTTGTATTTAATTGGTTCATAGAGGAACTGGATGTGGCTATTTCTTAGAAGTTCCTCAAAGTGATTCCAGTGTGTCGCCAGGGGTGAGAATCAGTGCCACAAATGTTTTTTTTTCTCCAGATTATCTTACCCACTCTTGTATATTTATCTATGACCTGAATCTGAATGTTGATCAATTCTCCAAGATCCCTATTATTTATCTTTTAGTTACTGCCAAGAGGTACCAGGCTAACTAACACTACTGAGAACAGTAAGTGGCTTGCCTAAGGATTATTTGATTTGCTACTTCTTCACCTCTTCCTTTCCTCATCTTGAGAAAATCATATATATACTATGACCCACCCACTCCTGACTTTAATCACTTGCAAACCAGTTAATTCTAAAGTTGACAAAGATTTTCTGCAGATGGCCTCATCCTTTTTGTCTCTCTCCCCACATCTCCCCAGCTTTTACCCAGTTAACTTAAGAATACCTTTCTTTAACCTCCAATCTATTCTCTCTTTGTATGAGGCCACAAATGTCTTTCATTTTAACTTATGAGACTAGGCTCTCTGCATTAGATGACTATGAATCACATATCACACAATAAATGAGAAAGTGCTTTGCTAACTCTGTAAAAGCACTAGGCATGCTAAAATATTTGAACTATATCACATAGTATATGTTCAATAAATACAATTAAGAGGGGAAAAGTCCACATATTTGTAAATGAAACTAGACATACTAATTTATGATTGGCAACCTTCAAGACGCTTGTAAGTATCTAGAGTTTCCTGTCAGAATTTCTAGAAGAGACACAATTTATCTTTTCACTCTCTACTAATCTCTACAAAAGATATTCATTTTTTAATCCAGTAGAACCTTGCTCTTGACTTTCACTGTTTCACTGAAACTGCTTGGGAAAAGGACAACAGTCACCTGCTATTTGACAAAATCATTGGTCTATTTTCAGCCATCACTTTACTTAACTTCCTTCAGAATGTGCCCCTGTTGACTTTCTCCATTCTGAAATTCTGTCTACCCTCAGTATTCCAGGTGTCATGTTTTTGCTGCTTCTCTTGTTTCCTTTCTAACTGCTTTTCCCCTCAATGTCCTTTGCTGATTCCTCTATTTGCCTCTTCAAAACTGGGATTCGCATATACTCTATTCATGGCCTATTTACCTCTCATTGGACATACTCTTCCTGGGTGATCCCAAGGTTTTGATAACAGTATATATATAAATGTCCCCCAAATCTGTTATTTCGATCCTCAAACCCTCTTGCTTTTGTGTGTGTGTGTGTGTGTGTGTGTGTGTGTGAGTGTGTGTAATCCTCTACTTAAAAAGCTCTTCTAGTTCTTTGTTGCAACAAATTTTCCATTATTGCCACAGTACCCTTCCCTAGCTCCATTGCATGTATTTGCCATTTTCTTTATCTGAAATGGTTATCCCTCCTGTTCTCCTCCAAGTAAGTTACTATTCATCCATCAAAACACAATTCAAAAAATTTTTTTAATATTTATTTATTTTTGAGAGAGATCGTACGAGCAGGGGAGGAGCAGAAAGGGTGATATAGAATCCGAAGCAGGCTCCAGGCCCTGAGCTGTCAGCACAGAGCCCAACGTGGGGCTCGAACTCACCAACTATGAGATCATGACCTGAGCCGAAGCCGGACGCTCAACAGACTGAGCCACCCAGGTGCCTCCATCAAAACACAATTCAAATGATACTTTCATTGTGAAGGATTTCTTAAATTCTCTAGGCATCTAGTTGCTCTTTCAGCACTCTCTGCATATGTATAACAACATTTATATTGTGTATGTATCTGTCTTCCCCACAAGACTGTGAATACTTGAAGTTAAGACCCATGCTTTATCCATTTTTACACTCCAGGGCCCTAGCACTATTGCCTGGCCCATAGTATTTGATTAATAAGTGTCATTTGGGTGAATGCCACGTTTTTGTTTATTTGCTTGCATTATGTCATCTTTTATTATGCAATCTTTTGAATTGCACATTGCAATATAATTACTACAGACAAAATGGAGTTTAATTGGCTAGTCCAAGATTTGAACACTTACAAAATAGAAGACTGAAGAACCTCATGAGAAAGAACTCATCCTAAGGGAGAAAGAAGTAAGCAGCTTGGTATGAATGACCAGCTTGACCCTCTAATAATAAAAACAAACAAACAAACAAACAAACACAAAACCCCAACAGAACTTGGTCATCAAAAGATGAGGATGATACTGAGCGCTACATGGGATGTGTCATGGGCTTGTTTTTGGGCCTTGCTATATGGGGCCAAATCCTATAGAGATCAAGAGGGATGTAAAAAATTTGAAAGCTGTTTCTCTCAAAATGTAACATTTTAAGGAACAAGCTAGTGCTGCTTGGTACACTGGTTAAGTGCTTTGTCACTTAAAGGAAGAGAGGTGTTTCCCCCTGCTTTGTCACTGACCACTGTCAAACTCTGGCATCACGAAGGCATTAAAGTGCCCAGTGCTAGAGCAAATAGCAGGCATGGAAATACATGTTATTATTAGAGGTAGAGGTAGAAGAAAAGTGGTGGGTGACTGTGTTTGTGAAATTTCCCCTTGAGAAACTCTAGGAATGCTGCAGAGATCCCTTATGGACAGTTGAGGTCCTGGATATGTATATGAAAACAAGAACCAGGAAAATGTGGGTTTTGTTATTTATGTGAGGTAGACAGCCCCAGGAAAATGTGGGATTTGGGTTTTGTTTTGTTGTAAAGGTATTTTCCCTAATACCTAGAGTTTGGTTTCTTTTTCCTTCTGTGTTTTTCTTTTTTAATCAGTTCCTTGTCCCCTATCTGTTGTCAAAGGGTAAGTTTTACCTTCTCATTTATATTGTTATCTTGCTGATCTATAAAACTATAACTGTGTGTCCCGTTTCTTTTTCCTTTTTTTCAAATTTCATTTTCTTGGTTGCCCTGTGAAGTTCTGAAACCTAATTACATTTATTCTGTTTCTTGGCTTCATTTCTTCATAATGCTTCTCTTATATGTTTTTTTTTAAATGTCTAGAAGTATATACCAAAATCTAGTAATAGCCAAAATAGCTGTTAGATATCTATTGCTAATAAGACTGTTTATATTTACTTCTAGTGGGCAAAGAATGAATAACTCAAGTTGGTTGAGAGAAGACAAGCCATTTCTGAGTGTCTACAGGTATTCAGTAATGAAACAGATGTGGCACTGTGTATTTGTATTTTAAGTGTGTTTTTCACTCCTGCAATGTTTTTCTCCGTGTATTTTTTTTCCAAAGCTTACCTTTGATGTTATAATGACAAATTCAGGAATACTTATGGGTAATTCTTTCCAAAGTGGTTGTAACTATGGAAATTATCATCTGGAGTGCTAACAAAGGCTATAACAAAGATGGTCCAGAAAGGTTCAGCAAAATTCATAAGGGATAGATACATACTAGGTTATTGAGGAAAAGTGAGATGTTCCTTTCACCCACCAAACTCCTAGACATCACAGTCTATATTCCAGGGATGCAAACCTGAGAGGCAAAGGAGTGGGGGTGGGGAAACTTACTCTAACTCCTGCACTGTACAATGACTTGGTTCCTATCTCATTATAGCACATATAAAATCATATTGCAATTTTATCACACAGCTACACACATGTTTTCCCAAAGGTATCTGAGCTCCTTGAGGCAAGTGTCCTGATTGGTGGTACATCCTCAGTACTTAACCAATACATGACACTGAGGAATCATTCGATACAATTGTTCATTTGTCAAATGAATACTATTAATCCCTGTAGTCTCACTATCTAGTCACTGCTTAGTTCCTGCATTCTGGTTTCCAGTTCCATACAAATATTGAAAATAAGCTCTTAAAAAGTTGATAGAAAGGTCCCAAATGGCAAATCATTGGTCTTTATCTTTTTTATTCCACCATAGCATACGTCATTGTTGAAAATGCCCACCTTTTCTGCTTTCTCAATACTTCCCTTTTCCTTTGCTCCTAGAACAATGTTTTGATTCTCCTCCCACTTGCCCAAATACTATTTCTCTCTCTTCTTTGCTAGTTCTACTTTTAGCATCCAACTGAGGGCATTTTCAAAGTTCTGTTTTGGATCCTTTTCTCTTAATGGTCACTCTAACAATCCCTTCCATTTCTGTACTATAACCAGAAATCTCACAAACTCAATAATCTTGTGATGAAATCTATACCTATATTTCCAAGAAACTTCTGGACATCTTGACCTCAATGCTCTGCTGTCACTTTCAGTTTCATGTTCCTAAAACTTACTTTATCTTCCATCACCACTCCTTTTCCTGATCTTAACAGTTTTCTTTCATAACTTAACTGTCTTTCCAGCTATTCAAACTCAAAACCCTAGGATTATCCTTGACATGTAGCTACTCCTCGTCCCCTAAATTATCTCTTTTGATTATGACAGTAGAATCATAATTCATCACTCACATTTCTATAGATTAAATGTCCTAATATATTGCTTTGATCATGTTCCTCCACTGCTTAAAAACCTTCAGTATATCCCCATTGCAGAAAGAATTATATGCTAACACCTCAGACTCTTATTCAAGTACTCTATGTTGTGGCACCAACCTACTTTTCCAGAATTATCTCCATACTTCTATACATTATACAGTCTACTTTCTTACTAGGTGTACTATTTGCTATGCTCCCAAAGTGTTTTGCATTTGCTTATTTCTGTATTTTTCTTTTTTTTAAATGTTTATTTTTGAGAGAGAGAGAGAGAGAGAGAGAGAGAGAGAGAGAGGAAGGATGAGCAGGGAAGGGACAGAGAGAGAGAGGGACACACAGAATCAGAAGCAGGCTTCAGGCTCAGAGCTGTCAGCCCAGAACCTGCTGTGGGGTTCGAACTCACGAACCATGAGATTATGACCTGAGCTGAAGTCAGACACTCAACTGACTGAGCCACCCAGGCACCTCTCTGTATTTTTCTTAATGACATTTCATTTGCCCACTATCCCTACCTCTAATTCCGACTAATGAAATCCATACTCATCCTTGAAAACCTTTTCTTCCAGAATTCGTTTTCTGATATATCCAATAAAATATATTTTGCTCATCTGAACTCACAAAGTATATTAATACCTCTTGAGTAATCCTTATTATTTTCTTCCTTATTCTGTAATTTTTCTGTACTTTCCATATTACCCACAAGACACAAGGGTCTTATAACTAAGGAAATCTTAATTATTTTTGCATTTTCCTCCATATCTAGCATATGCCTTTCACAGAAGAGATGTACAATAAATTAATGAATACTTAGGGGCTCATTTCCTAACCTCTGAGTTTGGTATTAGCAAAATTTATAATCTGGGTTGATATTCAGATGGTTTGTTCTACTACAACCATAGTGGCTACTTATTGCCTGTGTACATTCTAACTGGTTGGAGCCTGTGCTATACTCATTATCAATATTTTTTTTCATTAGCGTCCCTTTATAATAGTCTCCTTTGAAATATATCTTTTGGGGCCCTTACCTGAAACAACATTCTTAGTATTTGGGCTAGATACAGTATTTGGGAGCTCTGAGTTGCCTAATTTGGTAGCTCCTGGGGAGGGGGCATAGGCTCAGTGTGAAAGATTTATAATTTAGGCAACTAATCATGCCATTTATTAATATTTTGATTTTATAGTGAAGAATATAAGCCATCACCTCATTTTGTTGAAATGCTGAATTGAAAACACTGCAATTAGAAGCACAATTGTAGATCTCTGTATTTTACATACCATAATTTCCATCTGTAAATTATAATAATGGAGATGGCAAGCAGAGCAGTACATCTTTGCTGTCTGTGGCTGACTCTGATTTCACATTTTTTGGCTATTTCCTCTTATTTTACTTTACTTGATAAAAATAGTCTTCTTTATAATTTGATTTTTCTGATTTTATCTCATCATGTTGAAATGGAGATTAGAAAGGAGCAAGGATGTTGGTGTTGACCAGGGAAAGTATAACAATATAAAGTCAATGGGGCATTGAAAAGGAACCAAATAAGGTACCCAAGAAAGTGACAACAAAAGGAGGTCAGCATGAAAATATGATCTAATTAGGAAGTCAGAAACAAAGAGGGAATCTGGGGAAATCCCCAGTTCTGTTGATTTTAGAAAGAGGCAAGCAGGCAGGAAAATTTTTGGCAGACTTGCCAACTCTGTGCCATCCTCCCCATCTCCTTTGTTTGAACTTTGATGCTCAAGATGTTTTACCAATCACTGCCACTGTCTGCTTCTAGTTTCTTTTTACTGCTGTACATTTGCATTGGCTGTAGTTACTTGAAATGTCTGCCAGGACTAGATGCGCTGATATTTTTCACCCTGTGTGTTCATGGAGGCATTCTAGCTACAAACCAAAGGAGGCCCCAATTTAGATTACTTGGAATGAGTACTGTAAAATTATGCAGTTTGTGAATCTACTGTTGGTATTTCACAGTTGATGACACTGTATCCCTTGAGTACCAAACTCACAGAAATCCCATGGAATGATCTCTCTCTTTCTCAGTACAATCTCTCTAGAGTCAGTATGAGATGTGAGACTAATCAGACAGGGGCCTTAGCAAATATATTTTAAAAATAAACAGCCTAGAAATATAATGCAGTTCTCTTATGGCACAGAATAACATGCTTATACTTATCAGCTGCTTAGCAGAGAACTGAATCAATAAAAAAAGTTATTTCAGTTTGCTTTTTTACTATTAATGCTTTGAGAGTTCAAGAAAGAACAGGGAAGGTTTCTATTTTCCTTAAGAGGTAGAAGGGGTCTCTGATAGCATGATAGGACTTTCTCATTTTACAGATAAAGACTGAGGATAGATGGAATGGCTGCTTCATAGGTACAGATTAGTAGTGCTCCTAGTATTCTTCTTTGCAGCATTACCTTAAAAATTAATATGAATATACAAATAGAGATTTTACTTTTCTTTCCTCCAGTCTTTCACTCTTTTTGTAGGCCATCTCCAATGTCTTTATATCCATCAAAATTCACCCAAATGCAAAAAAGATGAACATAACTTATATTCTTGTCTTCCTCCATAAATTTCATCATTAGCACAAGCTTTCCCGACAGCTCTGTACTGGGCTCCACTTCCTTTTACTGGTTTGTTGGAGTATCGTGGTTTGAAAGAACTACCACTTTCCATTCTGAAGACATATTTTCCAGCCCAAATACAAAATATTTTTTGAATTTCAGGCTATTCAAGTCAAATCTTATTAATCTAAATTAAGTAGAATTTACATATTTACTATTAATTTTCCTTTTTCCATTTACTTCTCCATATAGCTCCATAGCCCATGAAGAGGACTTTTAAAATTAAAACACCTAATTTCTTCTTCTTCCAAAAAAGATATAAATTAAAAATATAGAAATTTCTTTAAAGGAGGTGGATAGCTCAGCTTGGATTATTCTGAAAGGAACTATTACTTCCTCAGCCATAGGGTATGAACAGAGAAAACAGACAACTTTCTAGTACTATTTGAGTGAGGAAGGCTATTTGGCTTGTTTTTTTGTTTTTCTTCCCCTGAGATCAATTTTCATAATCTGGTTTTACTACTAATTAAAAATACATGAAAAAGGGGTTCAGATGCTTTCAGACTTTTGAGGATCTTAGATTATCTGTTCTTCTCCTCTCTTTATTAACATGGAGAATGGAGAATGGATTGTACTACAGAGCCAAAATAACCTCTAGAAAGAAGCATTGTTTCAGTTTCCCTAACCTGTGAATAGGCAATGTGACATCCCTAGGGCCACTTACTTTTAGTAATTTAATTTCATTTATGGTTTTAAGCCACATTCCACCCAAACCACATGCACATAAAATAACAATTAAAATATTTAATATGAAACACAGCTGAGTCCTTGTTTCTGAAAATTCTTGCAAAGTCTTTAGTTATTTGAAGACACTTTTACCAAGTTGAAACTTGTGATCACATAGACATAGAAGACTGTTGAGACTTTTTCACACATGAACTGAGATCAACTGTTAAAAAATATTCATAGGGAAGGTTTTTCAGAGAGTGGTATTTGGCTAAGAACATTCACATTTTATAATACCATGTAGGCTAGAATTGATTTTTACCTTGATTCCTTGGAATTCGCTTTCTGCGGTCTCGGAATGCTGCACCTGATTGTAGGGCTTCTAGAAGATTATCCATTACTCCAGTCTCATCACCCTCTGGAAGGGAAAGGAGAAATCAGAATTAATCTTGGGGCAATTAAAGTTAAACCACAGGAAAATAAAGGGAAAAACTCCTGTCAGATTTACATAATATCCTTAAATTAAAGACATATATCTGTTTAAGCATAATGGATCCTGTCAGTTTCTGGCCCCATAGACTACTTTGTTTATTATGCACCATTAAGCAAAATTCATGCCAATCCCACTGTTCTTTCAACTTAAGGACCTTGTCTTGTGTATTATTGATGACACACTCAGTATGCAAATAAACAGTAGCTGATCAGCTACTGCTGCCTTCCTGTTAAGATTCTTTTAAGACATTTCTAAGCAAGAAACCATGGACCTGGCTTAATGCAATCAATGTGCAGGGCGTGACTTGATGAAGCGGAGCTACACAAGGTTAAATACTGATTGTATTAATACTTTCAGCATTCAACCGTCATCTGCTATTATCTCAAAAGACACTATTTTCAAAACACATTTGCATTCAATTCTACCTAATCTATATCCTTTACCCGTTTCAAAATGCTGACATTGTACAAAGAAAAGGTGGCCAAATCATTTGAAACCCTGCAGTTTATATTTGAGAGACGTTAGCCAGAGTCTCATCATCCCTTTTAGAATGCCATTGTGTTTCTAATTTTTTCTTATGGGAAAGAACTGTTATGATTCCATGAGCTGGGTATTCAAAAGATGTACATGGGAATTCCTAATGGAAATGCACTTAAAACATTTTACCCTACTCTTATCTTTGACAATTCTGGCTGTCAAAACCCCTTTTAAGATTTATGAGAGCATTTGCCTCAAGGTGTTTATTGCCAGGAACTCTTCTACACTGTGGACAATCCACAGTGAGCTGAGGTCCATCTTCCCATTGGGCCTAGCTGATGATAAAAAGGATCCTAACTAACTGGTTAATTTGAGTGGTAGCTAAATGGGTGGGTCTGGCATAGAGGACATTTGTAGGCAGAAGGGTTAAGAGAAGAAGGCAGGAGTGAGGGGAAAAAAAACTGTTGCTGATGCTAAAGTTAAATGTAAATCCTACTTTGTTTAAAGAATGACTATAGGGTGTCAGATCACAGAAAAAAAATCTCTTATAGGGCAAGAACAAGCTAAAACCTTTTTTGATTATGCCCTTTATTTGACTTGAGATTTCTTCGATGTTACATCAATCATTTCTTCTTTTAAAGTGAATTCACTAGGACATAATATTAAATAAAAAACAAAGGGAAACACGGAGGTTCTTGGGTCTAATATTTGGTAAAAACAGAAAAAATAAAAGGAAAATAGAACCCCAATGATTAAGCATGGGAAGGGGATTATGCACATTTAGGAATATTAAAGCTGCAGACACATCCAAACTGTCACCTGCTCTCTATAACAGAAAGAAAAGAGGAACTGAAAGTAGTTTGGCACGGCTAGAATGTACCTGGGAGAATTACATTTTATGCAGTAAGCACTTTACATTTGTTGTATCTTTTAAATTTTTAAAAATGTTTTTGTTTATTTTTGAAGTAGATCGAGAGAGAGAGAGAGAGAGAGAGCACATGAGCGGAGGAGGAGAGAGAGAGAGAGACACAGAATTTGAAGCAGGCTCCAGGTTCTAAGTGGTCAGCACAGAGCTGACGTGGGGCTCCAACTCACGAGCTGTGAGATCATGACCTGAGCCAAAGTTGGACGCTTAACAGACTGAGCCACCCAGGCGCCCCTACATTTGTTGTATCTTTTAATCCAACTACACATTGAAATAGGTTTTATTTCTGTTTTTCAGCTGGGGATACTGAAACATAGAGTTAAAGCATCTTGTTCCAGATCACACAGCTGGCATGTGGAGGGGCCTACGTATGAACCCAAGTCAGTCTGACACCAAGACCAGCCCTCTTTGTATGCAGTTAGCAGAAGACAAAATGGAGTAGGCATATGGTGACCAGATGGTAAAAGATCATAATTCTATGATATGGGTTTGAGTACTATCCTGTAAGTCAACACTCTCCCATAGAGATATATAATGCAGGCCAAAAATGTGAGCTGCATAATTTTAAACTTTCTAGTAGCCATATTTAAAACATTAAAAACAGATGAAATTAATTTTGATATGTTAAATAAATGTTTAACTCAATATATATAAAATCATTTGTTTTTTACATTCTTTTTATCAGATTAAGTCTCAGAAATTGAGTGTGTTTTTATTTTGGCACATTTAACTTCAGATTAGCTACATTTCAAGTGCTTATTATTTTTATGTAGCTAGTGGCTGCTCTATTGGGAAACATAAGCAATAGGAAGTGACTTGATCAGACTTACATTTTAGAAAGACTTATCAGACAGCACTGTGGAAGATGACTTAGAGGTTGGCATTAATAGAAGGAAGGGAAATGGTCAGGAGTATAGTATAAATGAACTGAGCTAAAGTGATAGGAGAGTGAATGGAGAGGGTGGATACCTTGAAGGTATTAATATAGTTAATAAGACCTGGCTGAGAAATAAACAGGTTTGAGAAAATATGATTATTTTTTGAAGAATATTTAGGTAGAGATATCCAGTAAGCAGTTGAAAATATGAGGCTGAAACCCGGGAGTGAAGTCTGGGCTGAAGCTAAAGATTTGAATACCTTTGGAAGATGCATGAGATCACCCTGAGATACTATATGAAAAGAGAAGAGAGCATACGATGCAATTCCTGAGAACCCCAATTTTTATAAAGCAGTCAGGAGAAGTAGAATTTCAGAGAAGACAAAAAAAGAATTTCTAGAGATATAGAAGTACAACCAGAAGAGAACCATAGTATAACTGAATTTCATGTATTCTTATAAAAATAGTCATTATAAATACTATGTAGAAAAATAAATACATGTATAAAAGTGAAAAAAGCAGACTACAAAACAGTATTTATATGTGATTTTACATAAATAATGTGCAAACATTAAAAAAATATAACAATGATAAGGAGGCCATTTCATTAGAATTCTTCAATGTGATTATATTGTATATATACTAAAAAGATGGAACAAATATGATATAGAGAGGAATTAAAAATAAATCCCTTTACTTAATTAATGGTTGCCATCTGACAACACCTGTCAAAATACTATGCTAGATTACCATTTCTAAGCTTTTCTTTTTTTTTTCATTATTGTTTCTCTCCTCCCCCTGAGGAGCCTTTTTAGATATTTTTTTCCTCATCCCTCCAACATTTAAATATAATACAACAGATGTACAGCATATCTGTTTATATAGTGTAACCCTTTGGGGGCCCACAAACAATTGTAATATCTAAGCTTTTTCTCTGCCCACCTCCCCAAGAACCAATATTTATCCACTTGGAGGTGATATACTATCTCTGCTGAGAAGGCATGTGCTAAGTGGTTCTTAAAAAAAAAAAAAGAAAGAAAGAAAAGAAAAGAAAAGAAAAGAAAAGAAAAAGAAGGCCAGGTCTCTGTAAATATCATTGATATATTAAAAGAAATAAATGTAGGTTTCAGTCTACTATTACTTTTTCATTTGCTCCATAACTTTTCATAGAGTTGAGAGATTTTCCTGAAATACCTAACCTGAAGGAATGAAGGGTTTATAAATATATCATAGAACTGATTTACATTTCAGTTACTCTTCCTAAAACAAAATGGAAGCTAACATGATCATCTGAAAGACATTATCCTTCATTTTAAATGAATTTCAGTGAAATTTGGTATGTGATTGAGTTGTGTGAAGTTGATAATTCACTTAGAATTTCCAAGTTCATAGAACCATTAATTCTTACTTAGATGTGATTTGTAATGAGTAGCTGTTTTTATTTTCTATTTCTTGGTCTATGAGGTCAAATTCAGGAAAAAAAGTGTCTTTTTTTTCCATTGGAAAGGAAAATAGTTTTATTGAATTGCATAGAAAACTGTGTTTTCTTACATCTTTCAATACTTATTTACTGAGTGAATGAATATCAAGGAAAAAATTGGTAATGCTTTTTGGCCACTAAAATGGTAATATATGGGCATGTCTGGAAGTAACAATTCAGAGGCAAGTTTCTGACATTTGATCCTGAAATTAGATCACAGACAGTATTAAGGAGCTAGCTAGGCAGGTTACATGCAGTCCAGTGGGGCTCTATGTGAGCTACATATCTTTGGGTAAAATGAAAGGCATGCACTGTACCTTCTATTTCATGTTTCCAACAGTGTTGGTCATGCAGTGGATACAGAATGCCTGCTGACCTCAAATTTTCATCGTCAACATTTACCTGTGTTGTGTTGACTTAATTTCCCCAAGAAGAGTTTGGAGATGCCATAGATTAATATTAGCCCTAGATAAACTAAGTTATCTCTGGTACACCTTTGTGCAAGACTATTCCCCAGTGGCTAGCACAAACTTATTTAGAGGCAGTTCTCTGTGGGCTTCTCACATTTATGTGCATTTTATGAGCACAAGCATTGATGACCTTTCTTCTGGACTATCTTTTTATAGTGAACAGCCTTGAAAGATATAGTGTCTCTCTTCAGAGCAGAGGGTAGGTCTGTTTGTTTTGAGGACAGATTATATTTCCCTCTAGGGTAAATGTCAGGCAGTTTGCTTTCATTTTATTATAAAGGATTTGGGTTCCCTAAAACCAGGTTCCTCAGAAGTAATATAAAGCCATTGTGTGCATAGCATCCACCTGAGCTCACCTTGGCATCACCATGGGGGAGTTGGAAGGCAAGAGAAAGCAATATGAACATGAAGCTCACACTGCTGGCTGTACCATGAATGACAGAATTCTTTGTCTCTGACCCAGGAGCCTAGTTTCTTATGTAAGCATTCCTAAAACTATGGCAGCCTGACTTGTTACCATACAATTGGGGTAAAATCTCTGCCCCTTCAAAGTTTTTCAAAGTGCTCTGAGGGGCACCTGGGTGACTCAGTCAGTTATGCGGGTTAAGCATCATACTTTGGATAAGGTCATGATCTCCTGGTTAATGAGTCCAAGCCCCATGTCAGGCTCTGTGCCGACAGCTCTGAGTCTGGAGCCTTCTTGGGATTCTGTGTACCCCTCTCTTTCTGTCCCTCTCCCAGTCACACTCTGTCTCTCTGCCTCTGTCTCTCAAAAATAAATAAACATTAAAAAAAGAAAATGCTCTGAAATCTCCTTTCTTTTTATCAAACATTTTAAATTACGATATCCCTTATTTTTCTAAGAACCTAACACTTAGTGCCTTGGACATTCCCATTGCCTAAGACCCAACTCCAGTTCATTACTCCTCAAAAATGACTAAACTAAAGCCAACATTATAAAAATTATTTCCTAAGATCCTAACATCATGGGAATATGGCTTTAATTCACTATTATAGCCTCCTTGAATTCTCAATTGTATAATTAAGGCTTTCTGGAAAAGCTGAGCTGCTCAAAAGTTGAAGAAGTTATCAAAAACAAATCAGTATAAAATGACCCAAAAGAAACAAAAGACTTCTTACTGAGGGTAGGACCCTGCCATGTGAGCCAATACTTACAGAGACTATATAATTTGAAAACTTTTTTTAATGTTTTTATTTTTATTTTTGAGAAAGAATGAGAGAGAGTGAGTGAGCATGAGTAGGGGAGGGGCAGAGAGAGGGAGACACAGAATCCAAAGCAGGCTCCAGGCTCTGAGCTGTCACCACAGAGCCTGACACGGGGCTTGAACCCACGAGCTGTGAGATCATGACCTGAGCTGAAGTCGGATGCTCAACCGACTGAGCCACCCAGGCACCCCAAGACTATATAATTTTTTTAAAATAAAGCTATGTTCTCTGTGGGCCTAGAAGAGTTGGGGAAGACTCATGGAAGAATGAGGGCTTATGTTAAGCCTCTGAAAACATTACATTAAAAAAAGGTTGAAGAATGACTGGTTTGAAGACACTAAAATCTAGATGTATTAACTCCTAGCACACACTCATGTGCTCACTTGCTTGCTCTGTGTGTGTGTGTGTGTGTGTGTGTGTGTGTGTAAGTTTATAAATATTGTGATGCATAGATCTTAAGTATACACTTTGATGAATTCTAACAAGTACCTACACCCTGATGAATTCTAACAAGTACCTATACCCGTGTAAGTACTACCACAAGCAAGATATTGAAACTTTCTATTACCCCGAGAAAATTCCCTCTTGCCTCCACCACTAAGAGGCAATATTTACTCTGATTTTTATCATCATATATTGGCTTCACCTGTTCATATCATATAATTTTTAAGAGGGTAAAATGTGTCAAGGTTGTTTTGAATAAGTATAGCTACCTGAAGTCAAACACGCATGGTCTGCATGATAAACCACAGGGAGAACAACACAGTTGAAAGGTATGGGAGTTATAGTTGCATAGGTAAGATCAGAGTAAAGTTCTAGAGGGCTTTGGATATCAAAGTAAGAAATCTGAATGTGCTTCAAGGGACTCTAAAAAGCTAGCAAGATAGTGACACGATAAAGTAACATTTAAGGTCAGCCTCATAGTCGTACACAAAATGGACCAGAGTAGGAGAGAAATCAGTTATACAAAGAATGAAATTTAATTTGTAGTGACAAATATTATTCTATGCATATAATCCTGGGAAAAATTTTGGTATTATTAGTGAAGGACTAAATAGAAAAATAAAATTGGTTTTGTTAGCAAGGTCATGAGCAGTAGTAAATGGAAGTTGTCAGTGTAAGAAGGCAGTGATAAGTAGAGTACAAGAAAAATCAATGTTAGATTCAATCTTTTTCACACTATCTGTTATTGTCCAGATTCAGACCACACTGCAAGATGGGTTTGTAGATGGTACAAAATTATAAGACTTCTCACCTAAGAAAAAAGAAAGAAACAAAATTCCTTCTCTGGGATCTAAAGAAAAAAAAAATGAAGGCCCAAGGCTAAAAAACATCTCTTATAATTCAACAAAATAAGAGGTAATAGACTTAGTAAATGGCAAATACAGTATGGTGAAAATAACACAATGTGCTACAGGACCATAATATCTACATGTAAGAGTAATACTAATACCACACATAAGTTAGAAATACAGTCAAATCATTTGGCAAGGCACTGTATCAACAGATATGATAAAACCTTGGCAACTTGTATTGAAGTCTACAAACATCTGGAAAGCCTATACCTGATGTGAGATTTTTGTTAGTTTGTGGTTTAGTTGGAAGTGAGTGAAGAATGAAGAAAGTGGTGACTTGGAAAATCAACAGATGGTAACTAAGATAATAGTCTATGAAGTTATTTATGGCAATGAAAAGTATTTAAGAAAATCAAGATACTACTTCAAAGAGATTAAAAGAGGGCATACATAGAATGTATAAAGTTTTACAGAAAATAATGAAGGCAGATGTTCCTGGCAAAAAGAAGAAAACTTTTAAGAGGGAAAAAGGACACAGGAGCTCAGAAGAAATTACCAGAAACCACAGGATGAGTTAGGGGCAGTGTAGTAATTACATTACATGGCACTTGAAACTTTGTAAAACAAACAGAAAAATGTTATGCTCCCAGGTTGAGGCCTAGCACAGTGGTACCTACCAAAAAACAAAATTAATCTCAGAGCAACTAAAGATAAAACTACAGGGAAAAATGTTGGTTAGAGAGTTAATTCATTCTGTTATCTCATCTCCTTGCCAGAACAGGTAATTAACAGTTTCCTATAGTGAGGCAAATCATCAGATCATGGATAAACCTCATAGTGAATACTACTCTTCCTTAACAATTTTAAGGTTAATGTTTTAGGTACAATTTATCAT
>NC_064817.1:73808773-73814935 GCF_023721935.1 Panthera uncia | reverse complement strand
GAGCCTGATGCGGGGCTCGAACTCACGGACCGCGAGATCGTGACCTGGCTGAAGTCGGACGCTTAACCGACTGCGCCACCCAGGCGCCCCTGTCAGTTGCCTTTTGAAATGAACTTGTGCATTAACCATGGGTATACGTGTCCCCAAAGATTAACTTGGCCTTCTTCTTACCCCATTATATGCTCTCATGCTTTTTATAGGTAGATTTATAAAAGGATGTGGGGAATATACACCTGTTACTATATTTATTTAGATCTTATTACTTATCAAGAGTTCTTTTTTTTTTATGTGACCAGGGTAATATTATACAAACCATCCTACAGTTTCTTCAGCACTCACATGGTAAGTATAAGACATACTAGCAAACCATAAGTTTCCAATATAGCTTAAAACTCATAACACAGTCACTTCATAACTATAGTTAGTGATAGAACCAGCATATGATTCTAGATGGGTAAACAGAAATTAAGTGCTAGAGAGTTTTCTGACTTAAACTCTTAGGACTACAATGTTTAATGAAAACTTCACAGTAGAGGTGACACAAATGGATAGAAAAAGAGACAGAGGGAGAGAAAGGGAAAAAGAGAGAGTGAGAGTGAGTGCAAAAACTGGAGCCAAAAGGGTGTAGAAACAACGGTGTGAGAAAAGATTTATACTTGGGAATATATGAGGCATATACCTAGGGGAAAAATGTGGACCAAAGTACCCAATGAGTCCATGTAAAGGCCATGAAATTGGAAGCTAACCATATCAAAGTCTCTATCACCATGAATGCACAAATCTCTTGGTGTACGTTTGTGTGGGAACCTAAGTTTCTATGACTTTCTGCCTTTCTTTATGCCTCCACTACTCTCTCTAAATCCCTCCCCACTTTATTTTTCCTTTCCTTTCATTGGTAACTGACAAGCATTTGCACACACACATGTTTCTATCATTTTATGTATTTAGGAAGTCGTTTTTCAGTCTCTCTGATGGTTAAAAATGCCCTAGAGCTACTGTGATCAGGTGCTAGTCATTATGTACATGCCCTTTGGCCATGCTTTATAGGGCTTATAGGAACCCAGCTCACCAGGGTGGCATTGGTCCCAGATCAACCAGTGATTTAAACCTTAGGCTCACATGGGTTTTTAATTTTATTTCAGTTCTAGTACTACTTGTCTTCATTCATATTTTTATCCTTTCCAGGGTTTATATTTCAGTTTTTGGTCCACAAATCAAGAGAACATGGATTCAATCATTTTTTTTTTAATATTTAATTTTTTAGTACCACCTCTAACTGAAATAATGTGACCAAAAGTGCAATATCATAATAATAGTAACAATAACAGTGATTAACATGTGTTAAGTGCCTTGTGCCAGACATTTTTATGCATATGTATTATAAATATGTTTTAACTGATTTGGTCTCAAAATGATCCTAGGAAAAGTTATTAGCACTAGATTAGGAAAGTGAGGCACAGAAATACTCAGTGATTTGTGCAAAGTCAAGTTGTATGTTAAAGACCTGGAGATTTGAACTCAGGCATTCAGGTCACATAACCCAAACTCTCAACTATTACACCACAATGCCTCTTGAAATCACATTGGGAACAGTATGTATGATTGGTTGAAGGACAGGTTAGTAACAGAGAGAGCATTAGTACTCTCTCTTCAAAATGGCCTAGGAAACAGGTAGTGAGCTACAATGTTGACAGTAGGAAGGGGAAAGAAGCAACGGATATGAGAGATGGGATTAAGGAAGAAGCAACAGGATTTAGCATTAGTTATGAGAGAAGATAGTCAAAGATGACTCCAAGGTTTTAAGTCTGTTGTGAGGTAGAACACGGTTGGCATTAATGAAGGCAGAAGGAGATGCTGGTTTGCTGCAGTTTAATGTTTGGTCTGTTGCTTTGTTTTAGATGAAAGTGTTTCCCCTGATCTTCTGCTGCCTATACTACAGCAAGCTAATCAGGGATTGAGGCAGTGTTTGGTGCAGGTAACGTGCATCTTAGTAGCAAATTCAGTTAAAGATAGAATCTAGAAACTTTCACATTTTCTCACCCTGTGAAACTAATCTACCTAATTTCTCCACTCTTCAGTTTCTTCATCTATGAGGCATGAGAAATTACTGGATCAGTCTTCTTTTGATAATTAGATAGGAGCCAAATAAATGATCCATAAATATTACTTCCTTCTATTTCACTCTGCTTCTAGACTTGTGGAAAGGTGGAGTAAAGGGTGCTAATCCACAAATAAAAATATCACTTGGCTGTTACCATATACATATATATATATATATATATATATATATATATATATACTACTAACAAAGACACTACTAGCTTTCCATTATTAAGCTATTATTAAGCTTCCAAATTTTGGGATGATCATCACATTTTGGTAAACATAATGTAATTTAATATCATTCTTTGCCTAGATTTTAACTTGAGTAGTTTCTTATAATTGTCTCTTATTTTCCGTTTTTGTCATTCAAGCTTAAGTTTTATGTACTTCAGTGTTGAATTATTAAAATAGACTATTTAAATGTGCTCTCTGATCCCTCCAGCCTTTCCCCGTCCTACAGATCCTCATATAAATGGTAAAATGACACCTCTATAATTGGAAACTAATACTGCTTTGTTGACATTTTGAGTTTTAGGTATTATTATTATATCTGGTAGCTTTTGGAAATTCAGCCTTTAAGTTTAGGAGGAAGTAAATGTTAGAGTTGGCAGATTTGGGGAGTTATCCAAACAGATGCTATAGGAAGCAAGGTTGTTGATAAGGTGAGTACATAGAGAGAAGAGTCAAAGACTGCACCTTGTGTAGCACCTAGCTCAGGGTCTTGCATATATTAGACATTTAAATATTTAAAAGTAGTTCTTAACTGCCTAGCCATTTTTCAGATCTCGCAAGTAGGACACCAGATTGTCTACTGAACAAACTTAACAGATAATAATAATATTTCACTGTCCCCACAATAGTTCTCCAGCTAAGATATCAAACAGAAATTCTAGGGAATTAGCTTTGTTGAACTGTTCTTACTAGATATAACCCATCATCAGTCACCCTGATTTGGGAAGAGGTTGTACGTTTTAAGGGGTCAGAGTTGCCCTTGGATTTGACAAAATTTCCTCATTCACTTACCATCTACAACATAGGTTAGGGCATAGAAGGTGATAAATATGACAGATGGCTTAGGACAATAACTATAAAAAGAGTGAATGAATTCATTCATACAAATAGGAACTCCGAAATCAACAAAGTGCTGGATTAGGGAGAGGATTAAAATGTATCATAATAGAGTTATATGGGTAAAGAGGAGGGTATCCTACCTCCCACATAAAGTAATTTGCTACCATATGGGATATCCCAACAATACTGCCCAGGCTCAATCTGATACGGGGCCAAAATGCAGAGCCCTGTATAATTATTTTGAAGAATAGATCTGACAGAAATTTTCCCCTAATTCTTAGAGAGTGAGAGAAACCATTCCCTGCACTCTCCAGACTTATAATGCAAGTTGCAGTGAAAGAAATAGGGATTTTGAGTTACACAGACCTGGATTTGAACTACAGTTCTACTACTTTCTAATTTATGACCTAGTATAAGTTACCTAATGTTTGTTAGACTTCATTTCCCCATTAGTAAAATTCATTCCTTAATTAACCCATGCAAGTTGCAGTCAGACTTAAATAAGATGCTATGTGTAACTCTCCTCTCATAGTAGCTGACACTAAGTAAAACAATAGCTATTGTTGTTATTATCCTCTTTCTTCATTTTCAGAAATACCCAAAAAGAAACCATGGCCATGGATTGTTCTACCAAACCTGAGGGAAAGTTTCTCTCATTCACAATTAAGGAATGTATTTTCAGGGCTTGGTGAGAAACAGCATTCACTATCTATTGAACACACTGTAAATATTGTGTTGTGCTCCCTTCAGCCAGTTTTAATGCATAATATATATTTACTATTATAAATGTTATCATTGAAAATGTGTTAATGTAAAATCTGGAGACCATGGAGGAGGCAATGCTATATTAATCCCTTTACAGTAGCCACAAATCAGTATTCATTGATCATACTAACAGAATTTTCTATAATCAGAAGTGTTAATTTTTACAATCAGACCAGGGTACACTGATAGACAAGAGTTGAATCTCTATTGTAGGATCTGGGTATATAAGGGAATATGTTGGATAACTAAGCTTAGAAATAATAGGAAGCACAGAGCAACATCCCCAGCCACAGATACAACTATTAAAAGGCTCATGTCTCAAAAAGGCACTTAAGTGCACCTAAGTGATATAACTAAAAACACAAACTCGACTGAAATGTATGTTTGTGTTCAGTTGTGATCCCTGGCAGCATTTTAGTCGACATTCTTTGTTTTATAATGCATTCCTTGAAGTACTATGGGATGTTGACCATGGTGTTGTATTATATAGGGGATTTATTTTGTTATGAGGTACTTGTCTATCAAATCACATCAAGCAGCTACCATTCCTTTAGCTGATCTGTACTATATTTAAAACAATGCACTGACAGCTTTAGTGAGAGCAGCTACAAGTGGGTTATTTCCCCAAAGACTCAAGAGATAGTTTTGTTTATATGATTTAAATTTTACACACTCCACCACCTAGGCAGATGGTGAATATCAATCTACTGCCAAACTACTGTAGAAATCCAGAGAGAGGGGTGCCTAAATGGCTCAAATGGTTAAGCGTCCAACTTTGGCTCAGGTCATGACCTCACAGTTCATGGGTTCAAGTCCCACGTCCGGCTCTGTGCTGACAGCTCAGAGCCTAGAGCCTGCTTCGGATTCTGTGTCTCCCTCTCTCTCTGCCCCTCCCCTGCTGGCTCTTTCTCTCTGTCTCTCTCTGTCTCTCTCTTTTTCTCTCTCTCAAAAATAAATAAACATTAGAAAAATTAAAAAGAATCCAAAAAGAAAGAAAAAAGGCACAAATGTAAAAGTCATGTGTGAAGGAGGAGGAGATAACCACATGCTGCTCCTGCTCCCACATGTTGCCCACCTTTAAGGTTATTTATCTTTCTTTTTGCACTGTTAAGAAACACACCTTCAATGACCATCGCATGCAAACATAATTGATCTTATAGTCTCTTCAAAATATAATATTAAGAATTCATTAGACCTATCATATATATTTGTAACAAATATACTTTGTTACAATGTGTTTTTCACAAATAGTTAAATACTATTAGGACTCACCACACATAGCATACACAGAATAATTTGTATCAGTAACTATAATGAAGGTTATAATAATGAAGTCAAATTAAAGAAGGGTATATTAAGTTAAACAGCAGACAGAACTGCTTATAAAAGGTGTGAAATCTAGATTCAATGACTGAGCACAACTCTGCCTCAATGCATGGAAATACAGCAAGGACATCTGTGATTCTCTATGAAGCAATTTTATTATCTTCTTTTAGCCAACAATGTCCTCAAGAACAGGATCTCTCCTGCTTATTACTGTACTTTCTGCAGTATGTTTTACATCTAAACCAGACAAAATAATCAATACAAGTGCACCTACTACATGAAGCCAATGGCAAATGTTTCTATATTAGATGTAAGGAGAGATAAGAACCATAGATAGTCTATAACATCAGGCTTTGGAAAAATGTAATGTCGCATAATATAAAAGAGCTGCCAAAACACTGTGTCACACACCTGAAACTAATATGACATGTTAACTATACGTCAAATAAAAAATTAAAAAATACTAACTCTATATCAAAAAACAATGATATACTGATAGAGAACACTTTCCCCAAGATAGTGATAGATGGAAATTATGCATCAACAAACATCTACTAGTCTTTAGTCTGAAACAAAACATAGTAACAATGTCCACCCCAAAAGACACTGTAAACTCAAGAGTTTGAGAGCATTTCAAAACATCCTTCTGAAAACAACTGTTTGAGGCCAAGAATGGCCATCAAAATGACTGTTGTGCTATGCTGTTGTATTAGAGATTACTGATATACAGAGGGAGGAAAAGAGTTAACTTCTGATTTTTAAAATTTAATGAAAAGAAATCAATAGCAAAATTGACTGACATTCATAGACCTAATCTGAATGTTCAGTTTTCAGGTTGTTTTATTTTACTTTTTATTTTATTTTATTTTATTTTATTTTATTTTATTTTATTTTATT
>NC_064817.1:73790640-73808763 GCF_023721935.1 Panthera uncia | reverse complement strand
TTTTATTTTATTTTATTTTATTTTATTTTATTTTATTTTATTTTATTTATTTTATTTTATTGCAAAATCTGATGTAAGTAACAATCCTGCCACAAAATGAACTATTATGAGAAGTTAATGAAATGAACAAGAATATGAATACATGGATTTGAGAATGAGTTGTGGCAAGTATTCTTTGTCTTGATCTCAAAGATATTAATCCAGTTTTTTCCTTCAATAAAATTAATACACCTCAAAAAGTAAGAGCTAGCATTCATATTTACAAAAAGAATGAAAATAGAAACAATCAGGGCATTACATATCAAAACAGTGAACACACTGAATGAAAGCAGATGAAATAAAAATGTTTTTTTCCAGTGAATATGCAAACTTGAATAATGGCTTAATATTAATGGAATAGAAGAGCTACACTTTTCCATCAAAATTAATTGCCTTTGATGATATTTGGGAGAGAAAAAAAGCCTTTAAAAATTTCCTTTTCACCTGGTTAAGCTAACTTCAATAGAGCTCATAAGCTCTTATGAGGCTTTAAAAAATTAAAAAGCACACTTACTTCATAGTTGTACTTCCAGCTATAGGTATAAATCTACTCCTTACACCTTTATGTATTTGTGTAAACAAAAATAAAGATAAATGTACTGCCAGCAATATCACATAATCTGTGCTTTTCTTATAAATGTTTTTATGCACAAGGCTAGCCAACATTTTTGTTAGATTACAGCTCTAGAATGTTTTTAATTGAAAAAAAAATATGGGTAATTTTGAACTCAGAAAAACAAAGTAGTGATTACTAAAAGAACTAATTATTGTCTTCTTTTTCAGAAGATGTTAGTTTAATAGACACACAGTATAGGTCTCCATCCTCACTGCAAAACAAGTGGGAATTTCCACAGCTCTGAGGTTTGAGAACAGCTGAGCTGCATACACTTTCTAAAGAATCTAAAAGCTCCTGCTGGGGTTCTAACTGGCAAAGCTTTCAAAGATATATGTTTTTACCCCAGTAAAAGTACAGCACATAATTACAACAATGTACCAAATTCAGTTCTGTGGGAGGCAGGTTGGAGGACAAATCAGTAGGAAGCTATGCAGACAATCTACCCCCAGTAAAGAAAAGAATTATTGATCATAGGTGTGGGGACTAGTACATCCCTCTTATAAGGTGGTCTGCCTCTATACAGAGGAAAGGTCAGTGAATTTTATTATTAGTTTATTTTTTCTGTTTCCCCTTTTATTTGTTTCTTCTTAGTTTATTTAATATGAATACAAGCAAGCCCAAAGATGTGGCTGCTAAAAACTCAAAAAGTTTAGAGAAAGCTTAGCAGCCCAGTCACTGTCTCAGATAAACTTATTTCTTTCAAAAAGTCAAAGCCATGTTTTTCCCCAGGTTTGCCAATTTGATTGTTTTTTATTTGATGATGATTTTAACGAATCTTACAGGAATGATCTCACTTCTAACATATGATTATTCCTAACTGATGAGATTTGTTTTTTTTATCCAAGAAATTATATGATAATGGAAACTCCACAGGGCACTGGCAGTGGTCATAGGGATGAAATTAGGAAAGAGTATTGTTAGAGAAGGTAAATAAAGAAAAGTTTTCAATAAGGAGGTTAAATCCTTCCATGTTACCTAGTACCATATGGATACAGAATCAGGACGAAAAAGAGCCTGCTTGATTTTGCTTGATTTTGCATTCGAGTTAATACATTCAGCAAATATATGTTAAGTGTATACTATGTGAATAAAATCAGCATGATGCATGCACTTGAAAAAGTTGCAATCTAGCAGGGATTTACAGATGTTGAATAAACAACCTTACAAATAACTACAAACCATGATAACTTCTAGAAAGATAAAGGAAAAAAAAGCGCTCTGAGGGATTTTAATAGGAAGACTGAATTTTGACTGATAGGTAAGTGAAGGCATCACTGGCAAAATGAACTTTAAGCCGAGACTGGAAGAATAAGCAGGAAAGAGGCAGGCAGCAAGTGAGTGTAAGAGGAGGCAGCATGTGTAATCTCCTGCCAGAGGCAGGAAAGAGCATGGTAAATTAAAAAAAAAAAGTGAAAAATAAAATATAGTGTGGCTGAGGGAACATGAGCAAGAAGCCAAGCAACAGGAGATAAAAGTGGGAGAGGTGGTAAATCCTGGTGAGGAGTTTATATTGTAGCCTTAGTGCCACACAACAGCACTGATGGTTTAATCAGATAAATTATATGATGAAATACAAAAAAACTCTAGAAATGCCACATTTGAGAGCTGCACTGAGATTAACTTGGAGAAAGGCAAAAGCATGAGTGGGGAAAAGAAGCTAAAAGTATATCATAATAGTTAATGAAAATGATGATGCTGGCTTGGGGCTAAGGTGGTAATGACACAGATGAAGAGTAGATCAGATGTATATTCTAGATTCAATTAGGAGGTAATTAATGATCTCTCTTAGGTAATTTTCAACGCATTGTTCAAGGCAGAATTCTGGTTGTTGTTTGCTGAATAGTACATGAGAAGTAATGAAGTAGAGGAAAAGGAAACTAATCTTTGAAAAAAAAAACAGATGATAGGAAATGGAGAGCGAGCAGCAGCTATCAGGGATCTCAGGGTCAAAAATGATTTTCACTCATTCATCTATCCAGCTATCAATTTATTCAGTTTTAGGAAGTGAGGGACTTAAGTTTTATTTTTTCTGAAGAGGAAGTCAAACTGCAGAATGACATACTGAAGATATAATAAAAACAGAACTCTAAAGCAGGCAAGAGACAATAATGCTCAAAACACAGACAAGTAAATTAGCATATAGTAGAGCATCTCTCTCTCTCTCTCTCTCTCTCTCTCACACACACACACACACACACACTAGAACAGTATAGCAGTTAAAAGCACTCTTTATCAGGAGGAAACAAAAACACCAATTTTTTTTTTTAATTTTAAATTTAAAAAAAAATTTTTTTTTTAACGTTTATTTATTTTTGAGACAGAGAGAGACAGAGCATGAACGGGGGAGGGTCAGAGAGAGAGGGAGACACAGAATCTGAAACAGGCTCCAGGCTCTGAGCAGTCAGCACAGAGCCCGATGCGGGGCTCGAACCCACAAGCTGTGAGATCATGACCTGAGTCGAAGTTGGACGCTCAACCGACTGAGCCACCCAGGCGCCCCCAAAAACACCAATTTGAAAAGATAAGCACCCTTATGTTCATCACAGCAGTATTTATAATATCCAGGATATGGAAGGAACATAAATGTACATCAGTGAATTAATAGATAAAGGTGTGGTGGTGGTGGTGGTGATGTGTGTTACGTATGTAATGTAATATTAATCTGAAATCCTGTCATTTGCAACAACATGGATGGACCTTGAGGATGTTATACTAAATGAAATAAGTATGAATGAAATGAAATGTTATATTAAATGAAATCCTGTATGATTTCACTTATACATGGATTCTAAGAAAACAAAGCCACAAATGAACAAAAAACAAAACAAAAAAAAAAAACACAAAAAAAACAATAACAGACTCAAATATATAGAATACAAACTGGTACTTGCCAGAGGGGAGGGTGGTGGAGGGATAGATGAAATAGCTGAAGGGGATTAAAAGGTACAATCTTCCAGTTATGAAACAAATAAGACATTGGGAAGTAATATACAGCATAAGGAATATAGTCAATAATATTGTAACCATTTGGCATAGTGAGAGATGGTAACTAGACTTACTGTGGTGAACATTTTGTAACTTATATAAATATTGAAGCACTATCTTGTACACCTGAAACTAATACAATATTGTATGTCAACTATTCTTCAATAAAATAAAAATATACAGTGAAACATCATTCAGCCATCAAAACGAATGAAATCTTGCCATTTGCAATGACATGGATGGAGCTAGAATGTATTATTCTAAGCAAAATAAGTCAGAGAAAGACAAATACCATATGATTTCACTCATATGTGGAATTTTAGAAACAAAACAAATGCACATATGGAAAGTGGGTCGGGGGAGAAAAGAGAAGGAAAGAAACCACAAGAGACTCTTATGATATGTAACAAACTGAGGGATGATGGGAGGGAGGTGGGTTGGAGATGGGCTAGATGGGTAGTAAGGAGGGCACTTGTTGGGATGAGCACTGGGTGTTGTAAGTAAGTGATGAATCACTGAATTCTACTCCTGAAACTAATATTGCACTGTATTTTAAGTAACTAAAATTCAAATAAAAATATATCTATATAAAAATAAATAAAATTTTAAAATAAAAATGAATAAAACCACTGTCTATATCAGACTGCCTGGGTTTGAATTATGCATCTACTACTTGCTATGTAACCTTGGGACAAGGTCCCTAGCCTTCCTTCACCTGGGTTTCCTCATTCATAATATGGAGCTAATAAAAGTGCAAACTTCATAGATATAAATAATGCATAAGATGGTGCATATAAAAATGCTTAACATAGTATCAGACACAGTAGCTCTGTAATGCGTTGTTTCTGTAAATAATAAGAGCAACAAAAAATTAGTAATAATAATAAGCTATCCCTTTTTCTGAGGTTTGACAGACAATATGTTAATAAAAGATATGGCTAGAGATAGCTTCGTAGGAAGAAGAGATATTGGAGGTTCTGAAGCCTAAGTGCTTTCCTTTTACTCTGGTGTGTAAAAGATTAGACGGTTGGTAGTAAGTGAAAAGAAAGAATAGGGGGAGGTTAGAAGACTTAAGAAGAGCAAGTAAGATATGATATAGCCACTATAGAAAAATGAAAGGTCACTGAACAGGAACAAGTAAAATAACTGCTGAAATGGCAGTGAGAGTCCTGCTGTGGTAAAAGCTAAAATGTCATAAAGACACCAATTCACTCAGTTCACCAAAGAGAACAGGATATAAAGACACAGAGTTACGAGCAGAATGAGAATACTAAGGAGCTCAGATTTTATTCTGTAAATTCTGGGAGACACTGAAGGTTTTGGACACAGAAATCACATGTCGGATATAGATTTTAAGTAGACTACACTAATTGTATTGATGGGGGAATTAGCAGAGAAGCAAGACAACCAGTTTGGAGACTTTCCCATTAGTGCAGATGATTCTACACTTGTGAAGCTTTCCTAAATGTAGGCTGTCAATATATTTTGAGGATTAAAAAGTATTTGGCTGTATTCACAAAGAAGTTAATTTAGTTTTAGCATTGACTTGGAGAAATATGTTTTAACATAATTTTTGCTTTTACAGACCTAAAATATGCTCTTTTTAATCTCAGCCTCATACTTGAGTTCAATAATCATCATACAATTCAATTCAATAAATATTTACTGCCTATTGTATACAAGATATTCTAAGCATCCCAATACATTCTGTTTCTATAAACAATAATGGCAACAATAATAGCTGGTGCTCAAAAGACTAAAGCCTATCATTATTTCAAAAATATTTTCCTAGATAGGAGATTATCTAAACTTTATTTGACAAATCCTGATGGATACTATCTTGGGTAATTTATGTAGCATTAATTACTTTGTAATGTCCTTGACTTTTTTCTCCCTACAGGCATGTAACTAAGGATGGGAGAATTAAATATGAAGACCAGGTTACTTCATGTACACAGCCCTGGAATTATTTATGGTTATGTGCATAAATAAGAAATCTCTTCCATTTTCTATTTTGCTTTTAATTCAGAAGGTATATTGCTTTTTATGTCCCCAAACTTAATTTCCTCAGTGTGGCACCAAGGATATTCCTCTTGAAGGACTTGCTTGGAAAACTAATACATCTTCCAAGATAAACTGCATTCAGGAAAAAAAAAATGGCCTCAGAGAAACTGTGTAGTGTACCTACTGTAAAACTCATAACCATCATGGCACAGCTGAATTCTCAGATAGTATATAGCTCTGCTTCAATTATACTATGAATTCAATCACCTTAGGTTTCAAATGTGGACTTTGGTCTAGAAACTTTTATTATTTAATATTGCACTAAAGCACTGTGATTTAATCAGTAATATCTAGCCAGTTCAACTGGAATAATTTGCATAACTCAAAAAAGAGAAAAATATCTTCCTCAGGTACTTTACCTTAGGTCTATCTCATCCAAAATATACACTCCTGATTTTATTTTCAGGGATTTGACAGAATCTTCCCATAGCAGTAAATGCAATGCCATATCTGAGAATTAATAAGCTCTAAATGTGGGCAAGAATTTATTGCACATGGTCAAAACGAATGCTCTCTGCTCTATCACATTTTGACTTTAATCAAGAGTTTTAAATTGCAAAGTACCAAATCATATCAATTAAAATATATTACTATTAAAAAGGTAATAAAATATTTGATGAAGCACAGTATTTGACTACTAGTTCCAATATTAATTTTGAGTCTTAGTATTCATATGGGAAATTGTCAGGGAGCCATAATACATAATACAGCTGCTTCTCCACAAAGTAAACCAACTTGTATTGAATATGTAAGTTAAAAATAGCTTTTCCTCCAAGAAATTAAATAAATCACCATCTCCTCTTTCCCATTTTCGCTTTGCCCATTATTTCAATAGCAGGTTTGGGGAATGACTAAAACATGTAACTATATTCTTTAATACATAATTTATATATAGTCATCCTTTGTACCCCTTAAAATGAAGAGGGGGTGAGGAAACAACTCATTCCAATAATGATTTAAACATATTAAAGCACAATATTTTTATGAGAATTTTCTTCCCAAAACAGTTTATTTAAAGCTTTCACTTAATTAATGACACTCCAGAGGAAATCTGAAAATTCTTGTGCTTTCTCTGACACAGTTCAAGCCACAAAAAAAGTTTTTTAGGATATTGTTATTTATCTAGTTACTACTCTTTCATTTAGCCTAAATTTGGAAGGGGGGCAAACTCTAACATCAAGATCTAAATAAAAGAAAAAAATAGCCAATAAATAATATATACTACTTTTCATATATTAATAGAATTAAATATCAGCACTAGTATGGAAGAGCTCCCAGGAGATATCTTGAAGTATTCTGTAAAATAGAAATAGAAATTTCTTTATGTTTCAATACCATGATAAATAATATTTTTTTCTGACAGCCAATGTTATATTAAATTATGTAGTTGTATAGTTTGAAAAAAACCAACAATTGAAATGTCCTTTTCATTATTTCTGACAAGTGTTACACCCCAGTTGAGTTTGTGGGCCCTTATGCTAGATACATACCACAACTCCAAACTGTTCAGGCTCACTGAGGTCATGATACTCATTCCTCAGCTGTGCTAATTCACAGAGTATTTTCTGCTCAGGAAGATGTTTTACAAGGTTCTAAAACAAAAGAAAAGTATAAAAACTTAATATTATTAGGACTAGTAAATTTGCATCAACAACTCTAAAAGTGATTAGGAAGATAAATTTATTTTTTGCTAAGATCAAATGGAAATAAATGACATTGAAAAATTGACTAACTTACCATGCCTTACATATATAGCATAATTTTTGAGCTTTATTTTCTATTAGTCAATTCATATGAAAAACAGAAAAATACTATGCTGAATTAATGCATGTACAATAATAACAAAAGTCAACTGTACTCTTCATAATTGGCAAAATTTGGAATAATCTTTAACCTTATAAAGCACACCAAGGGGCGCTTAGGTGGCTCAGTCGGTTAAGCGGCCGACTTCGGCTCAGGTCATGATCTCAAGGTCCATGAGTTCGAGCCCCGCGTCGGGCTCTGTGCTGACAGCTCAGAGCCTGGAGCCTGTTTCAGATTCTGTGTCTCCCTCTCTCTGACCCTGCCCCGTTCATGCTCTGTCTCTCTCTGTCTCAAAAACAAATAAACGTTAAAAAAAATTTTAAAAAAAGTACACCAAGCCTGTAAAAAAATCTCCCATTATCTACATCAGTATTTACATACATAATACATTACCACTTTAATGGAGAATTAAGCAAAAGTGATGGGGTCTGATATATGTTCAAGTTTGATGCCTAAGAGAATCAAAATTGATTAATTCCTCTCAACCTAGTTTATCTTGATCTATGGTATAATTCTTATTATCATTATATTAGCATGCAACCAACATTTTGGGGACTTGTATAGGATTTCAGAAGACACAGGCAAGGAATAAAAGCAGGAAAATAAGATTTAAGAAAGTAGGGTTGATACAAAATGGCAGAAAAGTCAGCTCCAGGGATTGGGCCCACCACCAAAGCAATCAGTAAGCTAAAAAGAGCAATTTAAATAAACTATTTCAAAACACTGAAACTTGATTGGATGCTTACAACAAGGGGCGTGTTTGTTGAAGGGATACACTGGTGTTCTCTGGTAAGAGAATGACATGTACAAAAGAGATATCAAAACCCATTCCTCAGCACCACCGTGAAGATAGTGCCTGAGTCCTTGAGGGGCTGGCTGATGCCAGGGTGAGCAGTAGGGATCTTCTTCTCCAAAATTTGAGGAGGTACATTTTGGTTGGTTTGGCAGTTCACTGAAGGACCTGTGTAAGTGTCTGCCTTGATTTCAACCCTTTTGGGTTGCAGTAGCTTCCCCAGATGGCATCTATCAGAAAACTTAAATAGACAGAAACACTTCCCCTGCTTTTTGGAAACAGACAGTTTAAGGAAATTTTTGTCAGATCACTGGCTGACAGCAGAGTTAATTAAACCCAAGATCCAGTAACCACACCCAAAAAATATACAGCTTGCAGCAATTGTTTAGAGAAATTACAAACAAATAGCTACAGCCCTCAGGAAACAAACATCAGCCATCTGTGGGGAGTAGAAAAATCAAGTTTCCAGAGTTATAATATACTCAAAAGTCCAAATCTCAACAAAACCAAAAAAAGACAAAGCATGCAAAAAAAATAGGCAACCTTAAGCTAAACAGGAAAAATAAAAGAATATCACAGAAAAAATCCCTGAAGAAGCTCAATTTTGGAATTAGTAGTCAAAAACATTAAATCAACATTTAAACATTTTAAATATGTTCAATGACCTAAAGCAAACCATGAACAAATACATCAGCACTGAGCAGAACTTCAAAGAAGTCCACACTGAGGCACTTTGGATCAAAGAAGAAGAGTGATTTTAAAATAGCAAGAGGGAAGTGAATTGTCACATTTAAGGGACCCACAATGAGATTAATATCTGATTTCTCCAATGGAAGCTAAAAGGTAGTAGAATAACATATTTTAAGTCCTGAAATAAACACCATCAAACAAGAATTCTGTATCCAATAAAAGTATCCTCTTTTAAACAATAATGGAGAAACTAAGACATTCTCAAATTAACAACAACAACAAATATAATTTATTGCTAGCAAACCTGTTCTGCAAGAAATACTAATGGAAGACCTACAGGCAGAAATAAAAGGACACTAAACAGTAATTCAAAGACATAAGAAATAAGCAATTATAAAGGTAATTACATAGGTAAACATTAAAAAAAAACAAGGTTATTATACTTGTGGTTTATAACTCTTGTTTCTATATGAGTTAAAAGGCAAATGCATAACACAATAATTATAAATATAAGTTAATGATCATACAATGTATAACCATGTAATCTGTGACAAAAACAGTATAAAAGGAATAAATATGTATAGGAACAATGTATGTTATTTAAACTAATTTTGTATTATTAAAACTCGGGTGTCTTAAGTTTAAGATATCAATTGTAATCCCTAAAGGAACTAATAGTGACAGAAAATCACGCAAAAATAAAGATGGGAACCAAAATACTAGGCAACAAAAATAAACAAATACAAAAATAGATACTAATAGAGAAATTAAGGAAGAAAAAAAATGTGATACACAAAAGAGATTAATGGAAGAACTAAGCCCTTCTTTAAGAATAATTACTTTAAATGTAAATGCATTAAATTCTCATTAAAAGTAAAAGTTTGGAAGATTGGATTTAAAAGCAAACATATCTATCTGTATGTAGTCTACATGAGACTCAGTTTTAGATAAAAGGACACAAGAGGTTGAAAGGAAAGAACAGAAAAATATACTCCATGTAAATAGTAACCACATACACACCCACACATCACACAAAACCAAACTGTGGTGGCTATATTATTGTCAGACAAAATAGACTTAAATTAAAAAAAAGTAACAAGAGACAAAGAAGGATATTCTATATTGATAAAATGTTCAACCCATCAAGAAGATATAATTATTACAGCACGTGTCCACAAGAGCTGAAAAATATATGAAATAAAAATTGACAGAATTGAAAGGACAAAAAGGCAATTCTGAAATAATATGTGGGGTATTTAATATTCAACTTTCAATAATGGATATAACAAGAAGAAAGAAAAATAACAAGGAAATTGAGAATTTGGACAACACTATAATCTGATTAGACCTAATCTACACAAAACACTCCTCTTAACAACAGCAGAATGTGCCTTCTTAAGTGCACATGGAACATGCTCCAAGATATATCACATATCAGACCACAAAACAAGTCCTAATAAATTTTAGTAGACTTAAATCATGCAAAGTATCTTTTTTGATCATAATGGAAATGTTGTTAGAAATAAATAACTGAAGGAAAAGTGGAAAATTCACAAATATGCAGAATAAGCAAATAAGCAATGGGTCATAGAAGAAATCGCAAGGGAAATTAGAAAATACCTTGATATTAATGAAAATGAAAACAACATGCTAAAACTTATGGAATTCAGCAAAGACAGTACCAAAAGGAAGATTTGTAGTAATAAGCATCTACATTAAAAAAGAAGAAAGGTTTCAAACCAATAACCTAACTGTACACTTTAAGGTACTAGAGGAAAAGCACACTTAAGCCACAGCAAGAAGTGAGAAGGAAATACATAAATTAAAATAGGCAAAAATGTAATTAATTAATTAGAGATCTGAAAAACCAACAGAGGAAAATTATTTAAAATAAAAGTTAATTCCAAAATTGACAAATCTTTAGTTAGACTAAGAAAAAAAAAGACAGAAGACTCTAATAACTAAAATCAGTAATAACAGCTGAGACATTATTATTGATTTTTTAAAAATAAAAGAGATTCTGGGGCGTCTGGATGGCTCAGTCGGTTGAGCACCTGACTTCAGCTCAGGTCATGATCTCACACTCTGTGAGTTCGAGTCCTGAGTCGGGCTCTGTGCTGACAGCTCAGAGCCTGGAGCCTGCTTCAGATTCTGTGTCTCCCCCTTTCTCTGCCCCTCCCCTGCTCATGCTGTGTCTCTCTCTGTCTCAAAAATAAATAGAAACATTAAAAAATTTAAAAAAAAATAAAAAAGATTCTAAGAGGATGCGATGAATAACTGTACGCCAACAAACTGGATAACCTAGAAGAAATCGACAAATTCCTTGAACCACACAAACTACCAAGACTGAGTCAAAAAAAAAAAAAAAAAACACCTGAAAATCTGAGTAGACCTGTTAGAAGTAAGGAGATTGTGTAAGTAATCAAAAATTCCCAACAAAGAAAGGCTCAGGACCTGTTAGGTTCACTGGTGAATTCCACCAAATATGTAAAAAAGAATTAACACCACGCTTTTTCAATCTCTTCCAAAAACATTAAGAGGGGGGAACAGAACACTTCCTAACTCATTCTATGAAGCCATCATTGCACTGATACTAAAATTGGTCTAAGACACAAGTCAACTACTTCATTTTTTTTAATAAATTACTTCAGATCAATATTCCTTTTTTAATTTTTTTAAAATTTTTTTTAAACGTTTATTTTTGAGACAGAGAGAGACACAGCATGAGCAGGGGAGGGGCAGAGAGAGAGGGAGACACAGAATCGGAAGCAGGCTCCAGGCTCTGGGCCTGGCCCAGAGCCTGACGCGGGGCTCGAACTCACGGACCGCGAGATCGTGACCTGAGCGGAAGTCGGCCGCTTAACCGACTGAGCCACCCAGGCGCCCCCAGATCAATATTCCTTAATAAATATAAATACACACTAAGAAAATACAGTAGGCAACATATAGCATAAATCCCATGGGAAACAACTGCATCTTGCCCCAGGGTAAGTTCTCTTTTGTTCACTCTGCTTATATATTTCCCTCTTCCTAGTTAATTTTGCATTTCCATTAAATTTTAGGCCTATAATGGCATCCATTGAGTAACTAAAAAGATTAAATTTATAATATTATGTCCTTTCACTTACAAAAATACCAATATTGATATAACAACATATATACAATCAAATGAAATTAAGAGCATCCATTATTTTGCCTCATTAATATAATTTTCTTTTATGAAATGAAAAGGTAAGTAAATAACAAGGTATTTCCATTTTTCCAGAATATTTTCAATGCATGTAAATTACTCAATTGTTTTTATTTTATTTTTCTGTTAATGGGATTTTTCATAAAATATATATTATGAGGGGTGGGAAGATGGCGGCATAGGAGGGACGCTGGGCTCACCACGTATCCTGCTGATCACTTAGATTCCACCTACACCTGCCTAAATAACCGAGAAAACCGCCAGAGATTAGCAGAATGGAGTCTCCGGAGCCAAGCACAGATGAGAGGCCCACGGAAGAGGGTAGGAAGGGCTGTGAGGCAGTGCGCGCTCCACGGACTGGCGGGAGGGAGCTGGGGCGGAGGGGCAGCCTTGGGGCCAAGCAAAGCCCCCGAGTCTGGCTGGCAAAAGCCGAGGGGCCGGAGGGAGTGTGTTCGCACAGGAAGCGCGACTTACTGTCTGGGAGGTCATAAGTTAACAGCTCTGCTCAGAAAGCGGGAAGGCTGGAGGACAAAGTGAGGGAGAGCTGCTGAGCCTCCAGACGACAGAGCTCAGGTTGGTGGGGAACAAAGGCACTTGCCAGTGCCATCTCCCTTACCCATCCCCCAGCCAAAATCCCAAAGGGAACCAGTTCCTGCCAGGGAACTTGCTGGCTCCGCACAAACACCCAACTCTGTGCTTCTGTGGAGCCAAACCTCCGGCAGCCGATCTGACTCCCTCCCGCTGCCACAGGGCCCCTCCTGAAGTGGATCACCTAAGGAGAAGCGAGCTAAGCCTGCCCCTCCTGCCCCCGTGCACCTTGCCTACCCACCCCAGCTAATACGCCAGATCCCCAGCACCACAAACCTGGCAGTGTGCAAGTAGCCCAGACAGCCACGCCACCCCACAGTGAATCCTGCCCCTAGGAGAGGGGAAGAGAAGACACACACCAGTCTGACTGTGGCCCCAGCAGTGGGCTGGGGGCAGACATCAGGTCTGACTGCGGCCCCGCCCACCAACTCCAGTTATACACCACAGCACGGGGGAAGTGCCCTGCAGCTCCTCACCACTCCAGGGACTATCCAAAATGACCAAACGGAAGAATTCCCCTCAGAAGAATCTCCAGGAAATAACAACAGCTAATGAACTGATCAAAAAGGATTTAAATAATATAACAGAAAGTGAATTTAGAATAATAGTCATAAAATTAATCGCTGGGCTTGAAAACAGTATAGAGGAGAGCAGAGAATCTCTTGCTACAGAGATCAAGGGACTAAGGAACTGTCATGAGGAGCTGAAAAAACGCTTCAAACGAAATGCAAAACAAAATGGAAAACACGACGGCTCGGATTGAAGAGGCAGAGGTGAGAATAGGTGAACTAGAAGATAAAGTTATGGAAAAAGAGGAAGCTGAGAGAAAGAGACATAAAAAAAATCCTGGACTATGAGGGGGAAATTAGAGAACTAAGTGATACACTAAAAAGAAATAATATACGCATAATTGGTATCCCAGAGGAGGAAGAGAGAGGGAAAGGTGCTGAAGGGGTACTTGAACAAATTATAGCTGAGAACTTCCCTGAATTGGGGAAGGAAAAAGGCATTGAAATCCAAGAGGCACAGAGAACTCCCTTCAGACGTAACTTGAATCGATCTTCTGCACGACATATCGTCAAACTGGCAAAATACAAGGATAAAGAGAAAATTCTGAAAGCAGCAAGGGATAAACGTGCCCTCACATATAAAGGGAGACCTATAAGACTCGTGACTGATCTCTCTTTAGAAACTTGGAAGGCCAGAAAGGATTGGCACAAGATCTTCAGTGTGCTAAACAGAAAAAATATGCAGCCGAGAATGCTTTATCCAGCAAGTCTGTCATTGAGAATAGAAGGAGAGATAAAGGTCTTCCCAAACAAACAAAAACTGAAGGAATTTATCACCACGAAACCAGCCCTACAAGAGATCCTAAGGGGGATCCTGTGAGACAAAGTCCCAGAGACAACGCTACAAGCATAAAACATACAGACATCACAATGACTCTAAACCCGTATCTTTCTATAATAACACTGAATGTAAATGGATTAAATGCTCCAACCAAAAGACATAGGGTATCAGAATGGATAAAAACACAAGACCCATCTATTTGCTGTCTACAAGAGACTCATTTAAGATCTGAGGACACCTTTAGATTGAGAGTGAGGGGATGGAGAACTATTTATCATGCTACTGGAAGCCAAAAGAAAGCTGGAGTAGCCATACTTATATCAGACAAACTAGACTTTAAATTAAAGGCTGTAACAAGAGATGAAGAAGGGCATTATCTAATAATTACAGGGTCTATCCATCAGGAAGAGCTAACAATTATAAATGTCTATGCGCTGAATACGGGAGCCCCCAAATATATAAAACAATTACTCATAAACATAAGCAACCTTATTGATAAGAATGTGGTAATTGCACGGGTAACACCCCACTTACAGAAATGGATAGATCATCAAGACATGCGGTCAATAAAGAAACAAGGGCCCTGAATGATACATTGGATCAGATGGACTTGACAGATCTATTTAGAACTCTGCATCCCAAAGCAACAGAATATACTTTCTTCTCGAGTGCACATGGAACATTCTCCAAGATAGATCATATACTGGGTCACAAAACAGCCCTTCATAAGTTCACAAGAATTGAAATTATACCATGCATACTTTCAGACCACAATGCTATGAAGCTTGAAATCAACCACAGGAAAAAGTCTGGAAAACCTCCAAAAGCATGGAGGTTAAAGAACACCTTACTAAAGAATGAGTGGGTCAACCAGGCAATTAGAGAAGAAATTAAAAAATATATGGAAACAAACGAAAATGAAAATACAACAATCCAAACGCTTTGGGACGCAGCAAAGGCAGTCCTGAGAGGAAAATACATTGCAATCCAGGCCTATATCAAGAAACAAGAAAAATCCCAAATACAAAATCTAACAGCACACCTAAAGGAAATAGAAGCAGAACAGCAAAGGCAGCCTAAACCCAGCAGAAGAAGAGAAATAATAAAGATCAGAGCAGAAATAAACAATAGAGAATCTAAAAAAACTGTAGAGCAGATCAACGAAACCAAGAGTTGTTTTTTTGAAAAAATAAACAAAATTGACAAACCTCTAGCCAGGCTTCTCAAAAAGAAAGGGAGATGACCCAAATAGATAAAATCATGAATGAAAATGGAATTATGACAACCAATCCCTCAGAGATACAAACAATTATCAGGGAATACTATGAAAAATTATATGCCAACAAATTGGACAACCTGGAAGAAATGGACAAATTCCTAAACACCCACACTCTTCCAAAACTCAATCAGGAGGAAATAGAAAGCTTGAACAGACCCATAACCAGCAAAGAAATTGAATTGGTTATCAAAAATCTCTCAACAAATAAGAGTCCAGGACCAGATGGCTTCCCAGGGGAGTTCTACCAGAACTGTTTAAAGCAGACATAATACCTATCCTTCTCAAGCTATTCCAAGAAATAGAAAGGGAAGGAAAACTTCCAGACTCATTCTATGAAGCCAGTATTACTTTGATTCCTAAACCAGACAGAGACCCAGTAAAAAAAGAGAACTACAGGCCAATATCCCTGATGAATATGGATGCAAAAATTCTCAATAAGATACTAGCAAACCGAATTCAACAGCATATAAAAAGAATTATTCACCATGATCAAGTGGGATTCATTCCTGGGATGCAGGGCTGGTTCAACATTCGCAAATTAATCAACGTGATACATCACATAAATTAAAAAAAAGAGAAGAACCATATGATCCTGTCAATCTATGCAGAAAAGGCCTTTGACAAAATCCAGCACCCTTTCATAATAAAAACCCTTGAGAAAGTCGGGATAGAAGGAAAATACTTAAAGATCATAAAAGCCATTTATGAAAAGCCCACAGCTAACATCATACTCAATGGGGAAAAACTGAGAGCTTTTTCCCTGAGATCAGGAACAAGACAGGGATGCCCACTCTCACTGCTGTTGTTTAACATAGTGTTGGAAGTTCTAGCATCAGCAATCAGACAACAAAAGGAAATCAAAGGCATCAAAATTGGCAAAGATGAAGTCAAGCTTTCACTTTTTGCAGATGACATGATATTAAACATGGAAAATCCGATAGACTCCACCAAAAGTCTGCTAGAACTGATACATGAATTCAGCAAAGTTGCCGGATACAAAAATCAATGTACAGAAATCAGCTGCATTCTTATACACTAATAATGAAGCAACAGGAAGACAAATAAAGACACTGATCCCATTCACAATTGCACCAAGAAGCATAAAATACCTAGGAATAAATCTAACCAAAGATGTAAAAGATCTGTATGCTGAAAACTATAGAAAGCTTATGAAGGTAATTGAAGAAGATATAAAGAAATGGAAAGACATTCCGTGCTCATGGATTGGAAGAATAAATACTGCCAAAATGTCAATACTACCCAAAGCTATCTACACATTCAATGCAATCCCAATCAAAATTGCACCAGCATTCTTCTCGAAACTAGAACAAGCCATCCTAGAATTCATATGGAACCACAAAAGGCCCCGAATAGCCAAAGTAATTTTGAAGAAGAAGACCAAAGCAGGAGGCATCACAATCCCAGACTTTAGCCTCTACTACAAAGCTGTCATCATCAAGACAGCATGGTATTGGCACAAAAACAGACACATACACCAATGGAATAGAATAGAAACCCCAGAACTAGACCCACAAACGTATGGCCAACTCATCTTTGACAAAGCAGGAAAGAACATCCAATGGAAAAAAGACAGTCTCTTTAACAAATGGTGCTGGGAGAACTGGACAGCAACATGCAGAAGGTTGAAACTAGACCACTTTCTCACACCATTCACAAAAATAAACTCAAAATGGATAAATGACCTGAATGTGAGACAGGAAACCATCAAAACCCTAGAGGAGAAAGCAGGAAAAGACCTCTCTGACCTCAGCCGTAGCAATCTCTTACTCGACACATCCCCAAAGGCAAGGGAATTAAAAGCAAATATGAATTACTGGGACCTTATGAAGATAAAAAGCTTCTGCACAGCAAAGGAAACAACCAACAAAACTAAAAGGCAACCAACGGAATGGGAAAAGATATTTGCAAATGACATATCGGACAAAGGGCTAGTATCCAAAATCTATAAAGAGCTCACCAAACTCCACACCCGAAAAACAAATAACCCAGGGAAGAAATGGGCAGAAAACATGAATAGACACTTCTCTAAAGAAGACATGCGGATGGCCAAGAGGCACATGAAAAAATGTTCAACGTCGCTCCTTATCAGGGAAATACAAATCAAAACCACATTCAGATATCACCTCACGCCAGTCAGAGTGGCCAAAATGAACAAATCAGGAGACTATAGATGCTGGAGAGGATGTGGAGAAACGGGAACCCTCTTGCACTTTTGGTGGGAATGCAAATTGGTGCAGCCACTCTGGAAAGCAGTGTGGAGGTTCCTCAAAAAATTAAAAATAGACCTACCCTATGACCCAGCAATAGCACTGCTAGGAATTTACCATAGGGATATAGGAGTCCGGATGCATAGGGGCACTGGCACCCCAATGTTTATAGCAGCACTCTCAACAATAGCCAAATTATGGAAAGAGCTAAATGTCCATCAACTAATGAATGGATAAAGAAATTGTGGTTATTGTGGTTTATATACACAATGGAATACTACGTGGCAATGAGAAAGAACGAAATATGGCCTTTTGTAGCAACGTGGATGGAATTGGAGAGTGTGATGCTAAGTGAAATAAGCCATACAGAGAAAGACAGATACCATATGGTTTCACTCTTATGTGGGTCCTGAGGAACTTAACAGAAACCCATGGGGGAGGGGAAGGAAAAAAAAAAAAAAAGAGGTTAGAGTGGGAGAGAGCCAAAGCATAAGAGAC
>NC_064817.1:73766740-73790630 GCF_023721935.1 Panthera uncia | reverse complement strand
GAGAAACATAACAGAAACCCATGGGGGAGGGGAAGGAAAAAAAAAAAAAAAAAAAAAAAAAAGAGGTTAGAGTGGGAGAGAGCCAAAGCATAAGAGACTGTTAAAAACTGAGAACAAATTGAGGGTTGATGGGGGGTGGGAGGGAGGGCAGGGTGGGTGATGGGTATTGAGGAGGGCACCTTTTGGGATGAGCACTGGGTGTTGTATGGAAACCAATTTGACAGTAAATTTCATATATTAAAAAATAAAAAATAAAAAATAAAAAAAAATATGTGCATGTAAATCACATGCTATTTAAACATTTCCTAATTTAAGTTCAACTAAATTCTTCAAAGTGTTCTAGCTCTATAGATTAATGGAGATTACAGATATATTTACAACTTCTATAATTATAAAAAGAAAAGTTGTGACTATTTTGTACATAAAAAATTCAATTTCTGCTAATGCCATGATCCTATTTGCAGAGAAAAGGTATTACTTTCTAAAAAAATTAACATGATTTATATTTAATCTGGAAGATAATTACTAACAGAATTCCTTTGACGTTAGTTATCTTCTATTTCATTGAAGTTCCACTTCGTACACAAAAATAAAAATTGGAAATCATATTAAACCTAAAAGGTGATCTTAAGAATTAAAAAAATAGAGAATATACATAATGAATGACTATGAATATTTAATAACATGTGAGGTGTGTATGCCCATGTCTAGCTGTGATATATTCTTAAACATAATATCGATAGTATCCATGTTATTAATATTCTTCTATAGACTATATTCCCTTCATGTAGGTTAAATTAACATATTTCAATGCAATATAAAATATCTTCTCATTATAAGTGGCAAAACTGATATTCTCAGATATATAATAGATTCATATCCATTAAAATAGGTAACAGGTATACAATATCCTGTTTATGCTACACTCAGCTTTCATTAGATATCACCTTATCATGTCCATGACAAACTACCACAGACAAATGTGAGAATGCATTACTATTAAGTACTCTATATAGATGTTTCCAAAGCTGAGTATTACTACAACAGTCAATACAACTATCTAAGATAAGAGTAGAGTCTGAAGGGTACTAACAGTTTAGAAGTCTTGAAAGGAGAGTACTGCAATGCATTTGATGTTGAATACCTCAAAAGACTATCTGGAAATTTCATCCAACTGTACAGGGGTGCATACTCATGCTCTACCCAATCATTTAACTTTCCAAAGTCAGTGTTTCTCCTCCATGATTTGGGAGCATATGAAATGATGCAATTCTATGCACACTACGAAAATTAGCACACTAACAGAATATGCATATAGTTACACAAAACATGCTACATCAGAATGCTACCACTCCTATACAGTAAAACAATAAGATTTTTAACTAAGCATAAACAATATTTGGCACCTGTGGAAAGTAAAATACACTGACCTGAACATGGGGCGGAGGAGTAGTATCTGTTTGCCCCAACTTCCCAATAAAGAGTCATTGAGATACTTTAGAAAACACAGTATTTCTGTTTCTGGACGACTGGTTACCCTAGTTAGTTGGGTAGTCAAATTGATTACAGTCTGTCAATTTATAGAACACATAAAATTTTTAAAAGATTCCTTTTATACAAATCACTAATCCAGAGATATAACCAAATACTAAAGGCCAATGTTTTCCTAGGAACATCTACCAATCTCTACTGGTTTAGAGTTTTCACCCTTCAAGGCCTAAAACTTAAGATGGTACACAAAGCCTAGTCCTTTCACAAGATGAGAGGGCAAATTCAATTCCTTGTGTAATTATAAAACTCTCCAAAATAATATCTCCAGTGAAAGGCTTCCCATCAAGAAAAACACAGAGCCCACCCACAGAGAAAAACAGTACGGAATCTTGCCTGCTTTTGCCTTGACTCTGGGATCTAGGGTAAAGGTTTTTTTCCTTGGAAACCTCTAACCACAGAATAGCTCCCATGCAGGTTTTTGGCCACAATTAAACTACCTAGTTGTCAAAATATAAAACAACATCAACAATCTACATATATACATATGCATAAACACACACACACACACGCACAGAAAAAGAATTTAAAGTGATTAGTCTTTGTTAGTGCTCCCAGATGTCTGGTAATAATTAATGCAAATTTCCAAGAAGGACTCTACTTTTAAACTTCAGTTTCCAAGTATTTTCACAGATAAAGTTTAACAATCATTAGTTCACAATAAAAATACAGATTACACAGAAAGAAGCAAGAAACATTAGTAAGAGTCAGCAAAAACAAACAACAGAATTAGACCTATAAAGACACAAGACATAATATTGGAAAAAACAAAGAATTTATAGATATAAGAAATATAATAATTGACATTAGAAATTCATTTGAATAGGTGCAACAGAAGATGAGGCACAAGTCATAAAATAATTAGTAAACTAATAGGCCTTAAAAATCCAGTTAAAGTGTAGTACAGAAAGGCAAACTATGAGATGTAAACACAGAAACCTAAACAGAGTGAGAATGCGTGAAATATGCATATTAGAATTACAGAAGGCAACTATGAATAGAGAGCACTGGAGACAGATAATACTCTAAATAAAAATGGTTAACAATTTTCCAGCATTGATAAAATAGCAATCATTAAATTCAGGAAGCCCAATGAATCAGGATAAACAGAAGAATGAATAACAGAAATCTATACCAACACACATCATAATGAAACTCCAGAACACCGAAGACGAAAAAAAAAAAAAAAGATAAAACAATAGAACAGACAGGTTAACTCCAGGGAATGTTAATTTAGACTATACCTCACTTAACAACAATCAAAACCAGATACTGGTGAAATAATATGTTGACCCTGCTGAGAGAAAATAATTTGCAAGCTAGAATTCTATATCCATTGCAAATATCTTTTAAGAACACGGATGAAATAAAACATTATCAAATACATTTTAAAGTGTTTAGTATGACCAAAATCGCAGTAAAGGTAGTTTAAAAAGAGGTGTTTCAGTAGGAAGGAAAATGATCCTAAAGGAAATTGTCATACAAGAAGGAAGGTATACACATAAGTTAAATATGCAAGTAAATTTAAGCAAACGTGCATGGAACAGTAAACATATTGTTTAATTTAGGTTAAAAAATAACCAACATATGGAATAACAGATAAATTAGGAAGTGTCAAAAAAGCTTTTTGAAAGTTGTTCAAAATGATGTAAAAATGACACACATGCCATGTTCAAGGATAGGAAGAATCAAATATATGAATCTCAATACACAGAAATTTGTCCAGTTTATGCAGTTGTAATCAACTACTGCGATTAAATTTATATCCAACAATATTGGATTGTTCAATCCAATCATTTACTGATAGGACAGGCAAATGGATCATGTAATATTCATAGTATGCGACAATATACCTTGGAGGAAATGAAAACAAAATAGCTACACACATCAAAATGGTTAAATCTTTTAAAAAAAAGTGGAAAATTTAGTAATAGAACATATATGTAATGTGATTCCACTCATATAAAAGAAAAAAAAAAAGAGGACTAAACTAAACATATATTTTAGGGATACATCCACATGTGAAAACATAAGAAAGGCATGGGATCATGAGCCCAAGATTCAGAATAGTGATTTCTTCTGTAAAGAAGGAGTAAACAATAGGCTTCATAAATGTTGGTAATGTGGGAACATATGGTTATATTCTATTAATGCTATTTTTTAACTGTACATATACAGCCAAGTATTAGAGAAGTATCCCAAATGATCCTTTCGTAAAACTTAATTCAATTTTGTCATCAGATGTTCTTGATCACTCTGGAAGAGTTCACTTAAAAAAATTTTTTTTAATGTTTATTTACTATTGAGAGACAGAGAGACACAGATCATGAGCAGGGGAGGGGCATGGAGAGGGAGACACAGAAACCGAAGCAGGCTCCGGGCTCAGAGCTGTCAGCACAGAGTCCGAAGTGGGGCTCGAACTCACAAACCACAAGATCATGACCTGAGCTGAAGTCAGATGCTTAACCTACTTAGCTACCCAGGTGCCCCAGAACAGTTCACTTTTTTTTTGCCTTAAATCTTCAAAATTTAGAACTTAGGCTTCTATTCATCTGATTCAATTCAATACTGATTTCTTCTGATGAGTCACTCAGGAACATTTTTCAGTTGGTCATCATCATGTAGATAATGACTTTTCACATTTGCAATGCTTAGACATACTCTGTAGTTTACTTTTCTTCCAGAGACTAAATAATAACCCCTGGGGTTTAAACTTATCTATTTTAAACTTTAAAAAAAATGTTTATTTATTTATTTTGAGAGAGAGATGGGGAGAGGGGCAGAGAGAGAGGGAGAGAGAGAGAATCCCACCCAGCCTCAATGCAGAGCCCGACATGATGGCCCAAACTCACGAACTGTGAGATTGTGACCTGAGCCGAAACCAAGAGTCAGATGCTTAAGCGACTGAGCCTCTCAGGTGCCCCTCAAAGTTTTTTTTTTTCTTTTTTCTAAGGAAAAAATAATTTTTGGAGTTTCGTACCCCTTCAAATATCCCATCCATTTTGACATCAAGAACAGTCAATTGAGTTTTGGCGGAAAAAATGAGATAAGAGGCAATCATTTGATTCTGAACTACTCCAGCTTAGGCATTCATTTGTACAATGAACTAAGAGGAACTAGTCAAACAAAAACTGAAGAAATCCTACAACAAATCACATATTTTGTTTGAAATATTTGAATACTACCAAAAGCAGTATTCAAATTATCTATGAAAATAATGCATAAAGTACATTTGGCCTGGGGCATCAACTTCTAACAAATATAAAGCAGAAACAATCTTCACAGCAATCCTCAAAAATCGACTGCTTTCCCAACTAGCAACATGTGTTAATGTTTATAAATATCCATTGAGCAAATTTTACCACCACTCTACCACTAAATGTAAAGGAATGGATTAGATTTTATGTAGAGAAGATCTGGAATATATGCCAATACCAAGTAAAATGATTACTAAGTATTATATGTAAGACAATATATCAATATAGGGTGATCAAATATGTTTGTTATCCCATGACTGGAATAGGTTAGGCAGAATTTACCAGTGGGGAATCTATGCTTCACTTCAGATAGAGTCCCACTCCAGGCAGTCACTCCTATGTGGATACTCACTCCAGCATCAACTAATTATCCATCCTCTGAAGGTCTGACCTCTTTATGACACTTTACTCAATGGCCCTTCTCAGGAGACTTGGACATAAGTTCAGATAAGGGGAGTCCATATGTTCAGGATATAAGAAGGGTATCTGGTAAACATTCCCAAACTCTTGTACAGGTAAGCTCCACCTTTCTGTAGACCTGTGGCATGTTCCCTGTCCAAAGGGGAAGCATACCTTAATATTATATGCATCCTGCACAGCATCTGTTGTCTTTATACTATTCCAGATGTTCTTTGTGGATTTATGGTACCCAATAAGAAAAACCTCCCTATGTGTGATGCTACTCATCACCAACACAAAGTCTCTTCATCTGGAAATAGCCAGATTTTCTTTTGAATAACATGTACAACATGGAACTTATATAAACTGGACCTAGTGCCTACTCCCTTTGGATCTAGTGTGCTAAAAGCACTGCCTGCATGCACTTGGGTTAATGGAGACCACCAATACTCCCTTGGCCAAGCCACACTCCCCCAAAATAGTTGTGGTCAGGGTAAACTACATAAACCAGGGTAGTTTTTACCTCTCACAAAAGAACTTTCAGAGCAGAACCATCTATGATGGAAATGTTTAGGAATAGCAGAAATACACACCATTAATCATGAGTCTATATAAGTACTGTTTTATAATGTATGGAATCCTTGTGTCTACTTTCATAAAGGTCTTTAGTTCAACAAAGGAAGCTGGAGTGGCTCTTGTAATTCTCAGAAATCCTTGGGAGATAACACAGACCTAAACAGTCAAGGAAAGGAAATCCATAAATCTAACACTAAGCTTAACATGGACTGCTCACCCCCTCAATATGGTCCTGCAGAGAGGCTCAGTCTAGCAGTTTCACAATCTCTAATTTTAAATACCACCAAATCACATGACATAACATCTATCATATAAACACTATATCATGTATCTGGTTGTAAAAGAGCTAAAAAAATAACTGAAACAGGGAACACCTGTTGTTTAGATGTAGTTTAGAATGTCAACATCATATGCAAAGATCATTTTAAACAACCATTCCAAAAACCTATGAGTAACATAGTCCAAATGGGCAGATGAAGAACAGAGAGCTCAAGGTGGAATAGAAAGTAGGGAGGGTTTCTAGGAGAATGTGAGCTTTAAGTAATATTTTGAAAGATGTAGAAGATACTGAAATGATGAAAGGGAATGTGCAAAGGCATGGAGAAAAGCAAAGTCAAATCATGTACAGATCGTTCAAAATCAAGATTTTGAAAAATTCACCAAATGTTTGAGATTCACTAGAGATTTTCTACAATGTTCAAAACAAACAAAACCAGATGGCAATCACTGGTATTGCTTTTTGAGGGAGAACATTAATTGATGGAAGAAAGAGAAAAGCTAGTTAAATCAAGTAAAATGTACTAGGCTGGCGGCAGCCTAAAGTCAAGAAACAGCTAGGAAACAATAGTTGTAAAATTACTGAAGTGACAAAAGTCTAGTCCTGTGGGAAGGGGAGGTAAGAGTGGATATAATAAATCTTCAGATAAAGGATCAGTAGGAATGCTTGATGAAACAGGATGAGTCTCAGGCAGGGTTAAAGAGAGAAAGGATAAAAAGAAATGCAGAAAATAAGGAACATAGGCCTCTATTTAGGGGAGAGAACAGAAATATGAGTTATTTTGGGGATGTTCTTTCAAATGATGGTTGAATGTTTAAGTGGAGAGTGAATTGTCTTTACTAAATAGCTAAATAGCTAAAAAAGGTGAGAGGTTTGGGCTAAGTAGATGTCCAAGGGACTCATCTATATCTGTGTTCTATTTTTTTAATCATTTTACAGTTTTCAAGTGTTTTCATTTATTCTAATATTTAATTTTTATAATAAAACAGTTTTATTAGTACACATTTTCCCCTGTTTATAGTCAAGAAATTTAAGAGAAGATAAGCGACCTGCCCAAGGTCAGAGAGATGATAAGTAACTAAAACCCAAACACAGTGCTTTTTTTCCCCAACACACTGAATGGTATTTTAAGAATAAACCACTGAAGAATACAAACTCCAAGGAGATGATGTAGTAATTAGTCACAGCACTCAAGGAAGAAAAGCAGACACCTTATTTGCTTTTCCTGAGAAGCAACTAGTTTTTCAACTCTATTCAAATACATATGTTGATGAAAAATAATAAAATGAAGGCCAAAAGACATATTATTTTACTCATAAAGCTGAAGGACTTCATTTCATTAAAAAGGATCCATCACACTGAATCCTTCATATGAGATAAAACAAATGATGGTCTTATTAGTATCTGAACCACACTTTCATTTTAATAAAATGTGGCTTATTAATGCAGAAACAAAATCTAATGCCCCTTATATTGCATTAAGTAAAATTAAGTCTTTATTTCCTGGCACCTAATTATATATTTCATAACACAAACAATGAGTGCCAAAGAAGACATTTATAATGTTTTATAATACTGGAAGAAAATATTTTGAAGGATAATTTAGTTTCTACTCTGACTTCTGATGATAGACATTACACAAACTGTTCATTTAGTAAACTTTTTGTGGATACTTTTTATTCCTGTCCAACTGTAAATTCCTCCAACCTATTCAACCATCTGCATATCACAGCAGGGAAAAACACTGGTCAGACAATACAGGTCAAAAAAAATCAATAAAGTGGGCATTGTCTGAAATGAGTTGTGATCCAGATTGGCTATGTGACATAAGCCTCTTTGGGCTTCAGTTTCTCCTTCCACAAATATCCAAAGTAGATAGTATATCCTTCCATACAATAAGGGAAATAAAAAATTCATAAAGTTTATTTTAGCCTTAATTTTTGATGGTCTCTAATTTTATCATCAAGATACAAAGACAAAAATTAGAGTATAATGTGTACAGTTTAGAAGATAATGACCACACCTGAGCAAATATATAATAAAATAAAGGTTCCACAATTGAAAGAGAAGGAAAAAGAAGATATTTTAAATATTCCACCAGCTAGAATATGATAGGGATATCATATCTGTTCTCATCCATATTCTTTCTTACCTTTCCTAGGAGGTTATCCTGTTTGCCATCTTTTATGTAAAGCCATACTTCTTCAGGTTACAACTATATAATAAGTTTTCCTTTTCTTTGCTGTCATAGAGCAATCCCATCCTTCCTATTTCTGGCCAAACGAAAACACTCTTGAAACCACATTTTAGCATTGTCATCTAAGATTTTTAGCCCCTAAATATTATAGTTTGTGATTATTTATTAGAACAAATACCCAAAGTAGGTATTTTTTAATTATTTGAAATGGATCACATCATTTCTGGCAAACTCTTTAATATAACAAATACTTCTACCACCAAACCTTTTAGACAAGGTCATGTTTTCAATTTCAAGTGTAGAAATACTTTGATTCCTACAAAATATTGTCTGCTAATACTCAAAATACACAATTTCACTAATAATAGATGATGCCTCTATTTCTGGAATTCCAGACAGTGCATAGAGAGGGAAAAGCCCCAGGAGAATTATCATCCAGCTAATAATTCTTTCCATTAACATAGAAAACTGAAGGCTGGCTATTCAACTGAAAGTTTTGAAGGAAAATGTTTCAAACTACCATGCCTAACTGAACTGATCCCAATAACTCCAAAAGACATTTGTCATGTGACTACCATGTGACCATCACTGTGCCAGTGGGACTTTCACATTTATTATTTAATTTAATCCTCACAACAAACTCATCAGCTATTTAGAGCTTAACGACAATGGGCCCAGAGAGGATAGGTAACTTTCTTGGGTTCACAGGCTGTTTAATGGCAGGGTTGGGATTCAGATCCAGGTTTCAGACACCAAATTGGAAGACATTATCACTATATTATTTGACTTAACCTAAATGACATATCAAAAGAAATAAACATAAGGTTTTTAGAATGCTTTAAAGTGAATTCTTCAGTATTAAGGCATTAATATAAAACAAAACAATATAAAAACCCACATACTATGTGATAAAGGAAACTCATGCTAATAAAGTGATAAAGTCAATGCACACTAATATGATTGCCTATATTCATAATTCATAATTAAAATAATTCAGAATTCATAATGAAAAATAATTATGGCCTACACCTTAAACAATACTTGAATAGGGGTATTTGCAACTTAATGAGAATGCATTCTGTCAGTATTTGAACATACACGAATATATTACATTCCTGGAAAAGAGATATTTTAATCACATGGAATCAATTTTCTTTTTGTTTTTGCCTATTCAAATGCCCAAACCTCTGTACTGAAATTTCTAATAAACATTGAAAATAGAAACAAAACCACTAATTGGAAGCTTACTAAATTCTGAAAGTTTAGTAACTATATTTCAGAAATAAAGGTAATTTTGAAGACGGTGGTTCTCAACAAGGGACAATTTTGCCCAGTAGGGGACATCTGTCAATGTCTGCAGGCATTTTTGGTTGTCATAACTGGTGGTGAGAGGCTGCTGCTAGCACCCAGGGAGTAGAGGTCAGGAATACTACAAAACATCCTACAATGTACACAATAGCATTCCACAAAAAATAACTAAGCTGAAATATCAACAGTACCAAAGTTAAGGAACTCTTCTTAGGCATATGCTTTCAGCACTTGTCAAATACTTTTAAGCTTATTTATTGTGTAGTACTTAAGGCATACCAAAATGTAGATACAAGATGATGAATCTATGGGTCTATGGACCTACCACTGAGCTTAATAAACAGTGTTCAATCCCTCTTCTGTATTCCTTCCTGCCTCTATAGTTCATATTTATACTTTACGTAGGAAATCTAGAATTATAATAGAACATTGCAAAAACCATATGGTAAGTAAATATTCCACATATATAGAACGTTTTGATTACTTCTGGATATACAATTGAAAGGAATTAGTTTTGAAGATATAATCAATTAGAAAGGTGTTATAATTCATTAAATATATGACTAGCCAACAATCTTTGGATTCAAAACAAATTTATATAATACTAAAAAAAAAATGAATAGGAAGCTGGTAAAAAAAAAAAAGTGTGATTGTTTGCCATCTGTTAGTTTCACTAAAGGTATTAGAGCCTGGATTCCTTGCCTCCATTTGTCTTGGGCTGAGGGACTTCTGTCTTTTGTCCAGAGGTAGCTTCATAACTCAAGTTAGAGTAGGGATTTGGTATAACCTTGCTTCTCATTTCCTAGTTCAAGGTTCTGAAAGTCTATGCGAGGAGAAAGATGGCACTTTCCAAATTCTATAATTTCAAGGGAATTATTGGTCTACCAGAAACATCACCTCACTTCAATAGGCCCAAAGGATCTTTAGGATGAAAGAGTCAGAATCTTAGTAAAGTTCTAACATGGCTTAAATTCTATAATGGCAGCAGAAAATATGATCTTTGAAGCCACATCTTGTTCAACTGCTAATAAGACCTATCTTTTGTTCAACGTGTAAATAGATTAAAAAGTTTGCATTTTAAAAATACTTTATAATGCAATTACTATAGGAAAAATAATTGTTTAAAGCTACTTTTTCTTTCTTTGTAAAACAGTTGGTATCACTCGTGGATGATGATACAATCAATAATGGTGACGAATACTGGTATTCATCAACAAGAGACACAGAGGGGATGGAAATAAGCAGTCATCACATTTGCTTGGAATAGATATGGTTTAATCAGCAGACTGAAAGTAGCAAACAAGGGTCAAAGGAAAGCAGCGAAGAAAGGGAAGAGAAAAAAAAAAAACACTCGACTAACCAGTTAGAAGCAAAAGATGAAAAAGAACAGTAGCTCAAGGATAAAAGTATTTTTAGATTGCAGTAGCATTCCATAAAGTAATTATGTATTCAATCATAATGAGAAATGGGAAAGAAATGCCTTCGAATGTTGCTGTTATTGCTAATGTTTTTCATTTTCCCTAAAAAAATATTGAAATGAATGTGCTTAATACAAGTTGTTATTTAAGAGAAAAATGTTTTCAATTCTATAGTACTAATGCCATAAAAGCCTTAATTGATGTACTTATAGTCATCAACCCTTGTAAACTACATGAACACATGCAGACTCACAAGGCTGCATAAAATAAAGATGGTCAATAGCCGCGTAAATAGATCAATGATTACAAAGATGGATTGAAGAGACAAAAATGAGCTCTACTATTACACATGCATGAACTTCCTGACTATAACAATAATTATACTCTAGAACTGTTTAATTGAGGGAAGTTGAAGAATCTTTTTCCCTGCAGAATCGATAGATACCCATCTATCTTTGATATCTTAGGAGTAGCATTGTCTGGAATCAGGACAATAGATCAGATGAGTTATGCTTTATTCTAATTATTATGTCATGACCCAATAAAAAGTTACATAATTCAAATAAGCTGTTTTGAGACATAAAGTGACATTGGAAAGACATAATCATGTGGCCACCTGTAGACCTTACACATCTTACAGTGCTTGACACTTGAATGGGTTCCAAAAGAGTAACACAGCCAGCACTGGTAGAAATTATCTGAGAGGAAAAAAGCAAGCTGGAATATTCCTATGCATGTATCACAGAAGGACATGTATAGAGGTATTTCCGTAGCTTCCAGGTGTGAAGGAGATGCCCTAGAGCCATATTTCATTGAGGGGATATTATTAAGAAAGATTAGGGGCTTTATTAAAAAATAATTTATTTAAAATGAAAGAAAGTAAGGAAAGGACAGAGGGAGGAAGGAAGGGAGGTGAAAGGTAAAGGTGTTGGGAGGGAGGGGGGGAAGAGAGGGAAGGAGGAAAGGCCAGAGAAAATGTAGTGGGTGGAGAATGAGACAAAAGTGGGGCACTGGATAGTTGCATTTCCAGAAGAAGTGCATCTGTCCTTTAAAAATAAGGGAGACAGGGGCGCCTGGGTGGCTCAGTCGGTTAAGTGTCTGACTTCAGCTCAGGTCATGATCTCACAGTCTGTGGGTTCGAGCCCTGCATCGGGCTCTGTGCTGACAGCTCAGAGCCTGGAGCCTGCTTCCAATTCTGTGTCTCCCTCTCTCTCTGCCCCTACCCTGCTCATGCTCTGTCTCTCTCTGTCGCAAAAATAAATAAAAACATTATAAAAAATTAAAAAAAAATCAATAAAAAAATAAAAATAAGGGAGACAGAGACCAAAAGACATAGAACATTTGCTTAAGGAATAAAAGTGTCTGGTATGTAGTATGGATTGTTTAAAAAAAAAACTAAAAGAAAATAACTACTTTAAGTAAGTTATTGAAATTCAGGATATCAAAATGGGTATCCTTCCCGCATCTCATTCTCTTACCCATCATTCCTTAAAATTATCTCCTGTGCTGGGTATTGTGACATACCACAGTATCTGGCATTCTCCCTGACATGCTGGCTCATTTTGTTCTGATTTCTCTAACACCATCCATTCCCTCAACTAGGGTGCTCTATAGAAATACAGTCTTTAACCTTCCACTTGTCACTTTCCTTCCACTACACACTTTGGTAGATATCCACTATCCACTATCTTTGGTCCTCATATCCCAACAGACATTTCTTTGCAAATGATTCCAAAAATCCTATTTTCAGCCCTAATCACCATTCTGACTTCAAACTACATTTCAACATCTTCCCCATAGTGAATTCCATTTCTAGCTTACAGTTAGACCTTTTAAAATAAGGGAGACATTAGTATTTTTATTAATAATCTTAAAATTTTGGCATGTTCTTACTGATTAAATTATATATAATATATCACATTATATATTATATATATTATGTATTGTAATTTATCATATTATATATATAATATGTATGTATAATATGTATAATATATGTATATATATATAATATACATATAGTGTGTATGTGTTTTTAAGTAAGATATTCATCCTGCTAAATAACTAAAATATATTAGTTGCCTGGCAGGGAAGAACCTAATAACCTATACTGAAGAGAGAATACTAGTGTTAACTCTCTGTGAGGCAGTATGTCCTTAATTGTTTTTTGTTGTTTTTGTTGTTATGAGAAGACAATCATCTCATGTGAACAACATACAATGATTATGCATGGATGGAGTTTAGCACAGTAATCAAATAGAACTTACATCAAAATTAATCTGATGATACATATTTAATGCTATGCATTATCCACGTGCTGCATGGTAATTAGACACAAATTGTAAACAGCTCCTGTGAGAGGCAAATTGATGTTACTTTTGCATCACTGGAGCAAACATTTTTGGGATAGGAGAGAGAAAGAAGCAGTAGTGATTCTACTCTCTTCTCTTACCTGAGGAAACCAGTTTCCTTTGGGTTCTGGGAAATCAAATAATTGTTTAAATCCAGGACTTTTATCCTTACCAAAACATACTCAGATGTTTGATTTGTTTGGATAAACATAATACTAACTTTAGTAACTCACATGAGTCACTTATCATTTGTGCCTCATACCCAAGTGGCACAATTCCAATCATACGTACTATTAAATTACATGTTAAGTGGTTTTTTCCTGCAAGAAGAAGTAAGAAAATGATTTGTCATTAAGGAGAGTAAGGAATGATAAGATATTTTAGAGTATCTGGCATTGAGAAGGAAAGCAATCTGGCTTGAAAAAAGTCCTCAGTGGGAAGCTTTCAACAAAAAGGTGGCTCAAAAATGGTTGGGCAAAGGATGCAAGGGGGTAAACACATGACTATATATATATTTAAAAAAAAGAGCTAAAGGCTTAAAAAGGCAATGAAAAGTCTTGAAAAAAAGGAAGAACTGAGACAGGCTCGGGTCAACCCATTCACAGCGAACAGGAAATAACATGGACACATCAGGTATAACATGCACAAAAGGAGCCTGGGAAGATCTACTCTTTATGATTCTCCATCACTCACCTTCCCAGAGTTTAATCCAAGATTTAGCATAATAATGCGATTTCACAAGCAGTTGCTTTGACTGCATAGTGGATAAAATTAAACCAGCAAATTCAAGAATGTAGACATAATTTAATGACATCTCCAAACTGTAAGCAATCTGTTTCTCCCAACTGGACCAGGCTTATCCAATTTAAAGAGAAACAAATAGGTATTGTTTATGCTACAAAATAAAGTGAAACAAAAAAAAATCCCAGATAATAAAATTCTAGATATACATTTTAAAAGCTTGTTGAATATTAGAGGGATATTCATAAATGAGAATCTTTCTCTGGTTCTTACACTCCCTAAAGAGTTCAAAACATGACTTAAAAAATAATCAATGTTTTGAATTTTGCTGGCAAATAGATGCCACAGTAGCATTCTGCATAATTACATTCATTTTTTATTTACCAAAGTATGTGAAGGAAAAATTACATAGTTTTAATGGGTAAAATAAATGGCTACATTGATTAATTATTCAAAATATGGTTCCATTTTACTATAATTTGATTATAGAGAAAAGACTAGAAAGCTTTGGAATCAGAAATTTATTTGCCTTATTGTGCATTAAAATTAAACTATCCAATTAAGAAAAAAGAGGGAGAATTAAACCCCCTTAGGCTTCACTGTTCGTTCATTCTGACTACTGTGCAAAGAACCAAGGAATTTAGATAGGCAAGACAAATGTGATCAGCTCTCCATTTCTAAGAGAACTATGGACTTGCTACTTGCACAGAAAAGAAAACTTTTTTTTTTTTTGACTGCTCCACAAGGGGATTACTTATCAAAGGATATCTCTTACTAAGATTAACATAAGCATGTCATGATAGTAAAGAACCTACATAAACTCATTAAACCTGACTTTTTAAAAATTTTTTTAACATTTATTTATTTTTGAGAGACAAAGAGAGACAAAGTGCGAGCAGGGGAGGGGCAGAGAGGGAGACACAAATCAAAACAAGGCTCCAGGCTCTGAGCTATCAGCACAGAGCCCGATGCATGGCTCAAACCCATAAACCTTGAGATCATGCCTTAAGTTGAAGTTGGTCATTTAACCGACTGAGCAATTTAGGCACCCCTTATTAAACTTTAGCCTTATAGAGGGGCGCCTGGGTGACTCAGTTGGTTGGACGTCTGACTTCTGCTCAGGTCATGATCTCACTGCTCATGGGGTTCAAGCCCCACGTAGGGCTCTGTGCTGACAGCTCGGAGCCTGGAGCCTGCTTCGGATTCTGTGTCTCCCCCTCTCTCTGCCCCTCCCATGCTCGTGCTCTGTCTCTCTCTGTCTGTCAATAATGAATAAATGTTAAAAACATTAAAAAAAACCTTAGTCTTACAGAAAATAGATTTATCTATATTTAAAACGTTTACATGAGGTAATCTGTAATGCAAGCCTATATTTCGAAATGGAGGAACTTCCATATAGACATAGCCTGCCGAAATGACAGGCACTGGTTCTTTGAGATTTAGAGACAGTCTGAGGGGGGCAAAACTTTCACAGCACAAACTTCTCAGTCTTTTTAAAATCAAGGCAAACTTTATAGCTTAAAAACAAACAACAACAACAGGAAAAAACCTACAATGAGTATGCCCTTACTTATAAAATCTTCACAGTTCTTCCTTCCAGAAATTAAACCAGACAGGACCAGACATACAAATAATTTTAACAATAGGCTAGATCTTGTATAGTCCTTTATACTACACTGCACTTTATTTGGTTTAATCCTCAGAATGACCCTGTTTCTCATATGTGAAAACAGAGATTTAGCAAGCTAAAATATTTGCTCATGGAAGGTAGAATAATAGAATAGAAAGAGTGATAGATTTAGAACCACAAGAGATCTTGTTCTGAATCCCAGCTCTGCTACTCTGCCACTTACCATTTATGTGACATTGAGGAACATCTCAAAGTCTCAGTTTTATTTTCTGTAAAATGAGGATAATAGTATGCACCTCACAGGTTTTTTATAGGATTCAATGAGATAAAATATATAAAGTACTTGGCACAATTCCTAGCACATGTTACATGCTTAACAAAGAATAACATTTATCTACTGATCTTAAACAAGGTATTTAACCTCTTGACCTCTCCACTTTTACATCCATAAAATGGTAATAACACTATTTACTTAAGAGTCATTTTGATGATGAAATATATGCAATTTTATGTACAGTGTATAGTATAGGCAGAAACAAACCTAGAACTTATATCATCTATGTTGAATACTTTTAAAAAATATTTACTTATTTATTTTGAGAGAGAAAGGGAGAGAGACACAGAGACAGAGAGACAGACAGAGAGAGAACGTACATGGGGGAGGGCAGAGAGAGAGAGAGGAAGAGAGAGAATCCCAAGCAGGCTCCTTGATGTCAGCACAGAGCCCTGGATCTCATGAACCACCAGATCATGACCTGAGCCAAAATCAAGAGTCAGGATACTTAACCAACTGAGCCCCCAGGTGCCCCAGAAAACTCTTACTGGCAACAAAGCTAGATACTCTTGATTCTATTACCAAAATATAGAAGAACATTTTCTCACAACTCCATTGAGAAGATAACATCTAGAAATACCTGTGACAATGAATCTTAAAAGGAAAATATCCAAGTTACCTGAATTAAGGCTTCACTCAACATGTCTTCATTAACCTCCAGAATGATGTTTTTTATATCTTCATATGGCATACGATATGATCCTAAGAAGATAGCTAAAATAAAAGTAGATTTTCTTAAAACCGGAATAGCATCAAAATTTTAAAGGCCTAATGAATACCTGATTCCCATTTTCATTGACTCAAAATATGAAATTTCTGTCACTAATATTAATCTATAGATAGGAACAAACATAATTAGTTACCATTTGATGGCCTACACTATACATCTAGGCAAAATGGCCCACTATTTCAGGCTCTAATGTTACAGGTTGTGTATATCCTATATACAAATTATAACTCCTACTAATAACACTGATGACTATATGCATATGCATTTTAGATTGAGCTGGTATGAAATGACTCATGAAAAGCTAGAGATTTTATTTCAAGATGGCCTTTTAATCTGACAGAGAATTTAATATGGAGATACTCAGATACATACAACACAGTACTTCTCAGGAACAACAATAAAGTAACCAAGTACAAAAAAAAAATCACATCAATCTACTCTGAAATGCTCCCACATAAGAAAAAACCGAAGTGTCTGAATCATCATTGTTATCTGAATTTCTGTTGACAATCATGTGGTATACTATTAGTAGCTTTAAATGTTGAACCACAATTTCCCTTGTCAACTTTTTCTTAATTGGGTGTATAGTATGTCATACTGGAATAATTCAACAAATTACCCTGAGAAAAGCTTAAACTTATTCAGAAAGTATTTTTCAACAAGGCATTCCACTTTAACTTCCACTAACTACATATCTGAATGAGAATTCATGCGTTCCTATCACCAGAACATGAATATATTCCTAAAAATTGTTTTTCTTTTCTTTTTTTTTTTTCATGAAAAGGTCTGTATGATTTCACTGGTGCCTAAAGAAAAAAAATTGTCACTGTCTAGGCGAATGATTACCTAGACATAAATACCAGGTGAGATCTCCATAATTTAAATAAATAATGTTGACAAATATCAACTAGCAATTAAGGTCATTTTTTTAAAGTACTGAACATCCACTTTGTAAAGAAAATGTACTGTCAGGTAAGCAATGTACACATTCACAACAGCTATTAGGAGAATGCTTTTCCGACAGCAACATTCATACTCACAGGAGAATGATGACTTGTTTATTTTAATCTGATTCCCTATAGCACAACCCTTAACAAAATACTCCCATGGTATTTCTTTCCATAATTAGAAATGCTTGATATGTTGAAATTTCTCGTGCATAGTGTTTGAATATCCTCAGAATATAAACATAGTCTATCGTGGTTAAAAAAAAAATGCTGAATTAAACACAGAGGAGAGTATATGCCAAAGTAAAACTTAAGGCCTACTTAAATGAAGATGGGTTTAACTGTGCTGCTGCTTGAGCAAAAGCATACTTAATAATTGATTTGTTGATGGCTTTAAGGTTCACTAACCAGTTTTTTTTTTAATTTTTTTTTTCAACGTTTTTTATTTATTTTTGGGACAGAGAGAGACAGAGCATGAACGGGGGAGGGGCAGAGAGAGAGGGAGACACAGAATCGGAAACAGGCTCCAGGCTCCGAGCCATCAGCCCAGAGCCTGACGCGGGGCTCAAACTCACGGACCGCGAGATCGTGACCTGGCTGAAGTCGGACGCTTAACCGACTGCGCCACCCAGGCGCCCCACTAACCAGTTTTAAAGTGCAGCGGTTACCAATTTAACCAGTAACATCACAGTTACTTCAACTATAAAGGCATAGTAATAAAAGGATTTGCCCAATGGGCCCAGTGAATACTCCGAAACTATCACACCCAGGCCTGGGCAGAAAAGGAAAATACAACACTCTTTTTAAGTCTGCTTTCTATCTCACCCTGTCTTCTAACAGTGTTCAATTATCAATTCTTTCCAAAGTTTTATTATTCATAAGTTTCATCTGGTCTACGGAAGGCTAAATTATGATGAGGGTCTCCATTCTGGCTGAATGACAACAAGGTAACTCAAATCATGTTTACACAGAATTTAGTTTCTAGTAGATGCTAAATATACATTTTCAAGGCAGTTACAACTTTGTTTAAATATATTCAACAACTCCTCATCACCACCATCACTACCACCACCTATACACAAAATATCACATACACAGATTCTGGGCCGTTTTGGGATCCAAAATTCTCAATTCTTTCACTTTCTTCTTTGCAGGCAGGGTCTTCTTTTCTTCTGAAGCTTCTACATTCTTTGGAACTAAAGGAAAAATATTGATTCATAAACAACAATGGCACTAATCCAAATACACAGAATAAATTAGTAAGGCATATTAAGTACATTAATAAAGCTTATGCCAAAAAATCAATATATGTGTTTATTTCATTAGTTCAATGAAGAGGATAAACATAATAATACAGACCTATTTAACGGTTTCCCCACAAATTAAATATTAGCACTTAAGCAGAAAAGATAAGCCAAATAGAGCCAAAAATCAATTGCTACTTCTTCCCTAATATATAACATTAATTACTCCTTTACCATGTACCTACAGCAGCACTGGAATTAAATACATAGTAAGATCTCCCTAATTTGGACTAATTGAGGAGAAAGGCAGACATGCATTTATACTAAATTATGCTAAAATTTAGACATGTCTTTAATTCAGTGGAACTGTTTTGAAGTACCTAAAGTAACTTTAACTGCAAACAGGTTGCCATATAAAAATTCCTGCTGAGATTGCTTTGAAGAACAAATATGAACCATTTGCAAGTTGTACAACAACAGCACCATTTGCACACACATAATTAATGAATCTCAAAGACATGGTGTTTGAGTAAGTTATCTTTGTCTCCAATATTTTTTAGTACTATTTGCCTTCTTAGAACAAAATATTTAGTTACAGTTTATTCAAAAGGTAACCCTCCAGTTTTGAACAGTTCAAATGACCTGAAACTTAAGAAGTAACAGTGCCAAGGAGTGGCTTTAGCACCCCCCCCACCATAACCTCCATTAGCTCTATCCCAGACAAGCCATCACAAAAACCAAAGCAAAAAAAAAAAAAAAAAAAACAATGTGGCTACCTGCTACGAAAATGAAGCAAATCCCTAAACGCTTCTTAGACAGAAATTCCACACCTACAATTGTATGCATATTTTGGCAGCTTATCTCTTCTAACAAAAAAAAAAAATAGGGCTGTAGGTAATGGGAGCATTAAAAATATGACAAAAATTATATATATATATATATATATATATGTGAAAAATAAAATATATTTTCTCAATCAAGTAGTGATATGCTTTTGTCTCTAAACTCACGTTGCTAAACTTCATCATTGATTCACATGGCCATAATAATGCTGTTCATTACTTTTAAAAATACAATTTCATTTTGAGGAAATCAGTTTTATTATTTTAATTTATCTGATTTTCACAAAAGAGATCACAAATGAGTTCCTGATTATATTTATAGGAAGAGCAACACAAAACCACAGGATATTTTTGCTAAGCTACGTGTTCATAGATGTTAGCTTCTGGAAAATTTTCTATAAATGTGACAGAATACATAAAATTTTGTAAGTCCATTAACATTCCCTTTGTTTTAATGGTACAAAATATGAGAAAATTAAATGAACTTCTTAGAAAAATAATATCAAATTAATTACATGTAAATAAAGTTGAAGCATTTAGTTCTAAGCTGTAACAACATGTTCTATCTAAAGTGATGCAGAGTCTAACAAGACTACACAATTATTACACTAGAAAATCATGATCTCAGCTTTGCGCAGTGGCAGTATCATAGCCAATGAGGTTTATCCGAGGCACGATTATTGCTAATTGAAAATCATGATCTCAGGTAGTTTCTCAAGCTAATTAAATACAATAAAATTATTGCTACTATTGAGAGAAAAATGGCTTTTAATATATGTCTTTAAAAATTATGACTAATGTTCCTCAAAGGATCTAAAAGCACAGTGTCTTTCCTATTCAATAATTAACATTTTAATCTATTCTAATTTTCAAGCCACTCCCAGGTTAAGACAACTGTATATAAAGAAATGACAATCCAAGGTTCATACCCTTTGTTAATAAAAACAAAATCTGAATCATATTGAAATTACTTCTTAGAATCATTCAGAAAATTCTACCCAAAGAAACAGTCAAGAAAAGCATACCAATCTCATAATATGCCTTAAACCCCACTATGAGAGACTAGTTAAACATAAGGATGAAAATGCTGTAGTATAAAGGATATATTAAGATTTTCTGTGAACTAACAAGACTCCTGAGTAAATCAGGCATATATAATGCTCATTTTGTTCAATGACTTCATATTTTTGTTTTTTTTCATTAAAATATATTTCATCTTCTCCCCTTTTCAAATGAACAAGTTGTTTAAAATTAACATTAGATGTCTTAAATATCTAGAGTTCACTGTTAATTTTCTAGTACTAATTTTCTAGTACTAAGTACTAATATATTTCCCTCATAGTATGCAAATTGGCTTTATCCTAGATTGAAATAATGGTTAAGAATTCCATGAGTGAGCACTGCTGTTGAGAATCACAAGAGCAAAGCTAGTTTAAAATAGTTCCCTAACTAGACAGCCTTTCACAAACAATAATGTTTTGCCATGATCAGTAAATACTGATAAGTGGCTATGATTGTCTTTGATTTTCTTGTCTTTAAAAGCATTCCTTAGTGATCACAACCACAGGCTTAGATAAATAGATAATCTGAAGGAAGGTAAGGATATATGGAACTTATCCAGGTAGTATTAAAGGCTTCATATATTAAAAATGTCCTGCTTTCAAAATGACTACAAAATGTTACTTGTCCTAGGGTGATTTGATTACATATATGTTTAAATGCTTTAAAAAACTTAAATATTCCATAACTTGACTAAAATATAGGCAATTCAACATTTCAATTAAAGCTTGTATAGACATTTCTCCAAATACAACATACATATAGCCAATAGCTATACGAAAATATGCTCAACATGACTAATCATGAGGGAAGTGCAAATCAAAACCACAATGAGATATCACCTCACAACTCTTTGAATGGCTATTATCAAACTACAAAAGATAAGTGTTGGTGAAGATGTGGAGAAATTGGAACCCTTATACACTATTGGTAGAAATGTAAAATGGTGTAGCTGCTATAGAGAGCAGTACAGAGATTTCTGCAAATAATTAAAACTAAAACTACCATACAATCTAGGAATCCTACTTTGGTGTATACAACCAAAAGAACTGAAATCAGAATCTCAAGGAAAAAGCTGCACTGTATCTTAGTACTGCAGTATTACTCACAAAATAGCCAAGAGAGGGAAAGAACCTAAACATCCATCAAAAGATGAATAAAGAAATGTGGCATATACATATAACAAAATGTTATTCAGCTTTAAAAAAAGAATAAAATCCTGCCATATGTAATAGCATGGATTAACCTAGGGAACATTATGCTAAGTGAAATAAGCAAGTCATAGAAAGATGAATACTGCATAATTATGAAGTATCTAAAATGTCAAGCTCATAGAAACAAAGTAGAATTGTGGTTGCTGGGGATTGAGGGAGGGTGAAGGCGGGAGTTGCTGTTCAATAGGGATAAAGCTTCAGTTATAGAACATGAATAAGTTCTAAAGATCTGAGGTACAAAATTCTAGCTATAGTTAATAATACTGTACTGTACGCTAAAACATTTTTGAGAGGGTAGAGCTTATGTTAAATGTGCTTATATCCAAAAAATTATAATGTACAAACTTAAATTATACTGATTCTGTAATTATTCAAAATTATTTGGATGCGACTGAAGAGATTTTTTTAAGTCTCAATACAAAAACTTCAATAATTGATTTTTGTCCTCAATGGCCCTATGGTCCTCACATTCATAATGAGTCCTCCAAATGTGATCTCTCCATATGCAAATGAAAAATCATATAACCACTGGTTTTAAATCTGATAGGTTAAATGAATTTGAGTGCTTAAACTGTCACTGCTAATTGACCAAATAATAATGAAACATCATAAAATACTGTCTGTAGAAACATAATGATGTATAATAAAGACATTTGTATTATTATTAAATGCGTTAGCATCAAGATACTAATTATCTAAGATAAAATGTCCATGGAACATTCTTAGATTTCCTTTAATACATGGAGTTTTATATGCAATTGTACTATAACTTCATTCCTTTACAACTGAGGGATGCTCATTAGCATAAATAAAGTAAACATGGCTATATTCTTTTCCCAATCTAATTTAGGCAATGTTCAGGCATCCCCTATTAATGTCTACTATCTCAGTGGATATATATAACATGTGCCAAGATGTTTGTAATTTGTAGGAAATATTAAGATATTATAAATGGGTAACATTGAATGATTTACATAGTGGTAACCATAAATCATAATAAATTTTTATAACTACTGTATCTCAAAATTCCAGTGAGAAAGATTGATTTCTAAAGTCAGCATCAATACTATTCATTCATTTATTCATTTATCCAGCAAATACTTATTAAACATCTACTATATGTGAGCCTAGGCACAAGCATACAGTGGTATATAAAACTTAAATGTCTACTCATATTTCTTAAATATGTAGTGATAATGTAAACTACTAATTATGGAAGTATCTCCAGAAGATATCTAACTTTTGTAATTTTCTTTAGCCATGGTAAATAGCTTGAGTGAATATATGCATATCACTTAGAGAATTCTTTTTGTTATTTGAAGTAGTTCTGTATTAAAGAATACTGTATCTTTGAATCAGCATCAACTGATGTGTTACATCTTGTTATAAGGAGTATGTGGAAAAGTAAAAATATGACACTTCTAGTAAGTGTACTATATATAAAACCAGGAAAAATAAAGCCATTAACAGTAGTGTTAAAAACCACCCAAATAATTTATGTAGCATTGTGTATACATATATGAATATCTAATAATGCCCAACTGTTGTTTTAGACATTTCATACAAATGTAAGAATTGTGATCTCCCTATATAAATACATATTTTCCCATGTGTATACAATTCCAGAAGTGATTCTAACTATATAGAAATAGTTTTCATATATTAGTTGAAATAGGCATTAAACTTCAATAAATAATTTTATGTTAAAATGAATGCAAGTATGACAATGGCAGGCAGGGGAAATCTATGATTTCTGTGTAGTAGCTGCAATATTTTTTCATTAACTGTTATTTTCTATTCTTTTAAAATTCTCTTTAT
>NC_064817.1:73626740-73764240 GCF_023721935.1 Panthera uncia | reverse complement strand
AGTATTCCATTGTGTATATAAACCACAATTTCTTTCTCCATTCATCAGTTGGTGGACATTTACGCTTTTTCCATAATTTGGCTATTGAAAGTGCTGCTATAAACATTGGGGTACAAGAACTGGACAGCAACATGCAGAAGGATGAAACTACACCACTTTCTTACACCATTCACAAAAATAAACTCAAAATGGATAAAGGACCTGAATGTGAGACAGGAAACCATCCAAACCCTAGAGGAGAAAGCAGGAAAAAACCTCTCTGACCTCAGCCTCAGCAATTTCTTACTTGACACATTTCCAAAGGCAAGGGAATTAAAAGCAAAAATGAACTATTGGGACCTCATGAAGATAAAAAGCTTCTCCACTGCAAAGGAAAAAACAAAACTAAAAGGCAAGCGACAGAATGGGAAAAGATATTTGCAAATGACATATGGGACAAAGGGCTAGTATCCAAAATCTATAAAGAGCTCACTAAATTCCTGTTAACCTTTAACTTCTGTGAAGTACCCGATTCAACTATCCTTAATTCCTTTACTTGTGGGTTAGCTATGAGTCTGTAAGTATGGACTGATGTTTTTCTGGTCATCCCACACTCAGAAAATGCCCTGTTATGCAAATCTCATCATTCATGCCACAAATCAGTGAGTCCAGCAATAAACCCCAAGAGCTAAGTGTGTCAATGATGAGTGCTAAAAAATCACAACAGTAGGAATCCTAATAAAGACAGTACAGGTAGGCTAATAGGGCATTTCTGCTGAGAACACAGTTTGGATATTCATCATATCTAGGTTTTTCTTTTTCAATGTAGTCCATCTCAGACTGGCACAAGTCCTTCACACAATTTAGTTTAATGCAAAGGGCAGTTAACCTTGTGAGCAAGACTGAACAAAATAACACCCTGAAGTATCTGTAGCCAGGGTCTCAACTTGACAATGTAGGATTTTTCAGTCTGGGTTTTAGTTATATCTGAGCATGTCTTGAAAGTCAGTATCGTAGATATCACCAAGAATTTATTCATATGAAGGATCATTGGGAAACTATGTATCCTAAAAGAAACTTCTCATCTCCTGGATATTTCCACTTTGTTGTATAGTAAACTCTTTAAATTTAGCACATCCTATACCAATTTCCTTATCTTACTCTCCAACTCTTACTCTCCTACTGTAGTCTTTTCCATCTCAACAAAAGGAAATTCAATCCTTCAAGCAAAATACATATATACACACACAATCATTGACTTTTCCCTCTCACAGGCTATATCCCATTCTTTGGCAAATCCAGTATCTAATCACTCTCATCACCTACACTTCCACCTAACTAAGGATTTCAAGTCACCATCGCTTCCAGCCTGGGTTACTGGTGTAGCCTAATAACCATTATCCATTCTGCCTTTGTCCTTCTTCATTCTATCCTGTTAATTCATTAATTAATGTTATTCCACTGTTCGAGACCCTTCAATGGCTTCCTGTCTTATTCGGAGTAAAAACCAATGTCTTTAAAATAGCTTAAAATGTCCTACTTCATATTTCATGTCCCTTCCATAACTACTCTGATCTTATCTCTTACAACTTTCCCCTCATTAACTCAGCTCTAGCCACATAAGCTTCCTTGCTGTTCTTCAAATATGCCAGAACAATTCTCACAGCAGTCTTTGCATTTGATATTGTCATCTCCATATATTCCCTCACTACTTTCCGATCAGATTCAATGTCACTTTCTCATAGAAATCATTCTTTTTTTTTTTTTTGAGAGAGAGAGAGAGAGAGAGAGAGAGAGAGAGAGAAAGGGTGCGAGTGAGGTGCAGAGAGAGATGGGGGGGGGCAGGGAGAGAGAGAGACAGAAGCAGGGCTCACCTGAAGTGATTTTGAGCTCACCCAAAGTGGGGCTGTGCACACCCAAAGCAGGGTTCATGTTCACCCCATGTGGGGCTCAGGCTTACCCGATGTGGGACTCAAACTCACGAACCACGATATCATGACCTGAGCTGAAGTCAGATGCTTAACCAGCTAAGCCAACCAAGCACCCATATAAATCATTCCTGATGATGTGGTTCAAATAACCCCTCCCTCTTGTCACATATTTTCCCCTTTGCCTGCTTCATTTTTCTCCAAAGCAATTATCACCATCTGACATAATATGTATTATTTATTTTATTGTCTATACTTTTTACTTTGATGTGAACTCTATTAAAAAGAGGTATTTGTCACTGTTTTGTTCACTGTTATATACTAGCATGTAGAATCATGCCTGGAAAAAAATAGGCACTCCAATTATTTTAGAATTTATACAACATATATATTCTTATTTGTGAACAAGGAATTATATATAAGGATATATATTCCAGTACTGTTAATAGCAAAATATTATAAATGTTCATCTATTGCAGACAGATTTAATAAATTATGGTACACTGGGTATTGCTTTTAATAGCAAAAGATTTGAAATGACCAAAAAGTTCATTAACAGAAGAATGATTAAACTATGGTATGTCCAGCCAATGTACCACTATGCTGCTATATACAAGACTAAAGAAGATCTTTATAAAATTATATGGAATGTACTTTAATAAATATTGTTCAATTAAATATTGTAAAATGTGTAGTATTACCATTGATGGAAAAAAAGAGGGAAGAATATATGTATTTGCTGGTATATGCATAAAATGTTTCTGGGAAGAAACACAAGGAATCTATTATATTAGTTACTTCAAGAGAAGGGACTGAGTAGCTGGGGAGACAGAGATGAGAGGAAGAAAATTCCCTCTATACAATTTTTGTGCCTCTTTAAACTTTGAATCATGTGAATATATTATCAATTCAAAAATGAATAGAAAAACAGAAAAGGAACAAAATGATTTCTCCACTACAAAGTCTCTAATATATGAGTGCATAAGACAAAAATGCTTTGTGATACAAGTAGGGGAGAAAAGTACTCTGTGCACTTGAGGTTGCAGCATAAAAATGAAGCCCAGGCTTCAAGTGGCACAATTAATAAATCAGAGGAAGAATGAGGTGACACATACTAAATAGTGGCCTAGAACTAGATGCCTATATGCATTTCAGAATGTATTAGCGAAATTCAAATAAGCAAAATTTAAATAACATAATTATGTGCTATGTGAGTGGGGGCCTTAAGGGTTCATTGCATTCAGCATGACTAATGAATTCAATCTTCACAATTATATTGTCTTTGATACACATATTTCTTTTTTTTTTAATTTTTTTTTAACGTTTATTTATTTGTGAGACAGAGAGAGACAGAGCATGAACGGGGGAGGGTTAGAGAGAGGGAGACACAGAATCTGAAACAGGCTCCAGGCTCTGAGCTGTCAGCACAGAGCCCGAAGGGGGGTCTCGAACTCACAGACCGCGAGATCATGACCTGAGCCGAAGTCAGCCGCTTAACCGACTGAGCCACCCAGGCGCCCCAATACACATATTTCTTATCACTGGTTTCAACATATTCATTTCTTATTCACCACTTGTAATTTATAAAATAAAGTAAAATTGCAATAAAAACATTAAAACTTCTGCACAAATATTTTCTGTGTAGACAAAAATCAACGCTAACAGACAGATCTATTAGTTGGTATGTGGCATTATAAGGTCTGTAAAAATGGATGAATTCACTGTTAAAAAAGGCAATTTAAGAGTTTCAATGAATTATAATCTCTGCTAAGAATACTTTGAAAGTTAAACATATAAAACTTAAGGACCACTTAGGCACTATATATACAAGTAAGCCTCCCCTGAACAATTCCCAAACCAGTTAAAGAAAACTAGAGAGGACTAGTTCTTTCAAGACCAATAATTTAGATGTATTATTCATACAATAGTTTTGTGAATTTTATTTCTATCACCAGAGTCATATGACCTGATGAAATAAATTGAAGATGACACAAAGAAATGGAAAGACATTCCATCCTCATGGATTACAAGAATAAATATTATTAAAATATCCATACTACTCAAAGCAATCTACAAATTAAATGCAATCCCTTTCAAAATACTAACAGCACACTTTTCACAGAGCTAGAACAAATGATCCCAAAATTTGTATGAAATACCAAAATTTGGCTACCCCAAGTAGCCAGCGTGACCTTGAAAATGAAAAAGCAAAGTTGGAGGTATCACAATTCAGGACTTCAAGTTTTATTACAATTCTGTGGTAATCAAGACAGTATGGTACTGACCCAAAAACAGACACATAGATCAATAGAGCAGAGTAGAAAACACAGAAATGAAGCTACAACTAATATGTTCAATTAATCTTTGACAAAGGAGGAAAGAAGATCCAATGGGGAAAATCTAGTCCCTTCAACAAATAGCTTTAGGAAAAAATAAACAGAATAATGATAACCTGAGGTCAAGATGTAAGCTGTTAGTCAAAGTAAATTAAGTCAACTGATATGAAATCTATTCAATAGGTACACTTAGTTTCATGTTGCATCATTGATAACAACTGGTGTGTAGGTGTGTTTGTATCATTAAGTATATCATAGGTGGCTTCATTTTAACAATGATGTTCCATGAACTATTTTATTCTACTAAATGTCAGAAACAGTTTGGGTTATAAGCTTTTAAGAACTTAAAAAAAAAGTTCTTGGATGAGAGCCCAGGTATGAGAAACTGTCTTCTGTAAAAACTATCTTTTAGTAATACTCTTATCAGTGCTCTCTAACATATTTAACATAACTGCAAAAGATACAGATTAAAACAAGAACATAAACCTAGTCATTTATTTTAGAATAATTGGCAATTGCCTATTGTGTACCTTTTATTAATTTTTGAGCCTAAGAAGCAGATATTAGAGGGCCCTGCATTGTTCATAAAGGCATATATAAGACGAAAACAGTGTTTAAGTTTAAACACTAAATCTCAGGGCAAAGCAAATCTCAACTGTAGATTGTACCCTCAATGTATGGCCCCAATTTTCTGTGAAATCTGTAGAATGCAGATAGAGCAATTACCATATAAAGTAAACCATCTCATAAAGATTAGAATGGAATGTGCACTATGTTTTAAAAATGTCTGAAATCTCTTGAATTGTTTTCAAGGTTTTACCAGAAATTGAAATGAGAAAAGCAATAGCCTAAGTAAGAAGCAGCTGCTAATAGTCACAGACACCAAATAAATTTGACTGGATCAAGACAGCAACACGCTGGCTCTTTTTCCCAGCCAACTACTTCAAACCTGTAGTGCTCACCATTAGGTTGGGCTTTACTTCACCTCAGCCACTTCAGTCTCAACGCTGTGGGGTCTAATTGTTGATTTCCTCATAGCAGCCACCAAAATGTGCCTCTGTTTTTAGGCTACAGTGGTTTGGATCTGAATGTAAGCACTGGTTATAACCACAGAGAGGGAGCAGGAAGTCGGTACATAAAATTGGGAACAGAAGTGTGATTAAGAAATATAATCAAATTAAAAGTTTCAAATTAGGGGTGCCTGGGTGGTTCAGTAGGTAGAGGATCTAACCCTTGATCCCAAGGTCGTGAGTTTGATTTGACTGTTGGGTGTAAAGATTAAAGCTTCAAATTGGCTAATAAGAAAAGATAGATTCCTATTTCTTACTGGAAAAATTGTACTAAAATATCAGATAAAAAACATGAACTCCAAAGGTGGGCATGATAATTTATGAAGAAGAAAGAATCACTAATATATCTAGCTTTCCACTTAGAATTCAAGGAAATAAATCTGATAAGATTATTTAAAAAGGCAGAGATTGCATCTGATACCCAGTGTAGAACTTTGAAAACCAAGGCATACAATAGGAGTAAGTAAATATAGAAAATAAAATGGTTATACTTATTTAAAATCACCCTTTATGTTCTGCTTCCAAAATATATGCATTTTTCATTGACTATGGGTATGACATGAGTTACCATACATAATGTTATTCTGTGTGCCTAATATAGATGAAAAGATTACAGGTTCTAATTTTAAGTGACTTTTGCCTATTGTCTATCCAGGACAAGTCTACCTAAACACAGGAAAGGTATAACAGGACTCCTGAATGATGGTAAAATACTCCAAGCTCACCTCCCTTCACAGCTTTGATGACAAACATTTATCTATCCATTAAGGACTAAATAGGGGCACCTGGGTGTCTCAGTTGGTTAAGCGTCCCACTTTGGCTCAGGTTGTGATCTCATGGTTTGTGAGTTTGAGCCCCACATCAGAATCTGTGCTGACAGCTCAGAGCCTGGAGCCTGCTTTGGATTCTGTGTCTCCCTGTCTCTTTGACCCTCCCCTGGTTTCCCTCTCTCTCTGTCTCTCTCTCTCCCTCCCTCAAAAATAAGTAAAACATTTTTAAAAATTAAAAAAATAAAAAGAACCAAATAAAGTGTCACTTTCTCTATAAAATCTTCTCAAATTACCACTACATTTTTTGTGTACCTATATCAGCAATATGGTATTTTCTGAACACTAACCCACTCAATTAAGGTTCACGTATGCATCTTATTGCCTTCTCTAAGTTTCAGATTCACAGGGAAGATAACATACTTGGTACAACTTTGTCCCCCATATCCATCCCACCCCCATAGTATCTAAAAAATGATGCTCAAGAATGTGAATATGCTACGTAAAATATTAGAATGGAAAAAATGATGACGGTGCAGGGAAAGAAATGTGAAAATTTTGATTATCTGTCTTCAAGATGTAACTAAAACCTGAACAGTTAGTGAACAGTGAGAAAGAATTCAGGTCAGAAGATTTGGGAGGATGCCCGAAGTCATGGACACAGAGAAGAAAGAACAGCTAATTAAGAGAACATAAAGAAAAAAAAAATGTGAGAAACGGGATAACATTGTCCCTACAGTGAGAATGGAAAAATGTTTCAGTAAGAGGAAGTAATCAGCAGTGTCAGACACAGAAGGAAGGTTAAGCATAGTCTAAATCATGGGGGGAAAAAAAAGAAGAAAAAAATAGGCAATTTGAGACCATATAGAGCAATTTTAACAGAGCAATGGCAACAGAAGCCATATTACAGTATGTGAGGAAGAAGTGAATGGAAATAGTGAATAACGACCACTCACTTGAGAAGTTTTTTTTTTTTTTAATGTTTATTTTTGAAAGACAGAGTGTGAGTAGGGAAGGGGCAGAGAGAGAGAGAGGCAGAATCCGAAGCAAGCTCCAGGCTCTGAGCTATCAGCACAGAGCCCGACACGGGGCTCAAACCCACAAACTGTGAGATCATGACCTGAGCTGCAGTTGGACGCTCAACAGACTAAGCCACAAGAAGTTTAGTAGGGAAAATAACAATATAGTATAAAGGAGACAGGAACAAAGTGATTGAATCTCAAATCTGTATAAGTTTGCGTATTACAAGAAGGTACCTGATTGTCAAGTTCAAGAGCAGCTTTTATGCCCAGAATGATTTCAGAACAAACCCAGCATACAATGATTTACTGGACAAGATCAATGGAAACTGTGCAAAAGAGATTATACTGTTCAGTGATCCATGTTGCATCAATATCTATAATGGAATGAGACAAGGTGACACAATGGCCTAAAGCTTCCTGGAATTGCTCATTAACAAAATCACCCAGGAAAAGAGAATCCACAAACAGTAAGCAAGTAGCATACTGTCTTTTTACTGATAAGAAAATAGTATTTTCCAGTGTCATAGGAAAAAAGAAGTAGTATATAGCAATACCAATAGAACTAGGCTGAAAATTATTGTTGAGAGAACCAAAAAATGTTCATACAACAAGCATGGTCTCCATAAGGCCCTGTCAACATCTATGACACAAAAACACAAGTCAATGTATTTGAGCCAACAAATGAATATTGGTATATTCAACATAAATGTTCCAGAAAGAGCACCCTATGCCATTTTTATTGGAATATAAAAGTTATTGGATAACAAACTGTTCATGAAGATTAGAACACTAATTTTGTCATATCAGGACTAACCTAAAATATAAAATGTTTATACAACATTAGCTGAATTAAAAAAAAAAAAACACTAGTTTTCATCCAATTACCTTCGGTGTCCTAAAAGTGTGATATCTGACAATATACAGACCTAATGGTAGCTACTACAGCTTCCCTCTACACCCAATACAGATGGACTAGCTAAGTGGCCTAACAAGACAGCAGGTGGCTTTCTAAAATTAGTGTCTGCATTTGTAGTTTATTCAGAAAATATTCAGATGAAAAAGAAATTTGCAGGGTCAATTTCAGGACAAAAGCATGCTACCTCATACAATTTCAATGCAATGCAACTAAAGAAATAGTTAAGCTCCAAGTGAGGGGGCAAGGTGCCATCCTAGGAAGTGATGGAATTTCAGGTAACAGTGACCTTAAGAAACCTATGATAGTCAACATAATTGCCAGATTAACATTTTAATTTTTTGTGTTTTAAATGTTATTTAAAAGGCAATTGCCTATAAATCCCATGTCTCTGTATGCCATGCATGAATTATCATTTAGTAATAACACCCAAAGAAAAGTGACTTTACTTTCTAATATCAGTTATTAATAATAATGTTGATTATTATATTATCTCTTATTTAATGAATGCCTTAGAATATATATCTTTGTCCCCTAATTATGATAATAATTCTTCAAGGTAAATATCTTATTCTTACTGTAAAAAACTTAGGCTCTGAGCAGTGTCTATAATATGTACTAAACCTGGATACAAACATGGATCAGTAAAGTTTTTCAATAGGAAATAGAATAATCCTATATATCATGTCATTAAGTGAACTAACAGGTATAAAACATAAAGCAGAGTGACCAGCACTCAATAAGAACCTCCAACAAACACCAATTCCCATTCAATGGCCCCCAATAATCATTCTACGAAAACTCTACAACATACAGTCTAACCAAGTGAGCTATACAAAGAGAACGGGGTTTGGTAATGTTATAGGCAAATATATCAGATATACCAAATTCCATCACTAAAGATGATAAAGGAAAAATTGGTTCAACAAAAAGAAAAAAAAATGAATCAATGAGAATATCCACTGATATATTTAATGGTAATTGAAGCATGATGCAATGACTTCACTGTTTCTCAAAGGCAAGGATAATTTTTCACTGGCAGTTTTCTGGGGTAACCTTCTAATTCATATGGTCCTTATCAGTTTGAAATTAAAGAGTATCAGTATGAATTTTGCTTAAGTGATTCTAGTAATTAATAATCCACAGTAAAAACATACTCAAAAGATAACATAAAACCTAGCCTTCTGTACAAAGTGGAATGAAATATTTCTAGCATAAAATACCTTTGGGAATAAGTTACCTCTTGGCAAAACAGAGAGTATCAAAATATTAAAAAACCTGTCAAATACAATAATAAAGAAGACATTACATTTCCAGAAGTTATTAAATGCTGGAGTTTGCCACAAAAAAAATGCTCTTACAGCTACATCCTTGGTATGTGGCCACATTAAAACCTTTTAAAGCATGTAATCAATGGGACTAAAATGCATAAATGCACATAATAAAATAAAACTATTTTGAACTGACCACTTGAAAGATGAGAGCATCATTCTATTAAAGGGGACATGAATCAAGAAGTACATGTTCTTTGCTCTCTTTACTCCTTCCTAAAAATTTAAAATCTGAAATTCTATAACACCAGATACAAGTGATCTTGCTATCTTCCAAATCCATATTAATATATGTGTGTTACATATATTTCCATAATATCATATACACCCATATAGGAAACTACTGAATGTATTAGATTATCAACATTGTTTGTTCTGGAAACTTTCTCTTCAATGACTTCAAAGACCAGAAACTTCCCTGATAATCAATCCTATGCTTCTGACTAGACTTCGGTTTCCCACGTTGTATTCTTTTCTTAAATATTAGTGACTCCAGGGTCCCCATGCTCTCATCTTTTTAGTTTATATTTTCATCCTGTGTGGATGATCCCCTACCCTGGCTTTGACCATTAATCTACATGCTTTTGTTTCTTGAATCTGTATCTCCAGTCCAGGTTTTTGCCTTGAGTTGTAGGCTCATAAATCCAATTTCTTACCTCTTCCACAGGACCTTTAAATAATTTTTTTAAGTTTATTTATTTTTGAGACAGAGAGAGAGCATGAACGGGGAGGGGCAGAGAGAGAGGGAGACACAGAATCGGAAGCAGGCTCCAGGCTCTGAGCCATCAGCCCAGAGCCCGACGCGGGGCTCGAACTCATGGACCGTGAGATCGTGACTTGAGCTGAAGTTGGACGCTTAACCGACTGAGCCACTCAGGCGTCCCAGGACCTTTAAATAAAGATGTTCCAACATGAACTCACAACTAGTAATGTGAAAAGTGGTTTATTCCCCACACTGGTTGATGGTTGGTGGGTGATGGGTATTGAGGAGGGCACCTTTTGGGATGAGCACTGGGTGTTGTATGGAAACCAATTTGACAATAAATTTCATATATTGAAAAAAAAAAATTTTAAAAAGGGGCACCTGGGTGGCTCGGTCGGTTAAGTGTCCGACTTCGGCTCAGGTAATGATCTTGCAGTTTGTGAGTCGAGCCCCGCGTCAGGCTCTGTGCTGACAGCTTGGAGCCTGGAACCTGTTTCAGAAAATGTGTCTCCCTTTCTCTCTGCCCCTCCCCTGCTCATGTTCTGTCTCGTTCTATCTCTGAAAAATAAATGTTAATTTTTTTAATTAAAAAAAAAGAAAATATATAAAGGCATGTTGAGCAAAGAAAGAGGTAAATGCATGGGGCAAATATAAATAAATAATGACTTCATAAACAATTGCAACCATACTAGTTTTGCTAATGATGTGCAGATTGTTCAACCCAGCAATTTCACTCCCAGGAATATACTTTCAAATAATTTTTGCACAAGACTAGACTATCATTTCTAAACCCACTGGGTAGCTCCTCCTGGATGCTGATAACTAGCAACCCAAACATATGGTTTCTCAAATCCATTCATCATCTTCCTCTGGATCTGCTCTTCCTCTTTCTTTCTTTCCCTATCCTAGTTACTCTGTTAAAAGTATCACCATTTTTGCAACCACATAGTCTTAAAAATCTAGTCATATCTACTTCTTCCCTATACCCTATTATACAACAATAATAAGTTCCCTAGTTCAAGACATTCTAATTTAAAGGTGCCATTCTCATTCAGGTCCTCTGGCCCTCTCACTAAACATACTTAAAAACTTTGCTTATGTCAGGCCTCATAACCTAGTTCAAATATCTAACATTATTTTCTGTCATTTCCTCTGAAGGTAACCCTCTCTGTCTCCAACATGAATTCTGCAGTCTAGCCACCTAGATTAGTTGTTACACACCTGCTATTGCATGGGAAAAATGACACTATAAGCCCCAGGTTTTTCAGTATACAATTTGCTCTGCTGAAAATATCTCTCCCTCTCACCAACTATGTTATTAAAAGCCTGAATCCCACCCATGTTAAAAGCTCAGCTAAATTACTCCACTTATATCATGCCTTCTGCTATCTGCCCAACCTCTCCTTCCTTTATCCCTTTAAAACTAGCACATTGAAATTTGAGAGAGGAGTCAAGATGGCAGAGAAGTAGGGGGACCGGAATTTTCCTCGTCCCCCAAATACAACAGTATTGAGGTCAGAATACTTGGAATTCCAGGTATACAGGCTTCAGAGTGACAGAAAAATCTCCTCAGGGAGAAAGAGACAGCTTGGCAGCACAGTGGTGCATATATGCAAATTGGGAGAGATAAATGGGTGGCAAAGGCATGGAGGGGGGAACCCCTTCCGGGGAGAAACAAAATGAAGAGAAACAGAGGTTATGGAAGTACATAATTGTATTTGGACAAGAGAAAAACCTCTCTGGAACACAGACTGGGGAACAAGAAATACAGAAAGGGCCAGCCTCTACGAATAGCCTTAAGTGCTAAAGATTGGCCATTTCAGGGTTGTGAGACTTTCTCTGGACCAGAGCAGCAGTGTGTGTGCTCCTGAGAGGGAGTCAAGGTGGCCCTGGTGCAGAGTACCTATCTTAGGGGCACACAGGGAGAGAATAGTCCCCTCCTTTCAGCACTGTGGGAAGAGGGTGTATAGTCCTCCCAAGGACAAAATATCCTGCAGGTGCCAGCCAGAGGCCCTTTGTCAACTGGGCAGAGTGGCACTACCCCAAAACCAGGGCCCTGGCTTAGCAGGATCATTTAAGACATTGGGTTTTGAATCTCACCTGAGCACCTAGGAGGAGGGAGAAATATGGAGCAGGGCAAGCTGACTGCCCGCACTACTCTATGGGGGCTACCTAAACATCATGGTGGTTTGAGACACCAGGTCCAGGGAGGAGACATCGGGGTGTCACCATTTATCTCCCATCACCAAGGCAATGGGGCTTCAAAGAACAAGACAGTGGCCCCCAGTGGAGGCAGGACCCACTTACAACAAACCCTGCCTCTCCATGCCTGGTAACTGCTTATGTACCTGAGACTGACAATGATGGAACCATACAGCCTCTCCTAAAGACCAGCACAGCCACCAGTCTCAGGCACCAACAGACTACTGTCCTCTGGTTTTGTATCTTAGTCTTTTATTTTACTTTAATTATTTAATTATTATTATTTTTCTCTTTTATTTCCTTCTCTTTACCCTTCTTTTGCTTTCTACTCTCCTCTTTTCTTCTTCCCCCTTTAGAATCACCCTAATAGTTTCTGATTTGATTTTTGGTCAATTCTTTATATATATATACACACACACATACATACATATATACATATATATTTTTTTTCTTTCTTTCTTTCTTTCTTTCTTTCTTTCTTCTTTCTTTCTTTCCTTCTTTCTTTCCTTCCTTCTTTCTTTCCTTCTTGCTGTGTTCTAGTTGTTTAATCAGGCATTTTTATTCTATTCTTCTTATACCTTTTCTGCATTTCCTTCTTTATTTTCCTCTCTCTCTCTGGATTAAGCCTTATAGTTTCTTTGATTCTCTGCCTAGTCTTTTTATTCAGCCCCTGTCATTTCTCTATTTATATGGGATAAGAATTCTTCCCCAACCCACTTTTTCCTTTTATCCAAGGTTACATCAATGAACAAATCAAAGCAAACTTGGAGGAAGGTCCAGTCCACCACTACAAGCAGTGAGATAAAGCAACCAAAGACGCAACAGAGTACATGCAATGCACTCCAAAAGCACTTCCTGTAGTTCCAGGCCCTGGAAAGTATATGACCTCTTTTTTAATATAGTACTTGCAGGCCAGGGCACCAGAGTGGCTCAGTCAGTTGAGTGTCTGAATTCAGCTCAGGTCATGATCTCACAGTTGGTGGGTTCGAGCCCCATGTCAGGCTCTGTGCTGACAGCTCAGAGCCTGTACCCTGCTTTGGATTCTGTGTCTCCCTCTCTCTACCCATCCCTCACTCACACTCTGTCTCTCAAAAATGTGTAAATGTTAAAAAAATTAAACATATATATACACACACACACACACACACACACACACACTTGCAGGTGCAGGACACATAACAAGCTATTAAAACATGTAAAAGACAGAAACCTAACCAAAATGAAGAAATGGAAGAATTCTCCTCAAAAGAAATTCCAGGAAAAAATGATACCCAGAGAATGGATCAAAAGATATATAAACAAAATATCTGAACTAGAATTTATAATAATAGTCATAAGACTAATAGCTGGGCTTGCAAAAAGCATAGAAGACAAAAGAGAATCTGTTGCTGCAGAGATTAAGGACCTAAGAAATAGTCACGATGAATTACAAAATGTTGTAAATGAGATGCAAAATAAACTAGATGCAGTGACAGCAAGGATGGAAGAAGCAGAGGAGAGAATAGGTGAAATAGAAGATAAAATTATATAAAATGATGAAGCTGAGAAAAACAGGGAAAGGAAATTACTAGACCACAGGGGGAGAATTAGAGACATAAGTGATTCAATGAAACAAAACAATATCTGTACCATAGGAGTTCCAGAAGAAGAGAGAGAGAAAGGAGCAGAAGGTTTATTTGAACGAATAATAGCTGATAACTTCCCTAATCTGGGGAAGGATGCAGACATCCAAGTCCAGGAGGCACAGAAAAGTCCCTTCAAAATCAACAAAAACAGGTGAATACCACAATGTATCATAGTGATACTGGCAAAATGCAAAGATAGAGATTTCTGAAAGCAACTGGGACAAATGGGCCTTAATCTACCAGGGTAGACACCTAAGGGTAGTAGCAGACCTGTCCACTGAAACTTGGCAGGCCAGAAGAGAGTGGCAGGAAATAGTCAATGGGCTGAATAGGAAAAATGTGCAGTCAAGAATCCTTTGTCCAGCAAGGCTGTCATTCAGAGTAGAAGGAGAGATAAAGGCTTTCCCAGACAAACAAAAATAAAGGAGTTCATGACCACTAAACCAGCCCTGCAGGAGACCCTAAGGGGAACTCTATGAGTGCAATGCTGCAAAGACTACAAAGGACCAGAGACATCACCACAAGCATGAAACCAACAGATAACACAATGACACTAAATCCATATCTTTCAATAATCACTCTGAATGTAAATGGACTGAATGCCCCAATCAAAAGACATAGGGTACCAGAATGGATTAAAAAAAAAAAAAAAAACAAGATTCATCTATATGCTGCCTACACGAGACTCATTTTAGACCTGAGGACACCTACAGATTGATAGTGAGGGGATGGAGAACAATCTATCATGCTAATGGATATCAAAAATAGCTGGAGTAGCCACACTTATATCAGACAAACTAGATTTTATTTATGTTTTATTTTTATTTCATTTGTTTTTGAGAGAGACAGAGAGAGAGAGAGAGAGAGAGAGACAGACAGACAGACAGACTAGGGGAGGGGCAGAGAGAGAAGGAGACACAGAATCCCAAGCAGGCTCCAGGCTCTGAGCAGTCAGCACAGCACCCTGTGCGGGGCTCGGACCCATGAACCATGAGATCATGACCTGAGCCGAAGTCGGGCTCTCAACCGACTGAGCCACCCAGGCGCCCCAGACAAACTAGATTTTAAAACAAATACCATAACAAGAGATGAAGAAGGACATTACATCAAAATTAAAGGGTATATCCATCAAGAAGAGCTCAGACCATGATCTCTCAGTTTGTGAGTTCGAGCCCTGCGTTAGGCTCTGTGCTGACAGCTCAGAGCCTGGAGCCTGCTTCAGATTCTGTACCTCCCTCTCTCTCTACCCCTCCCCACTCATGTTCTGTCTCCCTCTTTACCAAAAATAAATAAATATTAAAAATTAAAAAAAAAGAAATAAGCTATGGAAATGAAGCAACCTGTGGTTTTCATTTTCCTTCTTGTAGGTAAACTATCGAGCTAATTATAGAAGTCCTGCATTATTTTTAAAAATATTTTCAGCTATTTGATAGGAACTCCCATCTAATTCAATGGTTATGGTAGATATATCCCCTAAGCCATTAAAATGTCTTTGGAGGACAGGGGACTATAAAACAGGAAGCAAAGCAGTTCTGTATCACTAAGACAATTACAATACCACCAAGATGCCAAAGAAAGAGACATTATCTGAAATGTTAAACCTGAGAATATATATATATGTCTCTAGGTATATTTAGGAATACTTCAAATTCCAGATTCTGCAAGCATCTGCTAAACATACCCCCAAATCCACCAGGCCAGCAGCTGTGTGATCTATTCACATCTTGCCAATACAACCTGGAAAAATCCAGATTGTACAGCTTTGTTCATAAAAGAAAATAAATAAAAGTCTCTACTGAATTTCTACCCTACCTGTATCATAAAAGTTAACAACCCTGCCAAAGGAGATTGTGCAATTAAGAATCAAATCTTAATGACTTAAATATTCTAAGCTGCTTTGATAACACCTTAATTATATGACAGATGGCCAGAAAGGGAGAAATGTAATTTGCTATAGAAATTTAAAGTCTCTTTAAATCAATAATAAAAATGAGAATGAACATATATATAACATTCATATTGTTCTAGGTATTACATAAGACCAAAAACTAAATGTAGTGTTTTAAGAATTTATGGAAACCAATACTTTAAAAATAATCATCCTATAAACCTACAAACCATGTTACCTACTTCATTCACATCACATGATTTTAAATTCAAAACACAATAAGCCACATAAATTGCTTTAAATTCAGCAAATAACATTACCAAGATAAAGGAATGCACAGATAATCATTGAGATGGTATAAAATATAGAATAGAAATAAATTCCAAGTTTTCCAAATATGAGACAAATCAAAGGAAAAAGGACTACAAAACATTATAAATCAGATGGACATATTAAATAGGATCCTGAGGCAATGATCTAGCTTAAGGTAACACTCAAAGAGCATAACAAAGTTCTTCTGTTCCCTTAAGCTAAGTGAACATCTTTGTATGGTTTCATAAAACTGACACATTTGAATAAAGTTCAAAGATGGCTCCAGTTTTAATGTTAGTAAGAATATTTCCTTTCCAGATAGGGAAAATACTATCCAGGAGGAAAAAAAAAAGTTTCAATTATTTGTAAGTTGTTGATGTCTTATATAGATTGTGTTAATATAAAAAAAACTCTTGGATATACTCTTACAATAATGCTACTACTCCTTAATGAACCAAGTGAGAATACATGATTATTCACAAAGCAAGAGTCAATAAAAGGAAAAAGATGAATCAAAAACAAGCACTGGTAAAAAAAAAAATACTCAGTTTGGACATATCAAGAAAATGTCTCAAAAAAGTAAGCATTTGATTATCACTGTCATAGTAGATGGAGGATGTTGTACCATCAACTCCAAGATATGTTTTAGAGAAAACAGTAAATAATATGGGATTTCAGGAAAAAATATATTTTGAGAGAAAAGAGATAAAAGATTGCTCTGTTTTCACTACCAGATAAGGCATTGATAATGTCATTATGTTATAAAACTTAAGTTCTGACCTCATGCCTTAGCGACCTATTGAGTAAGGCATCTGAAAGTTGGTCTAAAGCAGTTTGGTAGTAAGGGAGCAAACTCTATTACCAGCTTCACTGGAAACACCAGTAACTCAAACAACTTTTAAAGAAATAGAGCTACCTGCACAGTGCCTTACATATTTTAAGTGTTCAATTAATGTGTAATAGAAAGTATCTAAATGTGTTAACTAGGTTTGTATTGCTGTAGTTCAGTAGATGCTGATTTCTAGAAAGGTCAATTAATAAAAAGGTCAAGCAATGTAAGGGTGATGGAAAAAATAGATTTTTAGGAGAAGGAAAGGAATTAAAATAAATAGTGTGATTTCAGAAAATAGAACACTGAATGTAGGAGTTTTGAATTTTGAATTGAATTATTCAATTTATTAAATATATGAGTTTGCTTAATCAAATTTTATTTCCCAACTACCAAAAGGATATGGTTAAAATTAAAAAAAAAAACTATTTATACATAGAGAAAACTATAAAAATCCACAATCTGAGAAGCTTTTGAAGTTGAATATATACATTAAAAACAGTTTTGCCCATCTATAGTACTCCAGAGTGGGTTATTAGTTATTGTTTAACCCAATTTTTTGAAGTGGAAAAGGATTCTGGGGTTTTTTTCACTAAAATATCTGATCTAATTTTTGTTGAAATTTTAATTTATTCTTTTATTAACTAAGTCACCAAAGTAACTCAAGTAGAGTATTAATATATGACCATTACATAATTTAATAGTATTTTCTTTGTTAGGGCAGATAAGTATTTGCTATTTTGTCACTTTACACACTAATTATTATTTCTGAAAATCAAACTTACTAATTAAGTAACATATGGATTTGAAAATTAAACTTGCTAATTAAGTAACATATGGATTTGAAATCTTTTCATACATCTATCACACCAATGAAACATATAAAAGTGAAATCCAACTATTTGGGCTAAAAGTCATATCCAAATTATATTTTTAATGTTCTACACCCTGTTAATTTTTTTAATGTTTATTTATTCTTGAGAGAGAGAGAGAGACTGGGGGAGGGGTAGAGAGAGAGAGAGAGAGAGGGAGACACAGAATCTGAAGCAGGCTCCAGGCTTTGAGCTGTCAGCACAGAGCCTGACATGGGCCTCAAACTCACGAACTGCGAGATCATTACCTGAGCCGAAGTTAGCTGCTTAACTGACAGCCACCCAGGTGCCCCCATACTCTGTTAATTTAAAAGTAACTTGTCTTTTCTTCTATTTCAGTAACAATGAACACACACTCAACATCCAGATATTGGTTTTTCATACAATGTCCCAATGAGATGGACCAAGTTTCTTAGAAAAATAGCTGATTCTAGGACTATGAAAGGGTAGGTGCAAGCTGAAACCAAAATACATTTATATCAAAAAGTAATGTAGTGCTAAAAACAAAGGGGAGGGGCATGTCACAAAGATAGCTTGAAGGGACTCTTTCTGATCAAATTTGGGAAATATTGAGCACCAAAATAATTCAATAATGAATTATAAACCATTGCACAATAGGAATTTCTCAGTCTATACTGATAACAAATTGATCAATAAGTAGAAAGATCAATAGATTAATCAATCAACAGATGAAAAATGAGGGGTCTTGTTTACAGCATAATACTGAGTGCTGTGTAGTACTAAAGTTGGAAAATCATTTTACAACCATTATGGCAAATATTGGCTAACCTAGGGGAATATTTTGATAGTAACCAGGATATTTGCATGGTTTGAAAGTGTCTCCTTACAGACTGCTTATTAATTTCAAGGGAAAAATAGTAATTGCAAACCAAAGAAATTGTATAATACTTTGACCAAGTGGTCAAAATTAACATCACCAATGAAGAGCAGAAAGATACTGTGTACCTCCAGATGTGATATGCAATTCATTATCACCTATTTATAATTCTGGCCAAGAATGTATATCCTGAATCTAGTCATGAAGAAATATTAGACATAAACAAGATGAAAAACATTTCATTAAGGATATTTATGTTATTTAAAAATAGGCTGTAGAAATGTTCTAGATTAAAGGAGGCTGAAGAAGAAACAGAACCAGAGATGAAGATAGGGTGGGAGTATAGTGCAAGTGAGACAGCAAGACAGAACAACACAGTTAGAAAGAGAGCACTCACATGCACCTATGCAGTGGGGAATGGTGTCAAGGGTAAGTGAATCTGGGTACAAAGTATATAAGAGTGTTCTCTGCAGTACTCTTCTTCCTCTAATTTCTAAAAGTTTGAAATTATTCTAACATAGAAACTTAAAACCATATTTTCTTAGTGCTTATTTTACTATTATGCCATTTTACTAGTCTAACTTTAAAAAATTATTTCAATGTATATTTAAATATTAGAGAATAAAAGAAAACCAGAACATTAAATCACATCATCTCTAATACCTTGGAATCCTGTATCAAGGGGATACAAATATACATGGCATATATTTTTATTTGTTTATACTAAAAGCTAAGATACAATTTTCACAGAAATGTTTCAAATCTATTTTTTAGAATCATAGAAGAGAATCAGAGAATCCTTTAAAAGTGTCTTAACACAGCCGTTTCATTTTTCTGTGTATAGAATTAAGGTCATGCAGTCACAGAGAACCAAGACTCAAATACCGGGAATCCTCTTAAGCCTTGCTACTTTCCAAAATGTATACTTGGCTAACATGAACAATCTGAAATGTTTCAAATAAATCCTCTATATGCCTTTCCTAAGAAACAGAACAGAAAGCATATTTTACTTCCACAACTGTTATAACTGCTATATATAACTGATGTATTTATTTTAAAATAGTTTATGATTATATATATTTTACAACTTTTTTTTTAGATAAAGGGTACTATATAAACCTAACTGATTAATCTAAGCTTAGAAAATTTATTACAGAATGGCTGAGTATGAGGACCCTAAGCTCACCTCTTACCATAGATACAACTGGAAAACAGTCACATCAGAGTAAATAACCCAGAAAAAAAACCAAAGCTGGCAGAACAAACTCCACAACCAAATGTAGAGAAGAAGCTACATCAAATAGAGTAGGAAGGGTGGAGATACAGTGGGGAGATAAATAGGCCATCCAAGAGAGGGAGCCATAGGCAGGAAGGAAAGGGGAGAAAAACAGAACCCCCACACCGGGAAGGCCACACTATGGGAAGAGAATTCCCATAGCATTAGCCTCTGAAAATCAGAGGGGCCAAATTTCATTAGTACTAACAACCACTGGAACATAAAGCTGCAACATTACAAATCAGCAGGCTAGGTTATGGGACAGGCCAGGAGATGATAGGAAACTGAGTGTCAGCCTTTAAAGAGACAGCACAACAGCCCAAGAAGATACAACCTACAAGCAGCAGTTTGACAAATGACTGGAGCATACAGGCAGGACAGTTATTTACTAATCTCAAAGGCTGCCACATAGCGACTGATTTCACTGCCAGGAACAAAGAACCTGGCAGGTAATATATCCCTCGCTTGCCTCCCAGCATAAGCACATGGCCACCTGCAGGAACAAGCAGCACCAGCATTCACTATATAACTTTAGCATCATGACCCACTCCCTCCAGCTGGGTCAGCTCCCTCAGTCCCAGTACTGCAGATACCCTCTCCCAGACTACATGCACAATCTCTGCCAAAAGTATATCTCCTAACTGCATACATTGAGGGGCCTCGGTCCCATTAGCAGCCAGTCACTTCCAGTGGAGAATATGCACAACTTGATAAAACTGTGTGCCTAGTCCATGTGCACATTGCAGAGTGGCCCCCACAGGTGCTGGTCTCATCTGCAGAAGGACGTCCCCTCAGGCAAAGGAAAATACCACCATCCTGCTAAAAAATGTGTGCCTCACCTACTACGTTAAAGAGCAAGAGACATAACTGACTTTCCTAGCACAGAGAAACAAACACAGAGAGTTGGACAAAATTAAGAGAAAGAGGAATGCATTCCAAGTGAAAGAATAGGAGAAAACCACATTGAGAGATCTAAGCAAAATAGGTATAAATAATATGCCTGATATACAATTTAAAGTACTAATCATACAAATAGGCTTGAAAAAAGAGTGGTAGACATCAGCGAGACCCTTAACACATGGATAAAAACAATCAGACATGCACAGCACAAAAAAACAAAATTAAAAATCTACTAGATGGAATAAACAGAGAGCTAGAGGAAGCAGGAGAATAATATGTGACTGGAAGTAGAGTAATGGAAAATAACCAAGCTGAGCAGGTAAGAGAAAAACAATTATACAAAATGAGAATAGACATAGAGAATTCAGAAACTCCAACAGTGTAATAACATTTGCATTATTGAGATCCCAGAAGAAGATGAGAGAGAAAAGGGGACAGAAAGTTTATTTGAGGAAATATTAGTTAAAAATGCAAGGAATCTGGGTAATGAAACAGATACCCAAATCAAGGAGGCACAGAGATCTCCCCAAAAATCAACCCAAAGAGGTCTAAACGAAGATATATAGAAATTGAAATGTCAAAAATTAGTGATAAACATGGAATTTTAAAAGCAGCAAGAGAAAACAGTTACATACAAGGAAACCCAGTAACACTATCAAAGGATTTTTCAGAAAAAAAATTTTAGGCTAGAAAGGAGGTATATAATATATTGAAAGTACTTAAAAGAAAAAAAAAATCTACAGCCAAGAATATTCTATCCAGCAAGGCTATCATTCAGAATAGAAGGAGACATAAAGAATTTCCCACACAAACAAAAGCTAAAGAAGTTTGTGACTACTAAACGGAGTTTGTGACCACTAAACCAGCTATATAAGAAATGAAAAAAAGAGCCACTGAGTGGAAAGGAAGGTCATAAGTAAAAGAAAGAAAGTAGGATGCACAAAAGTAGTGAAAATAAATATATCTGTAACAGTCAGTGAAAGGATTCACAAAATAAAAGGATGTAAACTATGACACCATAAACCCAAAATGCAGGGAGAATAGTAGTAAAAAATGGGTTCAAACTTATGTGCCATCAACTTAATATAAACTGCTTTATGCATAACATGTTATATACAACTATATAATTATATACTAATGGTAAGCTCAAACCAAAACCACTAACAGATAATTAAAAAACACTGAGAAAGGAATGCAAGAATATCCCCAAAGAAAGCCACCTTTACACTGAGAGTAGACAGCGAGGGAAGAAAGGTAGAGAAGACCTATAAAAACAACACAAAATAACAAAATGGCAACAAATACATACTTATCAATAATAACTGGACTAAGTGCACCAATCAAAACAAAAATAATGACAGAATGGATGTAAACAAGACCCATCTATATGTGGCCTCCTAGAGACTCACTGTAGACCTAAGGACACCTTCAGATTGAAAATTAAAGGATGGAGAAACATCTATCATGCAAAAGGATGACAAAAGAAAGCCAGAGTACCAATACTTATGTTGGAAAAATTTGACCTTAAATGAAAGACAGTAACAGGAGACAAAAAGGACACTATATAATAATAAAAGGACAATCTAACAAGAAGACATAGAAATTATAAATATTTTTGCACCCAACATAGAAGCACCAGATACATAAAACAGTCAATGACAAACACAAAGTAAGTAATCTATAATAATAAAATAATAATAGAGAATTTTAACACCTCACATAGACCAATGGAAAGATCATGTAAAAAGCAAATCAACAAGAACACAATGGTTTTGAATGACACACTGAACCAGATGGATTTCACAAATATATATATTCCAAAATAAAACAGAATACACATTCTTGTCAAGTACATGGAACATTCTCTAGAATAGATCACACATTAACCCATAAAACAAGCCTAAAGAAATTAAAACATGCCTGAAGTCATATGATGCATTTTTCTTTTTTTTTTCTTTTAAAGATTTCATTTTTTAAAGTAATCTCCACACCCAACACGGGGGTCAAACTCACAACCCTGAGATCAAGAGTCACATGCTTTACCAACTGACTAGCCAAGCACCTCAAGGCATCTTGTCTGAACAGAAGACTATAAAAATAGAAGTTAAAACCAAGAAAAAATATGGAAAGAGCACAAAAGGAGATTAAAAAAGCATGTTAATAAACAATGACTGAGTCAACCAGAAAATAAAAGAAATAAAAAAGCATATGAAAACAAGTGAAAATGAAAACACAGTGGTCCAAAACTTTTGGAATGGAGCAAAATCAAATGTAACAGGGAAATTTATACCAAAGGAGGTGTATATCAAGTAGCAAGGAAAGTCTCAAAAGAGCCACCTAAACTTACATCCAAAAGATCTAGGAAAAAAAACTCAAAACTTAAAACCAGCAAAAGTAAATAATAAACATTAGAGCAAAAATAACTGATGCAGGCACATGCACACAAAAATAGAACAGATCAATAAAATCAGGAGTTGGTTCTTTGAAAAAGACAATAAAAATCATAAATATCTAGCCAAACTTACCAAGAAATAAAAGAGAAAGGACCCAAATAAATGAAATTATTTTTGACAGAGGAGAAATAACAACCAATACCACAGAAATACAAATAATTATAAAAGAAAATTATGAAAAACTATAGGCCAACAAAATGGACAACCTAGAAGAAAAAGATAAATAACCAGAAACAAAAAACTAGTAAAACTGAGTCAAAAGAAATAGAAATTTGAACAGAACAATAACAAGCAAAGAAATTGAATTAGTAATGAAAAAACACACAACAAACAAAAGTCCAGGGCCAAATGGCTTCCTGGGGGAATACTACCAAACATCTAAATAAGAGTTAATACCTATTCTTCTCAAACTGTTCCAAAAAGTAGAAATGGAAGGAAAACTTCCAAACTTATTCTATGAGGCCAGCTGTAGCTTGATCCCAAAACCAGACAAAGACACCACTAAAAAGGAGAATTACAGGCCATTATCCCTGACGAACACAGATACAAACATTCTCGAAAACATAATAGCAAATGAAATCTAAGACTATATTAAAAGAATTATTCACTACAGTCAAGTGGGATTTATTCCTGGGATGCAAGAATGGTTCAATATTTGCAAATCAATCAACATAATACACCACATTAATGAAAGGATAAGAACTATATAATTCTCTCAATAGATGCAGAAAAAGCATTTGACAAAATACAGCATCCATTCTTGATAAAAATGCACAATAAAGTAGGGATAGATGGAACATACCTCAACATCATGAAGGCCACATATGAAAGACTCACAGCTAATAATCAACCTCAGTGAAAAAACAAAAACAAAAACAAAAACAAAAACAAAAACAAAAACAAAAAACAAAACCTGAGAGCTTTTCCTTTAAGGTCATGAACAAGACCAGGATGCCCATTCTCATCATTCTTTTTTTTTTTTTTTAATGTTCATTTATTTTGAGAGAGGTGGCGGGCAGAGAGAGAGTGAGACAGGATCTCAAACTGGCTCCACACTGTCAGCATAGAGCCCAATGCGGGGCTCGATCCCACTAACCACAAGATCATGATCTGAGCTGAAATCAAAAGTCTGACACTTAACCAGCCAAGCCACACAGCACACCAACTCTCAACATTCTTATTTAAAATAGTATTGGAGAGGGAGGGAGCCAAAACATAAGAGACTCTTAAAAATTGAGAACAACCTGAGGGTTGATGGGGGGTGGGTGATGGGTATTGAGGAGGGCACCTGTTGGGATGAGCAGTGGGTGTTGTATGGAAACAAATGTGACAATAAATTTCATATTGAAAACATACATAAATAAATAAATAAATAAATAAATAAATAAATAAATAAATTTTCAGTATTCACAAACAACATGATACTCTATGTAGAAACCTGAAAGACTCCACCAAATAACTGTGAGAACTAATATACAAATTCAGCAAGGTCGCAGCATAAAAAAAAAATTGATGAGCAGAAATCTGGGGCATTTCTATACACCAAAAATAAAGCAGCCAAAAGAGAAATCAAGGAATCAATCCCATTTAAAACTGTACCAAAAACCATTAAGATACCTAGAAATAAACTTAACCAAAGGGGTAAATTATCTGTACTTTCAAAACAATAGTAAAGGAACTGAAAATGACACACAGAAATAGGAAAAGATCCCATGCTCATGGAGTGGAAGAACAAATATTGTTAAAATGTCCATACAACCCAAAGCAATCTATACATTTAATTCAATCCCTATCAAAATGTATACACAACATTTTTCACAGAGCTAGAAAAAACAATCCTCAAATTTTTATGGAATCTTAAAAGAATCTGAACAGCTGAAGCAATCTTGAAAAAGAAAAGTAAGGCTAGAGGCATCACAATTCCAGACTTCAAGTTATATTACAAAGCTGTTTTCAACAAGACAGTATAGTTCTGGCACAAAAACAGATACATAGATCAATGTAATAGAATAGAAAATCCAGAAATAAACCCACAACTATATGGTCAACTAATCTTTAAGAAACATGGAAAGAATATCCAATGGAAAAAAAAAGACAGTTTATTCAACAAATGGTGCTGGGAAAAATGGATATTTAAATGCAGAAGAATGAAACTGACCCCTTTTTTTAGCAAATAAGTTCAAAATGCATTAAAGACCCAACCATGAGACCAGAAATCATCAAAATCCTAGAGGAGAACACAGACAGCAACCTCTTTGATCTTGGCTGTAGCAACTTCTTACTAGACACATCTCCAGACAAAGGAAACAAAAGCAAAAATGAACTATTGGGATTTCATCAGTACTGCACTGTGAAGCTTCTGCACAGTGAAGGGAACAGTCACTATAACTAATAGGGAACCTACTGAATGGGAGAAGATGTTTGCAAATGATATGTCTGATAAAGTGTTAGTATCCAAAATCTATAGAGAACATAAGAAACTCCACATCCCAAAAAAACAAATAATCCAGGGAAGAAACAGGAAGAAGACATGAATAGGCATTTTCCCAAAGAAGATATTCAGATGGCTAACATACACATGAAAAGATGCACAAAATCACTCATCATCAGGGAAATACAAATGAAAACTAGTATGAGATACCACTTTGCATCTGTCAAAATGGCTTAAATTAACAACATCATAAACAACAAATGTTGACAAGGATGCAGAGATAGGGAAACTGTCTTACACTGTTAGTGGGAATGCAAACTGGTTCTACCACACTGGAAAACAGCATGGAAGTTCCTCCAAAGTTAAAAATAGAAATACACTACAACCAGCAATTGCACTACTAGGTATTTACCTAAAGGATATAAAAATATGGCTTCGAAGGCACACATGCACCCTGATGTTTATAGCAGCATTATCAACAGTAACCAAATTGTGGAAAGAGCCCAAATGTGTACAGACTGATGAATGGATAAAGAAGAGGTAACAATGGTATACAATGGAATATTACTCAGCCATCTAAAAAGAAGGAAATCTTGCCATTTACAATGATGTGGATGGAACAAGAGTGTATTACGGTAAGCGAAATACATTTAGTCAGAGAAAGACAAATACCATATGATTTCACTCATATGGGGGATTTTATAAACAGATGAACATAGAGGAAGGGGGAAAAAAGAGGAGGCAAACCATAAGAGACACTTAACTATAGAGAACAAACAGGGCTGCTGAGGGGAGGTAGGCAGGAGATGGGCTGCATGGGTGATAAGTAGGAAGGAGGGCACTTGTGATGAGCGACGAGTGTTATATGTAAGTGACGAATCACTAAATTCTACTCCTGAAACCAATATTACACTATATGTTAACTGACTAGAATTTAAATAAAACCTAAAAACTAAAAAACAAAATGATCAGGACTAGATGGCTTCAACAGCAAACTCTACCAAATATTTTAAAGAACATAAATACCTATTCATCTCAACATTTCCAAAAAACAGAAGAAGGAAAACTTCTAAATTCATTCTGTGAGGCCAGTATTCCCATACCAGAACCACAGAAAAACTCCCTTAAAAAAAAGAGGTATAATCCAATATCTGTGATGAACATGGATGCAAAAATTCTCAATAAAATAAAGGAAACTGAATTCAACAATGCTTTAAAAATTATACACCATGATCAAGTGGGCTTTATTCCTGGGTTGCAAGGGTGGTTCAATAACTATAAATCACTAAATCTGATACATCACATCAATAAGGGAAATGATAAGAACCATGTGATCATGTGCCCTCAATACCCATCACCCACCCCCCATCAACCCTCAGTTTGTTCTCAGTTTTTAAGAGTCTCTTATGTTTTGGCTCCCTCCCTCTCTAACTTTTTGTTTTTTAATTTCTTCCTTCCCCTCCCCTGTGGTCTTCTGTTAAGTTTCTCAGGATCCACAGAAGAGTGAAAATATATGGTATCTCTCTTTCTCTGTATGACTTATTTCACTTAGCATAACACTCTCCAGCTCCATCCACGTTGCTACAAAAAGCCATATTTCATTCTTTCTCATTGCCATGTAGTATTCCATTGTGTATATAAACCACAATTTCTTTCTCCATTCATCAGTTGATGGACATTTAGGCTCTTTCCATTATTTGGCTATTGTTGAAAGTGCTGCTATAAACATTAGGGTACAAGTGCCCCTATGCATCAGCACTGCTCTATCCCTTGGGTAAATTCCTAGCAGTGTTATTGCTGGGTCATAGGTTAGATCTATTTTTAATTTTTTGAGGAACCTCCACACTGTTTTCCAGAGTGGCTGCACCAATTTGCATTCCCACCAACAGTGCAAGAGGGTTCCCGTTTCTCCACATCCTCTCCAGCATCTATAGTCTCCTGATTTGTTCATTTTAGCCACCCTGGCTGGCGTGAGGTGGTATCTGAATGTGGTTTTGATTTGTATTTCCCTGATGAGGAGCGACGTTGAGCATCTTTTCATGTGCCTGTTGGCCATCTGGATGTCTTCTTTAGAGAAGTGTCTATTCATGTTTTCTGCCCATTTCTTCTTACTTGACACATCTCCAAAGGCAAGGGAATTAAAAGCAAAAATGAACTATTGGGCCCTCATGAAGATAAAAAGCTTCTGCACTGCAAAGGAAACAATCAACAAAACTAAAAGGCAACCAATGGAATGGGAAAAGATATTTGCAAATGACAAATTAGACAAAGGGCTAGTATTCAAAATCTATAAAGAGCTCACCAAACTCCACACCTGAAAAATAAATGATCCAGTGAAGAAATGGGCAGAAATCACCTCTTTACTTTTTAACTCATGCCAACATGACACCTAGGTCAAACTTGCTTGTGAAACTTCCTAAGGGCATCAATGACCTCAATGTTGCCAACTCAACTGATATTCCATACTCCTCCTGTCTCTCAGATCTTATCTGCTTTCTTGGAACATTTTCTGACCTTGGTTCTATGACACCATTCTTGGAACGTTTTCTGACCTTGGTTCTATGACACCACACTGTTCTACTTTTTCAAGACATATTTTCCTCAATTTGCTTTGCTGAATCTTTGTCCCTTTCCCAATCTCTAACAGATAGAATACACAGGGTTTGGTCCCATATTTCCTTCTCTTCTTCATGTACACACTTTCACAAAGTGATTTCAAAGACATATGACTTTAATACCTTAGTCTATGTGACAATAATCTCAAATTCATACATTTAGCTATAACTAATTTCTGGAAATCCAGACTCAAATCCAACTACTTACCTGACATTGTCACTATGATCGCTGTCTAAAAGGTATCTCCAATATGACATGGCCAAACGAAACTTGTTAGTCCTGACCTTGCCACTACCCCAGTCTTTCCCATCTCAATAAATGGCACCAGCATTCAGTTATTCTAGCCAAATAATTATAAGTCTTTCTTTCTATTTGTCATTTACCCCACAGCCAAATTATTAGCAAGTCTTACTGACTCTATTCCCAAAACATATCTCAAAATCAATCAAAGCAGAGAAGAAAGCAAACTGAGAAAGAATGGACTGGTGAAGAAGGAAGAAACTCAGGAGAATGTGGAGTAATGCAAGCCAATATATAAATTCCCTCTATAATATAGGGAGCAATCAAATGTATCAGAAACTGCTGAGAGGTTAAAAAATTAATTGAGAAGCAAATATTAAAGGACATTAGTGATCTCAGAGTGCCTAGGTGGCTCAGTCAGTTAAGCATTCATCTCTTGATTTCAGTTCAGGTCATCTTGCAGTTTGTGAGTTTACGCACTACATGGGGCTCTGTGCTGGTGTTGTGGAACCTGCTTGGGATTCTCTCTCCCCCACTCTCTCTGTCCTTCCCCTGCTTGCTATCTCTCTATCTCTCCCTCTATAAATAAATAAATTAATTAAAAACCAAACTTTAAAAAATAAAGGACATTAGTGATCTTGAGAAGAGTAGACTCTATGGAGTGATGGGGATGAAAGTTTATTTGGAGTGGACTGAAGAACGAGAGATGAAAATGTAAAAACAGTAACTAAGATAAATATCTCAAAGGGGTTTGCTCTCTGGGAAGCAAAGAGATGGAGAATAGAAAGGGCTATAAGGTCAAGAGTGGTTCTTTCTTTTTCTTTTCCCAGAGAATAGATACTAGCACATGTTAGTATGCTGCTAAAAATGATCAATTTACAAAAAAAAATAAATAAATATAGAATAAGGAAAGGAGATAAATCACTGAGGGGTGGGAACCATTACTCAAGTAGAGAGGTTACTCCTCCATAGGTGTGGAGACTCTTTTTATCCATAGTACAATATAGATACAGGGAAGTAGATTTCCCAGGGGAAAATGCAGGGACTATTGATTAAGTACTTCTAGGTTTGTCAATGAATTATGAGTCAAGCCATTGGAATGTGTGCACTCTGTATGTCTCTATGTGTCTGTGTGGTGTGTGTTTTGGGGATTGAAGAGTGGGACATTAAAGAACAAGAGAAAACGTATGAATTAGCTGTGATAAAGGGAAGATATTAGGAAATTCAAAAGATAATATTAAGTATCTATTTGGTCATGTGTAGGATTTAACCAAAACAATTGTATATTACACACACACACAAACACATTCAAATTTTTATTGTTTTTTTAATTTTTATTTTCCTTCACTGCAAAATTATAATTTTCTATTATAAAGCAAAGTATTTTTGGAAGATAAAACATTACATATATTCTTTGCTGTATGCCCAAATAGAAACACTGTCATAATGGTTCACAAATGAAATGATGTTCTTGTACACAAAAAAGTTACTCAATTTTCTTTATACAAATCTATTCCTGAATAGAGATGTCACAAATTATTTTGAAAATATAGGAATATGCAATTAATATTGCACGGGGGTAAAAACTATGCCCATTGCAAATGTGATTCTATTATTCTGTGGGTTACCATTACATCATCTGAAGGCATGATGTCTTAAGAGAATTTATTTAAAATTATATCATGTAAGCAGGTTGCATTTCAGCAACACTGGCTGAAATTGTTTCACTTCCTTTTAGCACTTCATTTATTATTTATATTTTTATTTAATGTTTATTTATTTATTTTGAGACACAGAGAGTGGGGGAGGGGCAGGGAAAAAGGAAGAGAGAGAATTTCAAGTAGGCTCCCTGCTGTCATGGCAGAGCCTGACAACACGTGCCAGTCCCGGAGGGCTCGATCTCAGGAAGCATAAGATCATGACCTGAGCTGAAACCAAGAGTCAGAAGCTCAACTGACTGAGCCATCCAAGAGGCGCACTCTTTCAGCATTTTAATTGAAAGCTTTCTAAATTCAAATTAGGGAAAGAAAGTCTCTGCTCACTAGACAATACATATTTTTTTTTCTTTTTTTAATGTCTCAATTGTATTAGCAGTATTATTTTATTGGTAGTATATTTACATATAGCATTCATGCACGACCCTCAAAATACTTTACAAACATTAAAAGCACACCCACAATTTCCTCTTAGTATGATAGGAAAAGATAGCATAAAATAGGCAGAGAGGGAAATGTTAGGATCGGAGGTCCCTGGGTGGGAAAAGACACATATTCCGAAACAATGCTGGGAGCATCTAAACAGCAAACTCCCTTGGGCATAAGGTTCCTCTTAAGAATTTAACAGACACCACCTATTCCAGTCAGGTTCCCCTCAGGAATTTCACAATCAAAATACCTAATTAAAATAGGTAAACCAAAAAATTTATGTTATAGGAGGGACAGTATGACCACAGTCTTATTCCTCACACAATGGAATCGAGCCAATCAGGACTGAACAACACAGCACCTAGAGTTATGAAGCCAGTAAGGGTAAAACCTGAGAAGGAACAAGGGAGAATGGAAAGGAGAGGTGACCAAAACCTAACAAAACAAAGCCCCTTAGCTATAGTCAGGGGCATTCACTTTCCAATGCTGCCTCTTTGCAAAGAGAGCTTTCATACTATTCTTACTTTATGATCTTATATTCTAATACACATTTGCCTGATGTTCATTGTATTCTGTGTCCACCTCATAATTCTTTGAAGCAGTGAGACAATGAACCCAGGTATTGAAGTAAAATATCCTACAACACTAGTAAATCTCTACAATATGCTATTAAAATTATCTTACAGAAAAGGTACAATATTACTATTTTTATATTAAAAAGTAAAAGTAAATTAATATTCTGGACAACTGATGTCCCCAACAGAAAAAAAAGTGAACACTATCAGAATCTATTAACTCCCCAACCCCAGTATTTAAACACAAAATTAATCTATGAAACATAAAACATACCAAGCTATAAAACTCCATCTGTTTTGGCCTTTCATTTCTTTGCTCCATTTTTATTACAGGACATCTAAAAGACTACAAGGCTAAGCATCATAAGGAAGTTTTCAAAACGTTGCTTACTCTCTATCAAGCAAAGATAGCAAAAGAACTCCAGAGATAAAGCCTTTTGCAAAAATGACTCATCTTAGGTTTTCCACTTTGAAATGCTGAAAATGGTGAAGCTCGTTCATATTCACAAAAAAAGCATTCACTCATTTGAAAAAGTGCCAATAGGGAAAGAACTTCTAATGTAACAAATGCATCCATGAATTTATGAACTTTATTATGAAAAACAATATCCATTTGTTTTTGCCACCGAAGATGTAAAAGATATGCATGCTGAAAACTATAGAAAGCTTAGGAAGGAAATTGAAGAAGACACAAAGAAATGGAAAAACATTCCATGCTCACGGATTGGAAGAATAAATATTGTTAAAATGTCAATACCACCCAAAGCAATCTACACATTCAATGCAATCCCAATCAAAATTGCACCAGCATTCTTCTAGAAGCTAGAACAAGCAATCCTAAAATTTGTATGGAACCACAAAAGACCTTGAATACCCAAAGGGATATTGAGGAAGAAAACCAAAGCAGCAGGCATCACAATCTCAGATTTTAGCCTCTACTACAAAGTTGTAATCATCAAGACAGTATGGTATTGGCACAAAAACAGACACACAGACCAATGGATCAGAATAGAGAACCCAGAATTGGACTCACAAATGTATGGCCAACTAATCTTTGACAAAGGAGGAAAGAGTACCCAATGGAAAAAAGACAGTCTCTTTAACATATGGTGCTGGGAGAACTGGACAGCAACATGCAGAAGAATGAAACTAGACCACTTTCTTACACCGTTCACAAAAATAAACTCTAAATGGATGAAGAACATGAATGTGAGACAGGAAACTATCAAAACCCTAGAGGAGAAAGCAGGAAAAAACCTCTGTGACCTCAGCCGTAGCAATTTCTTACTTGACACATCTCCAAAAGCAATGGAATTAAAAGCAAAAATGAATTATTGGGACCTCATCAAGATAAAAAGCTTTTGCACTGCAAAGGAAACAATCAACAAAACTAAAAGGCAACCAACGGAATGGGAAAAGATATTTGCAAATGACATATCGGACAAAGAGCTAGTATCCAAAATCTATAAAGAGCTCACCAAACGCCACACCTGAAAAGCAAATAACTCAGTGAAGAAATGGGCAGAATGTCACTTTTGCAAAGAAGACATCCAGATGGCCAACAGACACATGAAATGATGCTCAATGTCATTCATCATCAGGGAAATACAAATCAAAGCCACACTGAGATACCACCTCATGCCAGTCAGAGTGGCTAAAATGAACAAATCAGGAGACTATAGATGCTGGCAAGGATGTGGAGAAACGGGAACCCTCCTGCACTGTTGTTGGGAATGCAAACTGGTGCAGCCACTCTGGCAAACTGTGCTGTTTTGGATTCTGTGTTCCCAGTCTCTCTGCCCTTCCCTGCTTATGCTTTGTTTCTCTGTCTCTCAAAAATGAATAAACATTAAAAAATAAATAAATAAATAAAAATAGGAAAGAATGATAGAACTGGAAGAGAAGATGAATTTAAGTCAAATAATTCTATGTTAATATTCTTCATGTCTGCTGGTATGTATGTATGTATGTATGTATGTGTTGACTAATTGTTTGGAATCTTTGTTTCAGTAACAGAAATTACCCACCAATTCACTGCTAACCCACCAAGGGAATGTAAATATTATATATCTTTCTCACTAATTGATAATATTTATTGCAAACATTTAAGGGGAAAATCATTAAGTGAAGTCAAAACTTCCCATTAACTTAGATTTTCACAAAATCAATGGATAGTTACAAATTTAAATACTGCTTTTTCCAATTTCTGCCGTTTTAAAAGGGAAGATATGAAGTAGTATCTATCACAAATAGGGAAATGTCCAGAATTCGGTTCAGGTCATGATCATGGTTCATGAGTTCAAGTCCCGCATCACATTCACTGCTGTCAGCACAGAGCCTGCTTTGGATCTTATGCAACCCCCCTTCCCTCACTCACATACTCTCTCCCTCTCATAAACATTTAAAAAGCTGAACAATATATTTTCAAATTATATAATGTCAGACCTGACTGAAAAGCTAACTTCTTGTTGTTGTTGTGATAATGATGATGATGATTACAAGAAAAAGATAAAAAGTGACAAGAGTAAAAGGAAGAATTGCTACTAACACTTCCAATGAAAGATTATAGTCATCAAAAGACTGGAATGAGAAAAAAACAATGAACACCATATGTATTATTTATTATTTTGATTTCTAAAATGTAGCAGTGCAAAAGTGCAACAACAACAACAACTTCAAATGCTTCAAATGACTAGGTTATTTGCCAAGCTTCATCCTACAAAGTTTATGAAAGGAAGAATAATGCACTACAAACAGCAACATGTATAAAAATGTGTCATTCTACATATTAAATAAAAACCCTCCCAAACAACCTAAATACAGGCTAATACAGCTGAGATACATATGAAATTCAAAGTACATTCAATGCAAACACAAGCCTCAAATCACTGGAAAAGCTAAACCATCCAGAGGCAGGATTGCTCAAAGCCCTGACATCAGATGATATGAACTACAGTCCTGTCAGGTCCGGAGGGAATAATATATTTCATCTGAGGGCCTAACATATTTCTAGCTTACAACATCTCAAGCTGGAAAATGATGGCTAGTCCAAACCTCTGTAAAACCTGTAAGTTAAATAGTACTCAAATTGTCTGAGATATGTTTGTTGAGATAGACAAACTGAAAAACAGATTCTTTTATCTCACTATGTTAACAAACATATAAATGTGTTTAATAAATGTTTTTCATAATAATTCCTTAGATTCAAACCACGAAAGACATCAGATTCTGGAAAACAACAACAACAACAACAACAACAACAACAACAACAACTTCAAATGACTAGGTTATTTGCCAAGCCTCATCCTACAAAGTTTATGACAAGAAGAATCATGCACTACAAATAGTCTTGTTAATTAGATTAAGAAAATATCATACTCCCATATACAGATTAGAAAGTAAATGTGTAATGATCGATACCAACAAAGTCTCATAACGTGGCTGTCAGGGAGCCAATCAAGTTCACTATTCTTCAATAAGATCTGTGTGGCTGAGGAAGAAAGCAAAAGCAATATCTCTGATTTGACTCATCTGCACAATGAGATTTTTAGAACATGATCTTTAAGGTCACTTTCAGATTTAATATGCTGTGGTTTGATGACATAGATATGACTCACCTGACATTGGAAACGTGACTGCTTTACATGAATGCATGTATTTGCTCCAAGCCACTACATGTAGAATGAGAGGGAACTCCTCCCAGAAAGCAAGAAAAGCTGACTCAAAGCCAACCACAAATATAAAAGATAAAAATGGACTAAAATCCTGCCAAGAGACTGTCAAAGATAGAGACTCAGGAAGGGGAATATGAAAATAACAAAGCTACTAGCTCCATTTAAATGAAAGCCAGGGATAATGAATAGCACTACTTGCGTAACTTCTCTTGATTATATATTACAAATATAATCCTTTCTTCTGTTTTCCTGGAGTACCTCAAGTAAAACTTTTCTATCTAAAAGGGAAATTCTAGTTTAAATGGTGCTAATAACTTTCTACAAAAACAAAGAAGCAAAAGTTTTAGTTCATTCCAAAATACTTTAAGACAACATTATAAGGCAAATGAAAATTTTGAGGAAAAACTGAAAACTGCAACAAAAATGACAGAGGGTAAATATAATCATATAAAAAAATCTCTAAAGAAATAAGAAAAATATTATCGCTGCATTATGAAAGTGAGTAAAAATATGGATAAGGGACAAAGAAACACAAGCAGTAAGTATGTACTTTAAAACTATTTAACATAATTAGTAAGCAAATACATACAAATAAAAGTAATGAGATATAGTTTTCTACTCATCAATTTGGCAAGTTATTTTTTAATTATTATACTCAGTGTTGTGATAGTTCTAAATGATTGCCACTCATTTATGGCCGGTAAGAATGTAAATTTGAACAGTCTTTCTAGAAACAATTTAGCAGTATATAACAAGTATATAACAAGACTTAAAAATAACTTATACCCTTCTATTAGTAATTTTAATGAGAAATTTACAAAAATACTAATATATCCAAGATTATTCCATGTGTCATAGTAAGATCAAATAATTCAAATGATATAAACACTGGACTGCAGGGGAATATTTAAACAAATCATGGTATATCTTTAAAAGGGAGTTTTATACAGCCATTAAAATCATGTATTTAAAAAAACATTACTGTTTATATCTAAAGAATATATTACGTTCAAAAATGTGAATATATACTATATATTCAGTAAGATACTGTATCATTAAACATAAGGATACAAACACAAATAATAACACAAAAGGACACAGAGAAAATCTGAATATATAACAAAATGGTAACACTAAGCTATCACAATTAGGTGATATAAATTCAAGAGATACATTTTTTATTATTATTTTAGAGACAGCATGAGCACAGGAGAGAGGCAAAGGGAAAGGAAGAGAGAGGGAGTGAGAGAGAGTGCACACAAGAGAAAGAGAATCCCAAGCAGGCTCCATGCTCAGCACAGAGCCTGACACAAGGCTCAATACCAGGACCCTAGGATCATGATTTGAGCTTGAAATCTTGAAATCAAGGGGGCCTGGGTGGCTCAGTCGGTTAAGCGTCTGACTTCGGCTCAGGTTATGATCTCGCGGTCCGTGGGTTCGAGCCCCAGGTCGGGCTCTGTGCTGACAGCTCAGAGCCTGGAGCCTGTTTCAGATTCTGTGTCTCCCTCTTTCTCTGACCCTCCCCTGTTCATGCTCTCTCTCTGTCTCAAAAATAAATAAACGTTAAAAAAATTTAAAAAAAGTTTTAAAAAGAAATCTTGAAATCAAGAGTCGGATGCTCAATCGATTGAGCCACCCAGGTGCCCCCAAGTGATACTTTAAAATAAGTCTTTCTATACTTTCTAAATGGTATAAATTGAACATAGATAACACAAATGAATATGAAGAGGAACATAAAGACACCCCGGAAGATAACCCATGTGGGCAAGAAATTCCATGTTGTGGCAACTGCAATGTCAAGATGAACAGGACAGATTACAAGCATTTGAAAGAGCAAAAGTTAGTAAGTCCCATGGTGTAATGGTTAGCACTCTGGACTTTGAAAGAGCAAAAGATGCATGCAGAGGTAGAAGGAGATATATGTATGTGTCTGAGATCTAAGCAGCAGAAAGCTCAGAATAATTTCCTAACAGCAGTGTTTGAGTACACAAAAGATACAATGAAGTCATCTATTTCCCAGTTAAATTGAAAAGTTGATTCAAGAGAATTTTTGTTCATCTCAATAGTTATCCTCTATTATAAACCAAAATAAAATGAGGTATACATTCAATTCTATGAACAACTTGGATTCAACAATTGAATTCTGGATCTACAATTAAAAGTTGAGTGAGTTCAAGCAAACTATTAAGCTCTTTAAATTTGTTTCTTCAACTGCATTTTTGAGATTAAAAAATAGTACCTATAACACACAAGGAATCTTCTAGAATTAAATGAAGAATTTAAATGTTCAACACTCAGCAAGTATCCTTTCTATCTTGATTGTCATGTATTTACTGCATCTTCCTAAAGCTAATATTCCTAAGGTCAAATATGTTCTAATAAAGTAAAGAGCAGTCACACAAAGAATTAGTCTGCCCCATGACCCCTTTGGTCAGTCAACTCAAAAAGTGTCCTAACAATTAAACAAACAAACAAACAAACAAAATCCTGTGCTTCTTGACCTGTTCAAAGTTGAGACAGATAGAATGATGGTTATTTCTAAATTTGTTCCTATTCCTGTTCCATTTTTTATCAACACCTGCTCCCTCTTCTACTTTATACACACTCCATGTATATAAAGGTATGAATTCGTATTATGGGCGACAATAGATCTCTGAACATGGTAAGGTCAGTAGAGACTGTTTTTCTACAACATGGCATGTAGCCCTATGACCTACATACAAATAATCTGTTTCGTAGAAGTAATCAATAAAATAAGTGCACATTTTAGCTATTTTTGTCCTAATTTCACATCTTAAACACACTGACTTTTGTTCAAGAATACTGACTTATGTAGCAGTTTCTAAGATGTTTGTAAACATAAAGCACTTGAAAAATATCAAATGAAGTCAAGTATAAAACAAAATATTAACATTATATATTTTACATAAAATTTAGCCATACATTTAACCAAGTGATCATGCTGAACCCTTTTGAAGTGTGTGAGAGTGGTTAAAATAAGATTAATTCCTCAAACTTAGAGTCTTTAATGATTAGCAGAAGTAGTTTTAAATCATAGGTTTTCCTAGGATAAATTTCAGACATTAAATTAAGAATGAAAATATTGTTTAGGGCCACCTGGGTGGCCCAGCTGGTTAAGCATCTGACACTTGATTTTGGCTTAGGTCATGTTCTCATGGTTCATGAGTTTGAACTCCACATTGGGCTCTCCATTGACAGCACGGAGCCTGCTTGGGATTCTCCCTCTCCCTCTATCTCTGTCCCTTCCCTGCTCTCTCTCTCTTTCTCAAAAAACTAAACATAAAAAAGAAAAATATTATTTAAATTGAATTAACTCTCTACTATTCAAATGGATATCATACTTCTGGATTTTCTTTTTCAATTGGAGGTAAATTTTTGAATATTCTTCTTTCTACCAGTTCTTTGGTTCCTCTTCTCATAAGCCTTAAACAAACTTAAAACAAATTAATTCCATTCTCCCTCTAAATCCTTCCTCAAGGTTGATGACTTCTTTGGTACAGACATCTTAGAGCCCCAAAAGAATTGAATATAAGCTTTTCAATTCTGGCTAGAGGTATTATTTTAGAATAGAAAGTGCCCAGATCACCTTATTTAAAATAACAAGATGATACTCAATAATGAATTTATCTCTAGTTCCAGATATTGAAAATCAAACTACTTGTTAATTAAGTTAATTGGTTATATGAAGGATTGCTACTGTTTCCCACCTTGATTGAGACTTTGTAGAAAACAGGTCCATTTCGGGGCGCCTGGGTGGCTCAGTTGGTTAAGCGGCCGACTTCGGCTCAGGTCATGATCTTGTGGTCTGTGGGTTTGAGCCCTGCGTCAGGCTCTGTGCTGACAGCTCACAGCCTGGAGCCTGTTTCAGATTCTGTGTCTCCCTCTCTCTGACCCTCCCCTGTTCATGTTCTGTCTCTCCCTGTCTCAAAAATAAATAAAAAACGTTAAAAAATTAAAAAAAAAAAGAAAACAGGTCCATTTTATTTGATCATGCTATTTTATTGTATGTAATTTATGTGTTTTTCTCCAGAAGTTGAGACTAGGCAAAAGCAAAAAGTTAAAATACTATTTTAAAATTCTTTGTACAGAATAACTTCTGAATTTCTCTTCATTAACATCATGCAAAAATCATTCCCAATAATGAAGGAGCCCCATAGATCAAGACTACTTATATGAATGTATTCATATTTCATGCTAATTAGTCCCTGTACACACAATCTCTTTCCCTGGTGTGTCCAGTACATGTGTCTTTGTCCTAGATTGCTCATTAAATCTGTTATAGTTCATTTGAGCACTGCATCACTGTGACTGAATTAGACATTTCAGAATCCGAGGCTTACAATTCCCTCCTCTTGTATATTTCTTACAAAACCTTACAAGCAAGGCTCTGGAAGTGTTTTAGAAATAATGCATTCTGTAGTCTATATGTTCTGTAAGTGCATAAACAAGGCTATCACAAAGCAGACTGCTACCCTAAATGCAGGGTAGCAGTTCATGCAGGTAATATGCCCAGTATCTGACAATGTTTGAGAAGTAGCAATCCTTATTCTTTTTAATGGGGGCCTCTGAAACCAACAGTGTCTAGAAAAATATCATACTCATTGTTACACTGAGATTTTTCCTAAATTATTATACATAGAGACCACACACGCAAGCATACCCACACACACCTTGTGTGTGTTTTTTTTTTTTTCATTAAGCAACCGAGAGTATTCAATAGTTAAAATGGTAATACATTCGTGCCTGAACTATAATGTTAGGAATCTAGTTCTTTCTAAGTGACAATAGGAAGTTATGTTAAAATAACACAGTTTGTGCAGGGGTCTCAATATAGATTAATTTTAAAATTGTTACATGATGGTAGTTTGATTCCTATAAGTTTCAAGCCCTATGTTATAAAAGAACATTGCCGTAAGATGAAGATTTTGACTTTTCTTTTAGAACCAGGTCTGTACAAACGGAAGGTAAGATATTTTCAGACTTGAAAATTCCACATTGATTTTCACTTTCCCTATTTTTTTGGTACCTTAGGCTAACAACATTAAAAAAAAATTCTATCCTGTATATAACATATATATTGTTTCAAAAACTAATCCATATCTTGTATGTATTTCTGCTCACAATATATTTGAAATTCTTAATTATCTATATATTAATAATAAAAGTAGACTGAAGTGCTTATTGGAAAATTATATTCTATTTTTATTGAATTTTTAAACTTTTTTTTAGATTTTATTTTTTTTAATTTTTTTTAACATTTATTCATCTTTGAGAGACAGAGAGAGACAAAGCATGAGCGGGGAAGGGGCAGAGAGAGAGGGAGACACAGAATCCAAAGCAGGCTCCAGGCTCTGAGCTGTCAGCCCAGAGCCGGATACAGGGCTCGAACTCACGAACTGCGAGATCATGACCTGAGCTGAAGTCGGAGGCTCAAGTGACTGAGCCACCCAGGTGTCCCTAGATTTTATTTGTAATCTTCATGCCTAATGTGGGACTCAAACTTACAACCCTGAGATCAAGAGTTACATGCTCTAGGGGTGCCTGGGTGGCTCAGTTGGTTAAGCGTCTAACTAAAGCTCAGATCATGATTTCATGGTCTGTGAGTTCGAGCCCTGCATCGGGCTCTGTGCTGACAGCTCAGAGCCTGGAGCCTGTTTCAGATTCTGTGTGTCTCTCTGTCTCTCTGACCCTCCCCCATTCATGCTCTGTCTCTCCCTGTCTCAAAAATAAATAAACGTTAAAAAAAAAAAAAAAAGAGTTACATGCTCTATCAACTGAGCCAGCCAGGCATCCCATATATTTTACTGACTTTTTAGATTCTAATAAATATACATGAACACTTCTGACCAAATGCTAACTGGAAATATCTGTAGTCTTTTGTTTTTCATTTCTAGCAGTAATAGAAGTATTTGCCATTAAGTTTAATTTTCAAGACAGTATCACAGTCTAAGAAATGCATATCATAAGACAGTCTATAAAAAATAACAAAATTAGTAACTTTAGAATTTGTATAATTTAAATTTGAAATTCCTACTAATTATCAATAATATTCAATAAAAGGTAATAAAAAGTTGACTTAAGACATTCCCAGGTGGTTGGGGTGGCTCAGTCAGTTGAATGTCAGAATTCGGCTCAGGTCATGATCTCACAGTTTGTGAGTTCGAGTCCTGCATCGGGCTTGCTGCTGTCAGTGCAGAGCCTGCTTCAGATCTTTTGTCCCCCTCTCTCTCTTCCCCTCCCTCACTCACTCTCTCTCAAAAATAAATAAACATTAATTTTTTTTTTAAAAAAAAGACATTCCCAGATGGAAGACATTTCCAGCTGGTAGAGCAGTTCTCTTCATGTTAATTACTAGAACAACGAACAACTTTGATATAAAATAAAAAGAATTTTCATCAAAACAGCAGGTTAAATCACCCTGGCCCTTTAAACCTGTGTATATTTTCTGTTGAGGGCCCTTGTGTTTAATACCTACTCATAACTTCATAAACACCAAGATATGGATTTATACAACATATTTTAAGAGTTTGAAAAGTTACCTTGATCTACCAAGTCTTTAAAAATTATGCATATGTATCACAAAGTACCAGACTTTGAGGGAATTTGCTACTCCTTGTGACAGTGACTTTAGTTTTCCAGCTCTTTTCTTTCAAACATCTTTGAAGAAAGTATGTGATCATGTATATTGTTATACAATTTAGACATTGTTTATTACTTATTTTGTTTAAATACTGAGGCTTTAAGTAATTCATAAAGTTCCTTATTTAGTTACAATAAAGCTATTGTACACCACTGATCATTTTTAATAAAGAGAGAGAAAGGACATAGGGGAAACACAAGGGCAGCAACTCAGGAACTAATGGAGATGACCTTTTAAAAATAAATTTACTAGCACACTAATGCAACTGACTCAGTTTATTAAAACTCTCATCTTGGGGCGCCTGAGTGGCTCAGTCAGTTAAGCGTCGGCTTCGGCTCAGGTATGGATCTCATGGTTTGTGAGTTCGAACCCCGCATCAGGCTCTGGGCTGACAGCTCAGAGCCGGGAGCCTGCTTCAGATTCTGTGTCTCCCTCTGTCTGCCCCTCTGCTGCTTGCACTCTGTCTCTCACACTGTCTCAAAAATAAATAAACATTAAAAAATATTTAAAAAAACCTGTCATCTTTCTGGACTCAGATGCTATTATTATCTTACTTTGGAAAATAAGTAGTACATTTTGAATGTGATGATCCAAATATTTAAATTTACTATCTGGTTTTAATTATTTTCTAATCTTCCTCATAAAAATCTCACATTTTCATTTCTTGATACAGGATGGATATCCAATCTACATGTACTATAGAAACATAATTATATCTGAAGATCAAATATTCTCAAAAAACTTTAATACTATACTAGGAATTGTTCTTATAGTAGAAAAAGAAGAAAATGCTTTGTGGACAGGTAGTGGTGGATTTTAGAATTTTAAAATACAGAATACAGAATCTTGGGGAAGGATACCAAACAGTGGTTTACACATGTTCCTTAAAACCATCATGGTGTCTTACACAGTATTACATCCCTTCAAATAGGCCTTCAGTAAATGATTGTGTTAAGTAAACAATCAATCATCCCCATAGAGATGCTCACAAGGGATATTATTTTGACCAAAATAGCTTTACTGAATTATTTAAGAAAAACCTCAAACCACCAAAGTAGTTAGTCATATAAGTCAGACTCTCTTAAATAAAAAGTTTCATCCTTGAGGCAAAACTGAAAGGATACAAGTAAAATAAAACTTCTATAATATACTCTCTTAAAATGTTCTAGGAAGCTGTAAAAGTCCTTGTGCAATTGGATAATTTCTTCTAATGTTTTAACACTAAAATTTGTGAACTTGAGTGCTTTCTAAATGGAATATGCTAGTTATAGGAGATGTAAGAGACAGAGAGTGAGATAACATACCAGCCCCCAAGAGCTTAAAAATTAAGGAAATAAGACAAGTAAAAAAACCTACACATAATAGTTATTATTAGCTATCTATTAGCATAAAACCAAAGAACAGTTCCAAGATTTGTGTACTAAATTGCCCAACCAACACTCAAAATTCCAATCAAGATGACAGAGATAATCTCACGAAATGGAACTATAATTTAGTAAGTTGAGTAATATAATAGCTTTTATCCAATTTTAGGAATTACATTTTACACTTTCTATATCTATAGAACTTGTACCACACTTTATTAATATTACTTAGTTTAGGCATGTGCAATGTCTTCCCTATATGTCAATCAATAAGCTCTAGACAGGTGTTTCTTCCTCAAGTCCAAATGTCCCCTCCAAACCCCAGGTCCCAATCATCTTCATATCAGAGTGATCTTTCTAATGTTTTAATATGAAAACATCACTTCTCTGCTTAATATTTGCATTCCATGTTGGCTTTAGGATAAAAAAATTCAAACTCCTAAATACTGCACAGTAGGCCAATAATGAGTTGGTCTCTTATATTGTCTCAATACACTCCTTACCACTTTCCCTAGAATTACACTTCCCACGAAGTATACCAAACAACTTAGAGTGACCTGAATATACCACAATTTCTCATATATTAACACACATCTCAATGGGTATTTCCACTCTGTCTAGAATTCCTTGCTACTGTAATTTACTTTTCTCATTACCAATCCTTATTAAGTCTTTGAAACTCAGACCTGGCCTCAACATCCTTTGGAAATTCTTACTTAATTACTTTCATCTGAGTTCAGTGACCCTCCTTCTTTTCTGGTCCTGCAGTACCCTATTCATTTCTGTTCTAATGTTTATCACATGTAATAATCATCATCAAAATCATCATCATCATCATCAGCATCATCATCATCATCTGTTTACATGTCTATCTTCCCCACTACTTGAATTTCCTGAGGACATTAAGTCATATTTCTGTATCCTGAGCATTCAACATAGAAGCATAGAAAAAAAAAGTGGGCTTTAATAAATGTGCATTGACTAAAAAAAATCAGAAAAGCACAACTAACATTTGCGGTTAAAATCCTATGAACAAGATAGAATATAGGTAAGCAGCCCCCAAATGGAATGATGCTGGGATGAAAATATGGGAATACGTTTAACTTTGAGGAACATCCGTTGGGGTAGATGGGTTATCAGGTTTATGAAATTATGTTTTTTTCCACTATTTCTCAAACTTTCTTTATACTGTATCAGAGTTTTGGTTTTCTTCTCCCCAGCAGACTCTAATGAATACAGCATTTTCCTTTGAAGGTCAATCTTCAAAATGTTACCATTTGGCATTGTAGTGAAAACTACTTAAGGAGGCCTCTGTGGGGTTCCAGAAAACAATGGCTTCCATACATAAATGGCTCCCATGAAGTAACCTGTGGACATTGGCTACAACACATACCTAATGTTCCCCTATGTAGTATGATCCAAACTCATACACTAGAGCTGACAAACACAGCAAAGGATGGTTAACCAGTAGGCTCTGGGAAGCAGAACAAGTCAACATGGATGTCTAAAGAAGGTAAAAGAAGTAATGTCTATTGAGCTAGACAAATATCTTAAAGTCCTGAATAAAGCACTTAGTTAAATGAAAAAAAAAATAAATAAAATCAATGCTCAAAAATATAGCAAAAAAGGAAAAAAGATTCTAAAGTATACTTTCTTCCATTAAAAGTATTTTAAGCATATGACTCTACTCACTAAAATTTAAGCCATGACTTCATTTAGTCATAAGCTATGCCACCATGGTACAGTTGACACCGCTGTATTTCCATACTGCCATTGAAAAACATTTCACTAAAAAATCCAAAGTGGTTACTGTAAGTTTTTCCTCAAAAATGAAATTGGTGAAAATATATATATATATATATATATATATATATATATATATATACACACACACACACACACACACATTATATCTGAATCAGTTGTAGTAAAATTGAATAAGGTGATTTCAAATGCAAATGGAAAACATGAGGGGAATCGCTAATGTCATTGTGAAAATAAAACTAAATGTGAAAATGTACACTATTTGTTCCTGTGATTTGGATATTTCCCCATGCTGCAAAACAAAGTTTATATCTTATGCATATGCATTGTACATATAGCATAACATTGTAATATTAAATTACCAGTAAGTATAACAAAACCATCAAAAATATTTGTATTATGCTTTTAGCATAGCATTTCAACTGCAATGCTATTATCATACTGTATTCAAAAATAAATAATTGGTGGAAGAAAAAGGGAAGATAGTGGTGATTTGGATGTTGCTAATACAGAACAAAATGTTTTTTCCATTCTCTCACAAATATTCAATTATTTTTCTATCAGTAATATTCATTTTGCCTTTTAAGAATTTCTCAAAAAACTGCTCTCTATCCCTACTATTTTAGATTCTTCCTCTATGATTCATTTCCTGTTTGAGTCATATTAATTGGTCAATCCAAAGGGGGTTAACACTGTCTTAAGATATTTGTCTTCATATCTCCCTTTCCTCAGCCCATATATTTAATTAGGCAGAATTTGTGACTATTTTCTAGGTGAATAAAATGGAATTATATAAAGTAATCAGAAGAGGTAATACTGGTAGGAATTTGGTGTGATAGATGCAAGTGAAGAACGTTAAAGAAGAACCTGCGAAGATCAGTCACAAACTGATGGTAAGAAACACTGAGCATCATAAGAAGGATGAAAGATAAGTACCAAAAAAGTATACACTAAAAGGGGAAAATGACTCACACCTGACAAGAAGTATATACTAAAAGATGGGGAAAAATGACTCATACTTGCCAAAAAGCCATAATACTATTTACTAAAAGCTATAATAATCAAGATAGTGATTTACTAGCATAAGATACAGATTGATGAAATTAAAAAAATCGGGAATCCAAAAATAATCCCAATAATCCAGTCAATGAATATCAGACAAGGGAGAAAAATTATGGGAAAGAGTAGGCTTAACCAACGGTGTTGAGACAACAGGATATCCATATGCAAAAGAATGTAGTTGGATAAAATAAAATTCTTAGAAGGAACCATCGGAACAAATTTTTGTCACCTTGAATTAGGAAATGGCTTCTGAAATATAACACCAAAAGTACAATCAACGGAAGAGAAAATAATTGGGTTTAATCAAAGTTAAAACTTCTGTGTTTCAAAAGACACTATCAAGAAAATGACAAAATCAATCCACAGAATGGAAGAAGATATTTGCAAACATAAAATGACAAATAATGCGATTAAAAATGGGCAAAGAATCCAAACAAATATCTGCAAAGAATATATAGAAATATCTAATAAATACATGCAAAGCTGTTGAACATCATTAGAAACTGGGGAAATGCAAATCAAAACCATAATAGAAAGGGATGGGAAGAGGAGAAGATGAGAGCAGCACTGGAGAATTCTAGGCTTCTCTCATCTGACGAACATAACTAGATGACTATCAAATGATCCTACAACTCAATGGATGTACCAAAATCACTTAATTGTTTTAAAAATAAACAAGAGAGTATGCATCTAGAAGGTCTTGTCAAGCATAATGTGAAGATGGAGAATGATAAATAGCTACTAGAGAAGTTGAGAGGTAGTAACTAGAGGCCATGGAAAAGATAATTTTAACAGGGTAACAAACATGGGCATCACAAAGCCAGGAGTCAATGGAAGAGGTGGATGTAGAGGCACTTAATGTAAACATCATGACTAAAGATGATTAGCCATAAAGGGAATACAAACAAAATTATATAGATACCATGATAACATGTATATTGAAAGCAATTCCATTAAACTTATTCATAGATATTCTACGGAATATTTTGGGATTGTTATTTCTATAATGCAATTAATTTCCTAATATCTTAAGATTAAAGTATATTTATGAAAATGACCATGGTTATATGTGACATTGACACAGTTGTGTTTTTGTTGTTGTTGTTGTTGTTGTTGTTGTTGTTGTTGTTGTTTTGGTTGTCTTGTTTTGTTTTTTACATAAAACAGCTTTTTAAGTTAAAAATTAGTTTGGACCTTTTCCCATTATTGTTGTGATTCATTTATTTTTCTTCAAAATAAGACCTAGATATAACTGCATGAAAGTAAAAGAGAAACATAGGGAGCCTCGGTGTTTACAAGCATCCCGGCTTGTTGGACGCTCTGGTCTCTTTTGGTGTCATTGGAATGCTACTCTTTATGTAGGTCCATTGTGCAGTGATGAATGAAATGGCTACTGATACTCTCTAAATAAAAGACTCACTCTCCCTCAATAGAAGCAGGTGCTATGGAACAGCTACTGTTTGCACAGTGACTTTCCAGACAAAAACTTTACACAAAAGGAACATACAAATAATTCCTAGGAGGCCTCCTCTGTGAATTTCCTAAACAACTGCCCAGCTGCTGTAATGCCCCATATGTCATTCTTAAGGTCAGTTTGGTATCGATGCCTTTTTTAGTAACACTACTACGAATATATTTATAAGAAATACATCACAAAGAATTTGACATTTGGGGTTATATTTCATTAACTGATGAATGTCTTAGTATGAGACCTATATTGCCAATAATTTTTGGCTGTTGGTGCTTATAGCTTTAGCACAATTAAGTGTTGGCAAAAAAATTAAGTATTGGCAAGAAATATCTTTATAGCACTTTGGCTATCACCCATTATACTTTAAACCAACATTATCTTTAAAAGTAGCAATCACATATAGTTTACTTACTTTGCAAAATGAATTATATTTGAACCTTATAAAATGTAAAGTGATATTTTTAATGATAATTCAACAATGCACACTAACAAATATGTTATTTCTAATTTACTTCTCTACATTATTTGCATAAATGTTTGTATCTCCACACCTTCACGATCTCAGGCAATTTCATTAGCAGACATTAGAATAAATGAAGGTACAGATGAAGCTTAGGTTTCCACTTGAAATTGTATCAACAGGTTTTCATACTCATTTATTTTAGTATTTCTAAAATTCTTGTAATGCCAGGTGTGTCCCAAATAAATTATGACATAAAATAACAATGCCACTTTGAAAATGAGAGAATAATTAACAGAATCATCTTTTTTAAAAAAAAGTATGTTAGAATACTGACATACTTTTTTTAGAAGCATTATCAACACTATAGTTGATAATCAGCAAATACTCATACCAGGCATGCAAAGGAAAATAAGAGGCATTCTAAAGGAAGGCTAAGCAATATGTTTAAAAAATAACTTTTACTGTGAGAAAAAGTTATGTTGCTTATGATCCAATAAGACAATTACGAGAAGTTCTAAGAGAAGTTCTGATTATCAGGGTGAAAATATTTTTCCACGCAGTTAGAGGACAGGAAGAAGGTAGAGCCACAGATCATAACCTAAACTTAGAAATGAAAGATCAAGAGAGCCACCTGCAGTTTGAAGTCCAGAAATATGAAAATCCTCTCAGCCTTCTGTTGAAAAACATTGTTTCTAGGGTTGATACTCCCAGAGTTCCTGATTAAGTTAGACTTGGTTAGAAAAGCACATCACAATATAACTCAGATATACTATAAAAATAAATTCCTTTTTTAAGTTCTATGAGGCTTTCAATCAGAATCATATATATATATATATATATATATATATATTTGCAACTATACATTAATGCATTCAACAAGCACTTGAAACATATTTATTAAGCACCTATTACATTGGTTACTCTTTATCTCCTACCTAAATGGTAGCTGGGCTTGTATTATAAATGATTATTCTCCTATCATTTATACAACCATATTAGTCCTCATAAGAACAATCTTCAACTTCTGTAGATTCTATCAAAATATAGTTATGTTTTTTAAAGTGAAGTTTGCATTTTTAAGTTTGGATTACAATGATTCTCAAACACTTTCTCCCCTCTATACCTACTTGGGTACTATAATGTCCTTGTGGCCTATATTAAATACACTATCAATAATGCATCCCAGTTAACATATAAAGTTGTCAGGCAAGAGAACAAGCTATTATTAACTATGAGTCTATTTGAAGTATTAAGAGGCAATGTCATACTTGGTGTTGGGACCTAGGTCTCTGCTGAAGTCTAAGGATATCAACATTTAGGCAGGAAAAACAGGTTATTTCCCATTTTCAGCTTTTGCAATGAGGGAGTTTTTTTTTTAACTAAGATTTAGGAGAAAGATAAAATGTTTTAGAAGGCTGTTTACTACTTATAAAAATTACCACATAATTTATAGACTACTAAAAATGAGACATGTTTTAGAAATTACTACATTCTCAACTGATCTCTCAGTAGATAACTCTGAAGTTTGGAGCTAAATCCATTAATAGCTTATAAAACATAACATGATAAAATATTAAGACTGTTGCCAGCACAGGCAAACATTCTCAACATAGCCATACGTCAACTTTCTCAGGAGTAACAACACCCAGGCTCTCAAATCCAGGATATTAGAAAAATAAAATATAAGGAATCCATATTTTATGGGTCTAATCAAAAGGAGACTATTGGCTTTTTAAAGGAGTGGTCAGAGTTGATGAGCTAATCTATCTTTAACAAATCCGGTCATTCCCAAACTTTAGAAATAAATTAGCTATTTTAAGATGGAAATCAAGAATAATCAGATCTTACTCAGAAAATGATAAACCTCCTTTCACATTGTCTATTTGCTTTGTTTCTTTGCATCTCATCAGATCATACCATGGAAAAATAAATGGAAATATAAGTGAAACTATTCAAACTTGCTACTACAGCATAGCTCTGATATATTTACATTTGAACACAGCCCCCCAAGCACTAACAGGGTTGAGGGAGAGAAGGAAGACTTTCATTTGGGTAGAAGAGTGAAAATGGCACTCAAAGCTACTCTTGCATCTCTAGCCTAACATAGACCAAGATATGTCTTTCTTTGATGTCAGAATGATCGGAATCTGTGTCTCTTTAAGAGGTACTGGCTCTAGAACATGCATAGATATAAATACTATGCTTGGGCATTCATTTGAAGATATTAATGAAGGTTTCACATAAACACCCAGAGATCTTACAAATCTCTCCATTTAAAAGAATTTCACAAGATTAACAGAAAACATTAAGGGTAATATATTTTTTAGCAAAATCTGTGCACAAACTAGAAATATTTTTTCTGGGTAAAACAGCCTAAATATAAATTAGAGTCAAAAATTTTCCAATCTACTTTAACTAGTCCCTATGATCTAACAAAGCAATGTCTATCTTCTCATCTGTGTTGATAAATAAGAAAATCCCTAGTATCTCATCATATTGCATATGGCTAATACATCCTCCTAGACTAGTATTTACTTACCCATTTTAGTGAGATTGTAAGAATTAATAATATGTATGTATATATTCATATTCAAATGTCTTATAACTAGGATTTATTGCAACTGAAATCTGACCTCCTTTTGGTAATAGTACAGTTGATTTGCCATCTTAGGTGTGTTTTGGTGGAAAATGTTTCATAGTGTTTGTATTGTCACTGCCAAGATGAGGAGTTTAAACAGTTAACTGATAAAAGTAAAAAGTAAATTGCAAATAAAATACTAAATCTAAAACTTATCTATACCAACAGAGTATAACCTTTTCTCTTAATGATTACATTCATAATTCTAAAGGCATGAATCCAAATCTGCTTCCAATATGCCATCATCAAAACCTTTAATATCATAGGGTTATATATAGGTGTTTGTCATGTAGTAGCAGTGGAGAACAGAAAGTGAAATGTCTGCTCTGGTAAATCTTTTTGCTTGATAAAATGTCCTGTAGTTAAGAAGAGCAACACAATGAAGGAGTTGAGTATGAGCCATGGAGCCAGGCTGCCTGGAATCAAATGCCAACTCTCTCACTTACTACTTGTCTGACATTGGTTAATTCACTTAATCTTCTTTGTGCATCAGGTTTTTTTTATTTATAAAAAAAGGATATCAGCTTCCACTGGGGTACTGTGAGAATTAAATGAGTCACCTAAAGCAATGTCAGATACATAGCAAGTGCTAACTGTGTGATGGCTGTTATTATATTTAGAGCCTTTGGAATAATTTATATCAATCTGTGAGTATACAGAAAGATATGAAAACCATGAAATTTTTAATGATATTAAACAAAAATAAAATACTAGAAGCAAAGAAAGAAAAAGAAAAAGAACAAATCTAATGTCTAACATGAAGCAATTAAAATTGGAAAATTAAATCTGCGTCACTCTCAGTGGCAAGAGAGTATTATGAATAATTTCCAATTACTAGTGAGAATCGGAAACCAAAATTATAAAATAAAAATGAATCAAATGGTATACTGGACATGAATGAAATTTGCCAAATGCCTAATACATCTCTATATTACACATATACACATGTAACATTTTAAGGGACGCATATTTGTCTAAAAAGATGAAATTTATATATTATCATTTAAAAGTTAAAAGTCATTATCTTGGGATTCCAGAATTCCAAATGGCATTAATTTTTTGTTTGCATATTTTTCCAAATTTGCCAATGATTTTTCCAGATTTTCTATAACAAGCATTAATTTATTATAAAATTACTGAAAATGAATTGCTTTTCAGTAATTTTAAGAACATTACTTTTAAGAGACAAAACTAACTTAACATAAACCATTTTGCATAATAAAAAATCACCTTGAGTTTGATGTCAGGGCTAGAAAGTTACAGAGATGGGATTATAACCTGGGTCTTCTCATTTCTAGTCCAGTAATAACTACTACTATCTATCATACTCCCTGTAATCCACAGCCTTGAACAATCTAACTCTTATGCAAACCCTTACTTCCAGTCAGGCCAACATGTTTTCTTTCCCAATTTTCCTAAGTATGCTTTCATTATAACAACTATCTTCCTGTAACATACATGTTTCTTTACAAGTCTCTCTCCCCACAACACTAGAAGCTCCCTGATGATAGTAATATCATCTTTGTACACCCAGAATAAGAAAAAGTACTCTTCACAAATGAAGTGTTTAGTCAATATTTTCTGAGTGACAATTCTGTAGTTTAAATGCATATTATATATTCTACTTCCCCATCCTAAGAGAATGTTGTTTTATCAAATGTACTGACAAGTATTTCCCTAATCCAATTCAGATTCTACTTGTTCCTTATACTTCGATATCAATGGCCATTAGTGATTTCATTTTTAGAAGTTATCACTGCTTGAATTCTATCCTTTGGTCTTCGCAAGATTGTTACGGAATATTTACTCTAAATATATTACTCAAGGTTCCCAACATCCATTCATATACAAAAAACTTTTAAGACTTTCTCTGCATAAATCCTGGAAGGATACTAGAAAGAATAGAAAAAGGTCTTCACACATGAAGATTTCACCTTCTGAGAGAAAGACTATTTGCTTCTTAAAGAGTAAGGGATATCATAAAGAATCAAGAATTGTACTCATATTACTACAATTTCCCCTTTGATGGCTCAAATAATCTTCCTTAAGTGTAATAACATTTTTTTACAGATAATGGATACTTGTGCAAACTCATTTTACTACCACAAATACATCCAAAAGGTAACTATTGCTAATTAGCAAAATGCCCCAGAAGATTTGGCTACATACACATATACATTCACAGATCACAAAGTAAGAATCATGTTCCTGAGTCAGCTCAAGCAAGGGTTTATTTAAAGTATGCTTCAGGTTTATTCTCACTAGGAAGTGTTTCATACAATTGCATTAGCCATTCCTTGTTAAAATGTATTGATACTGAAGCAGGTATGAAATAGAGTAACTGAACAGAGAAGTGATTGGGTCAACCACAGCACCACATACCAAAGGACTTAAATTTTCCTTGTTCTTTAGGATTTCTTTCAATTCAGTTGATGTTTCAATTGAACTGGCATTATTCCCATTAGCTTTAGGGTACAGGTAGATTTAAATAGAAGAGTCTTGGCATTAACAATTTGATGTATTCCCCCAGGGATCTGTTTCACATAATGATGTAACAATTGTAGCCTTTCCTCATTTTTATACCTTAAGTAACAGGCTTATATTTTTTTTAGCAAAAGACTTGCTTGAGGCTGTTAATGGAAAACTACATCATTAATAATTAGAACAGTGTCAAAATGGATAAAATTAATAATTCAGGTAAAAATATATTACAACCTATTATATATTGGAAGGGAGAAAATGGTTTAAATCATTTGTATAATTATTTCTGAGAAGTATCTCTTAGATAAAAAGTTAACATTAAAATAATAAAAACACATAGTGAACTATACTTAAATCTAAAACTAAAATAGCACCTGCCTACAACAGATACATGAAACTATGCTCAAACATCACTCATCGGGGTGCCTGGGTGGCTCAGTTAGTTAAGCATCCAACTTCAGCTCAGGTCATGATCTCACAGTTCATGAGTTCGAGCCCCGCGTCGGGCTCTGTGCTGACAGCTCGGAGCCTGGAGCCTGCTTCAGATTCTGCGTCTCCCTCTCTCTCTGCTCCTACCCCACTCATGCTCTGTCTGTCTCTCCTTCAAAAATAAATAAAAACATTAAAAATAAATAAATAAATAAATAAATAAATAATTTTGAAAAATCACTCATCATCAAGGAAATGCAAGTCAAAACCACAATGAGATATCACCTCATACCTTTCAGAATGGCTAAAAATCGGAAAAACAAGAAACAAGTATTGGCAAAGATGTAGAAGAAAAGAAACCCCCATGCACTACTGGGCAGAATGTAAACTGGTACAATCACTGTGGAAAACAGTATACAGTCCTCAAAAAAATTAAAAATAGAACTTCCCTATGATCCAGTAATTTCACTATTGAGTATCTACCCAAAGAACATGAAAACACTAATTTGTAAAAGTAATACACCCCTATGTTTATTATAGCATTATTTACTACACCCAAATTATGGAAGCAGCCCAAGTGTCCACTGACAAATGAATGGATAAAGAAGATGTGGGGTGTGTGTGTGTGTGTGTGTGTGTACACACAAAACAACAGAATATTATTCAGCGACTAAAAACTGTGAATTTTTGCCATTTGCAACAACATGGATAAATCTATAGAGTATAATGCTAAGTGAAATAAGTCAGTCAGAGAAAGACAAATACCATATGATTTCACTCACATATGGAATTTAAGAAACAAAACAAATGAACATGGGGGAAAAGAAAGAGAGAAAACCCAAGAAATAGACTCCTAACTACAGAGAACAAACTGACGGTTACCAGAGAGGAGGAGGGTCGGGGAGGTGGGTTCCATAGGTGATGGGGGATAAGGAGGGCACTTGCTGTGATGAGCTCTGGGTATTGTATCAAAGGGTTCAGTCACTAAATTCTACACCTGAAACTAATATTACACACTATATGTTAACTACCTGAAATTTAAATAAAAACTTGAAAAAATATAGAGAACACACTGGTGGTTACCAGAGGGAAGGTGCATGGGGGTAATGGGTGAAATAAAGTGGATTAAGAGTACCTTATCATGATGAACACTGAGTTATAATATGGAATTTTTGAAACACTATTTTGTATACCTGAAACTATCATAATACTGTGTGTTAACTATAATGAAATTAAAATTAAAAAATAGGGGTGCCTGGGTTACTCAGTCGGTTAACTGTCCAACTTTGGTTCAGGTCTTGATCTCACGGTCCATGGGTTTGAGCCCTGGTAGGGCTCTGTGCTGACAGCTGAGCCTGGAGTCTGCTTCAGATTCTGTGTCTCCCCCCATCTCTTCTCCTGCCCTGCTCTCTCTCTCACTCAAAAATAAACAAAAACTTAAAAATACAAATAAAATAAAATAAAATAAAATAAAATAAAATAAAATAAAATAGAATAGAATAAATTAAATTAAATTAAATTAAATTACATTAAATTAAATTAAATTAAAATAGCACTGGCCTTGGTTTGAGGGGACAAGGGAAGGATAAGTAAACAGATGCATGTAGTTAAACAACAGATTATTATCAAGGCCTTAGGTTTTGTTTGGATGGTGAGGTGAGGAAAACTTACTATAATATTATAAAAAATAACTAATTAACTAAATAAATGAATAAATTAAAAGTTAGTAACCCACTAGTCAGGTATGAGTTGGTTATATTAGTCCAATTCTATAAGCCTGAGGTCCAAACAAAGACAAAAAAAAAGGAAGGATAAAATAGCTCCAGCCATGCAAAACTAAACACACTTTTATATGATCTAGCAATCATGTTCCTTGGTATTTATCCAAAAGAGTAGAAAACACATCTCAAAAAAAAAAAAAAAACATGCACACAATGATGGAGCACAGGGGATGCTTTGGGCAGTGAAACAATTCTGTAAATGTAATGTCATTATACATTTGTCAAAGCACATAAACTATAGAACATGGAGAGTGAACTCTAATGTATACTATGGATTTTAGTTAACAGTAGTGTATCAATTTTTGTTCATTAATGGTAATAAATATATCACATCAATGCATGGTATTAATAATAGGGAAAACTGGGGGCAGAGTGAGGGCATATATTGGAACCCTGTAGTCTACTCAACTTTCTTGTAAACTAAAATAGTGTCTCTTGACAAAGATTCTGGGGAAGATGGTGAGTAGGAGCACCCTAGGCTCACCTCCTTCCAAGGATACACCTAGAGAACACTCACATCAGTGTAAATAACTGAGAAAATGACTTGAAAACTGGAAGAATAAACTCCATAACTAAATGTAGGGAGGAAGCTACATGAAAAAGGTGCAGGGAATATACCTGTGTTTCTTAACACACAGAAACAGATACAGACTTAGAAAAAAATGAGGATAAAGGAAAATATGTCCCAATGAAAGAAAGGGACAAACTCACAGCAAAAGACTCAAGCAAAATGGAGGTAAGTAGCATGTCTCATAGAGAATTTAAAGTAATGATCATAAAGATAGTCACTGAACTTGAGAAAAGAGTGGAGGACATCAGTGAAAGAAAGCCTCAACACAGAGATAAAAAATAACTAATCAAAGATGAAGAACACAACAAATGAAATTAAAAATACACTAGATGGAATAAATAAGTAGACTAGACAAAGCAGAAGAATGAATCAACAATCTGGAGGACAGAGTAATGGAAAGTAATCAGGCTGAGTAGATGAGAGAAAAAAATATGTAAAATAAAAATAGACTTAGGAGACTCAGTGACTCCACCAAGTGCAATAACATTTGTATTATAAGGATACCAAAAAATGGAACTGAAGTAAAAAGGAACAGAAAATTTGAAGAAATAATTGGTGAAAACTTCCTCAGTCTGGCGAAGAAAACAGATGAAGATTTGGGAGGCACAGAGATTCCCCAACAATATCAATCCACAGAGGTTCACACCAAGCAAAAAGTAATTAAGACGGTATAAGTAATTAAAACGTAGTGATAAAGAGAATTTTAAAACCAGCAAGAGAAAAGAAAGCAGTTACATACAAGCAAAACCCCATAAGGCAATCAGCAGATGTTTCTGGAGAACCTTTGAGGGCTAGAAGGGAGTGGCATGATGTATTTAAAGTGCTGAAAGGGAAGGATATGCAGCCAAGAACACTCTATTTGGCAAGGCTGTCATTCAGAATAGGAGAGATAATGAGTTTTCCAGACAAACAAAAGTTAAAGGAAATGATGACCACTAAATGAGTCCTACAAGAAATGTTAAAGGGGACTCTAAGTGGACAGAAAAGACCATAAGCAAGAGTAGGGAAAGTACGAAACACAAAAGCAGTAAAAATAAATATATCTGCAAATAAGGGACTCACAAAATAAAAGCATGTAAAGTATGACATCATATATCTAAAACATGGGGGGAGAGGAATAAACAATGGGTTCAAAGTTCAGTGACCATCAACTTACAATAGACTGCTATATACAGAAGAGGTTATATATAAACATAATGGTAAATGAACCTAGACCACTTTCTTACACCATACACAAAAATAAACTAAAAATGGATGAAAGACCTCAATGTAAGACAGGAATCCATCAAAATTCTCGAGGAGAAAGCAGGAAAAACCTCTTTGACCTTGGTCTCAGCAACTTCTCACTCAACACATTTCCATAGGTAAGGGAAACAAAAGCAAAAATGAACTATTGGGACCTTATCAAAATAAAAAGCTTCTGCAAGTGAAGGAAACAATCAGCAAAGTTATAGGCAACGGACAGAATGGTACAAGGTATTTGCAAACGACATATCAGATAAAGGGTTAGTATCCAAAATCTATAAAGAACTTATCAAATTCAACACCCAAAAAAACAAATAATCCAGTGAAGAAATGGGCAAAAAACATGAATAGACACTTTTCCAAAGAAGACATCCAGATGGCCAACCAACACATGAAAAAATGCTCAACATCACCCATCATCATGGAAATAACAAATCAAAACCACAATGAGATACCACCTCACACCTGTCAGAATGGCTAACATTAACAACTCAGACAACAACAGATGTTGGTGAGGATGCAGAGAAAGAGGATCTCTTTCACACTGCTGGTGGGAATGCAAACTAGTGCAGCCACTCTGGAAAACAATAAGGAGGTTCCTCAAAAAATTAAAAGTAGAACTACCCTATTACCCAGCAATTGCACTACTAGGTATTTAACCAAGGGATACAGGTATGCCATTTTGAAGGGGCACATGCACCCCAATGTTTATAGCAGCACCATCAACAATAGCCAAAGTATTGAAAGAGCCCAAATGTCCATCAATGAATGAATGGATCAAGAAGATACTGTGTGTGTGTGTGTGTGTGCGTGTGTATATATACACACACATACAACATACACACACACATACACACACATACATACATACACACACACAATGGAGTATTACCCGACAATCAAAAAGAATGAAATCTTGCCATTTGGAACTATATGCATGGAACTAGAGGGTATTATGCTAAGTGAAATTACTCAGAGAAACACAAATATCATATGACTTTACTCATATGAGACTTTAATATACAAAACAGATGAACATAAGGGAAGGGAAACAAAATAATATAAAAACAGGAAGGGGACAAAACATACGAGACTCTTAAATATGGAGAACAAACAGAGGGTTACTGGAGAGGTTGTGGGAGGGGGGATGGACTAAATGGGTAAGGGTCATTAATGAATCTACTCCTGAAATCATTGTTGCACTATATGCTAACTAACTTGGATATAATTAAAAAATGAAAAAATTAAAAAGAACATGGGAGCTGATCTGAAGGAGCTGCCAAAGGACAGACCTAGAAAAATTTGAGCAACAAAATAAATAATAATAGTACTAGATTATAACCCAAAATATAAAATGAATTTACATGTGACCATGGAAATGAATAAATAACTGGAAAAAAAATAAATAAACATAATGGTAAATACAAATCAAAACACAGTAAAAGATATACAAAAATTACGAGAAATTCAAGTATATCACTAAAGAAAGCTAACTAATCATGAGACAATTATGCAAGGAAAAAAATTAATGGAGAAGCATTATGAAAACAACCACAAAACAAATAACAAAATGTCAATAAATACATACATATCCATAATTAAATTGAGTGTAAATGGACTAAATATCCAATCAAACATATAAGGTGACAGAAAGGCAAAAAACAAAAAACAAAAACAAACAACAAAAAAAACAAGATCATGGGGGCCCAGGTGGCCCAGTCAATCAAGTGCCCGACTCTTGATCTCACCTCAGGTCTTGATCTCAGAATCATGAGTTTATGTCCTGCACAGGGCTCTGCACTACGCATGAACCCTATTAAAAGAAAAAAAAACAAAAACAAAAACACAAGATCTATCTATATACTGCCTATAAGAGATTTATTCCAGACCTAAAGGCACATGCAGATTGAAAGCAAAGGATGGGAAGCATTTATCAAGCAAATGGTTGTTAAAAGAAAACCGGGATACCAATACTTGTATCAGAAAAAATACACTTTAAAGCGAAGACTTTAGCAAGAGACAAAGAAGGACATTATATAATGCTTAAGGGGACAATCCAATAAAAATATATAATAATTGTAAATACTTATGCACGTAACATGGAGGGACCCAGATACTTAAAGCAGTTAGTAACAAACATAAAGGAAGTAATTAATAATTATACAATAATAATAGAGGACTTTAACATTCCACTCACATCAATGGACAGAGTATCCAAAGGGAAAATCACCAAGGTAACAGAGGCTTTGAATGACACACTGGACCACATGGATTTAACAGATATACTCAGAATTTTTCATCCTAAAACAGCAGAGTATACACACTTTCAAGTGCACATGGAATATTCTCCAGAATAGATCAAATAGGCTACAAAACAAGTCTCAATGAATTCACAAAGATCCAAGTTATTCCATGCATCTGTTCTGAACACAACAATACAAAACTAGCAGTCAACCACAGAAAATATCTGGAAAGAGCACAAATGCATGGAGATTATACAACATGCTACTAAATAATGAATAGGTAAACCAAGAAAACAGGAAATCAAAAAATGCATGAAGACAAATGAAAATACAAACACAATGGTCCAAAACCTTAAGGATGTAGCAAAAGTGATTGTAAGAGGGGAGTTTATAGCAATACAGGCCTACTTAAGGAAGTAAGAAACCCCCACCCCCCCAAAAAAAACAAAAAACAAAAAACAAAACTAAGCTCTAACTAAAAGAGCTAGATAGAGAACAACAACAATAAAAACTGAAAGCCATGGGGTACCTGGGTGGCTCAGTCGGTTAAGCAGCTGACTTCAGCTCAAGTCATGAACTCACTCATGGTTCATTAGTTCGTGCCCCACATCGGGCTCTGTGCTGACAACTCAGAGCCTGGAGCCTGCTTTGGATTCTTTGTAGCCCTCTCTCTCTCTCTGCCCCTCCTCAGCTCGTACTCTGTGTCTGTCTGTCTCTCTCTCTCTCTCTCTCTCTCTCTCAAAAATAAATAAAACATTTTAAAAAAAACATGAAAACTAGCAGAAGAAAAGAAATAATAAAGTTTAGAGCAGAGATAAATGAAATAGGAAGTAAAAAACAAAAAATCAAACACATCAATGAAACTAGGAGCTTGTTCTTTGAAAAGATCAACAAAATTTATAAACTGTTCAGATGTCCCTGCAAGGGGACGGCCCTCTCGCCAGCGCACCGGAACAAACTGAAGGTCAACCAATCACTGAGCGCCAGCGCAATCCAACGGGGCCAATTACCGAGCAACAGCACAACAGGGCAGGAGAGAAAGACCCACCCGAGCCTAAACCCGGAACTGCTACAGATTAAAAACCCTACCCCAACCATACCCGGGCATGACTTTCCTGACTCCCTCCTTGAGTCATGGAACCTCGCCCGGAACCTTAGTTCCCAATAAAGCCTTAAACTGCAAAAATTCTTTTTGACTCTAACTCCTATCTTTACCCTGCACAACGCCTGACACTAACATTTGGTGCTGAAACCCGGGAGGAGGTGGTAGCTCGCCTCCCTTGGCTGAACTCCCCCCTCCTCACCAAGCCAGATGCCAACCACCCTACTCTCAAGAGCCTACAGGAGCCAGTAAGTAGAACAGATCCCTCCTTCCCCCCTTCCAACTACAGCTGATACCCACAAGAGACATCTCGCAAATCAGTCTCCTCTCCTCTGCACGCCACAAGGTCCACACGCTGAAAGGCCCGCACGCCAAAAGGCCCCTTATCGCAACGCGAGGGATGCCTCGCCTTGCCACACCAATGGGGAGTAACGAGTCTAAACCGCCTGGATCTCTTACCCCCCCTCCAATGTCTGTTAAAAAACTTCCGGCTCCTAGGCTTACAAGGCGAACTTCGTTGTAACTGACTCGTCCGCCTTTGCACTGCAGTCTGGCCTCAGTACAAATTAGATAATGATTCTCAATGGCCACGTGAGGGGTCTTTACAATACCAAATCTTAACCTATCTGGACAATTTCTGCCATCAGCTGGGAAAATGGGGAGAAATACCCTATGTTATGGCCTTTTGGGACCTCAGGTCTCACCCCCACCTATGTTCTTCCTGCCCCTCTGCATGTGTGCTCCTTGCCTGCCCATAACCCCCCGACAACCCCACCTCACCAACTTCCCTGATCTCTGACCCGTTAGAGGATCTAGCCATGCCACCCACTGGCCCTTGCCCCCCTCCATACCCCAAACTTCCAGCCATCTGGCCCTCGCCTCCCATATCATCCCAAACTCATGCTCAGGCCCCTCCCAGCAAACAGACCCCAGTGGCCATCTTACCTCCCCGTGAGGTGGCAGGGCCTGAAGGCCTGGTTCGTGTTCACATCCCCTTCTCCCTCCAAGACTTGTCCGCCATTGAAAAGCGACTAGGGTCATTCTCAGCAGACCCCACCCAATACATTAAGGAATTCCAATACCTCACCCAAGCCTACAGTCTCACATGGCATGACATTCATGTGATCCTCACCTCTACCCTCACCCCTGAGGAGAGGGAGCACATCCAGGCTGCAGCCAGAGAGCATGCAGACCAAACCCACATGACCGACCCCACTATGCCCGTAGGAGCCAATGCTGTCCGGGGGTGGCCCATCCCAATTGGAACTACCATCATGCAGGCAATGGTCACCGGCGCCGGGACCAGATGATCCAATGCCTACTAGCAGGCATGAGGGCAACCTCAAACAAATCAGTGAATTTTAACAAACTTCAAGAAATAATACAAGACCCCCATGAAAACCCCGCAGCCTTCCTTAGCCAGCTCACAGAGACACTTACCCAATATACCAGACTAGACCCTACCACCCCCGCCGGGGCCACGGTATTGGCCACCTATTTTATTTCCCAATCAGCCCCTAATATTCGAAAAAAACTAAAAAGGGCCAAAGACAGCCCTCAAACCCCTATGGCCGACCTGGTAAATATGGCTTTTAAAATTTTTAATAGCCAAGAGGAAGCTCAAGAACAACAGCGACAGGCCCGTCTCCAACAAAAGGTACAATTACAAACCCAAACCTTGGTAGCTACCCTGAGGCCAGCCACAGTAAAGCCCTCTGGACAACGGCCCCCTCTGGGGCCTTGTTTTAAATGTGGCCAAGAAGGTTATTGGTCTCGTCAGTGTCCCCATCCCAAAAAGCCTACTAGTCCATGACCATTGTGCCAGCAAATGGGCCACTGGAAATCCGATTGTCCTAACCCAAGGGACGACAGACTCGCAATGCCTCCACATGGCGAGGCTTCACCCAGATTGGACTCTGCCTTCCAACTCCTGGAGATGGAGGATGACAACTGACGAGGCCCAGACTCAGTAACTCCGGTGACCCACGCTGAGCCCAGGGTAAAACTCCAGGTAGCAGCTAAGTCCATCTCCTTTCTGTTGGACATGGGGTCTACCTATTCCATCCTGCCGAGCTATTCTGGCCCCACCACGCCATCTCTGTTTTGGTCATGGGCATAAATGGCACCCCCTCCATTCCCCCATGCACACTGGTACTCACCTGCTGCCTGGATGGCCTCCACTTCTCCCACTCCTTTCTAGTCATCCCCTCCTGCCCCGTCCCCCTGTTGGGCCGAGACATCCTCAGTAAATTAGGAGCCTTTATACATTTACCAGCTATTTGCTCCTCTCCCTCCCCCACTCATCTCCTACTGGCTGTTATCACGGACGACACAGACCACAGCCTTAACCCACACCCAGACCTCCCAATAGACCCAATTGTATGGGATACATCCACCCCAACAATAGTCACCCATCACCAACCTGTCCTCATTAGACTCAAAAATCCATCACAATTCCCGTCTAGACCCCAATACTCAATTTCCCACACCCACCAACTAGAACTGAAGCCCATCATTGATTGCCTACTCAAGGAGGGCCTCCTAATCCCATGTCATTCCCCCAGGAACACCCCAATCTTGCCTGTAAAAAAGCCAAATGGCTCATATAGACTAGTTCAAGACCTCCGAATAATCAATGAAGCTGTAATTCCCATCCATCCAGTAGTGCCCAACCCATATACCCTCCTCTCCCAAATCCCCCCATCCACAACCCATTTTACAGTGCTTGATCTCAAAGATGGCTTTTTCACCATTCCCTTACATCCTGAGTCCCAATTCCTCTTCGCCTTCACATGGCAAGATCCAGTCACCTCTCTGGCCTGCCAACTCACATGGACGGTACTTCCCCAGGGATTTCGTGATAGTCCCCATCTCTTTGGGCAGGCCTTGGCCAGGGATCTCCTCAAAGCCCCACTCTCCAGTCACTGTACTCTACTACAGTACATAGATGACCTTCTATTATGTGGAACCTCTTTTGACCACACCAAACAAGATACAGTCCAAATCCTAAATTTCCTGGCTAACCTGGGGTATCGAGTCTCCCCACACAAAGCCCAAATATGTACTAATACAGTCACATTCCTGGGAGTCTCACTCACACCTACTACCAAGGCCCTAACCCAAGATCGCCTCCAAGCCCTCCAGACCCTGTCCCCACCTACCAATGCAGACGAAATCCTCTCCTTCCTGGGTCTAGTAGGCTTCTTCTGACACTGGATCCCTAACTTTGCTATACACGCAGCTCCCCTACACAAAGCAGCCAAAGAAACCCCCCGAGGCCTACTCTCCAGCCCGGGATCGGTCGCAAGGGCCTTCCAACGGCTGGTCACATCTCTAGTCACTCAACTGGTCCTTTCCCTCCCTAATGTTTCAAAGCCTTTCCTCTTATACACAGATGAGAGGGCTGGAATTGCAACAGGGCTCCTAACCCAACCATGTGGCCCTAAGTTACAAGCTGTCGCCTACCTTTCTAAACAACTGGACCCTACTATCAGGGGGTGGCAACCCTGCCTCAGAGCACTTGCAGCAGCAGCCACTCTAACCCAAGATGCACTCAAACTCACCCTACACTGCCCCCTAATGGTACTTTCATCGCACCGTCTATCTGATCTCCTTACACATAAGGCCTTGGCACACCTCTCCCCATCACACATACAATTGCTCCATCTGCTTTTTATTGAAAATCCTGAAATATCTCTCCAACTCTCCCCCAGACTCAATCCTGCCACGCTACTTCCACAAATCAACCTCAAAGACACTTCATAGCCACCTTTCCACTCCTGCATTGAACTTATAGATATTCTCTCCAAACCTCCATCTAACTTAAAGGACCTTCCCCTCACTTCCCCTGATCTCACTCTATTTGTAGACAGCAGCTCACTAGTTGACTGCAAGGGCCACCAACGAGCAGCATACACTGTAGTTACATTAAACCAAACTCTAGAGACCCAGACACTACCCACAGGAACCACATCCCAGAAGGCTGAACTCACAGCCCTCATTAGGGCTCTCCAATTGTCCAAAAACAAAAGTGTCACCATATACACAGACTCAAAATACGCTTTCCTTATTGCACATATACACTCCCACTTATGGGAAGAAAGAGGATTCCTCACAACTAAGGGTACCCCCATCATCAACGGGCCACTCATAGCGAAACTCCTTGAGGCCCTCAAACTCCCACAGGAAGTGGCCATTGTTCACTGCAAGGGCCATCAACCCCGAACCACAGAGATAGCTATAGGAAATCACAAGGCTGACAACACTGCTAGACAAACAGCTCTCTCTCTCGACCCAGTTCCTATGGGCATCCTCACCGAAGATACCACTCCCGATTATACCCCAGATGAACAAAAACAATACATGGCCCATCCCAATGCCCACACCAACGCAGGCTGGATCATGCTGGGCCCCCGACTGGCCCTCCCAAATAGCCTAGTCCCTTCCCTACTAACAAAAATCCACAAAACCCTACACATTGGGCTGGAGGCCACCTTCCGCTTCGTTGAGCCCTTTATGTACCACCCCCACCTATGACAACTGACCACCAAAACACACCAAGAATGCACCACATGTGCCACAGTCAGTTCCCAAGGGAGAATGAGGCACCCAGGCCCCACCCATCAGGTGTGGGGCCATCTCCCGGGCAAAGACTGGTAAATAGGTTTCACTCACATGCCAAAACACAAAAAAATTACGGTATCTCCATACTATAATTGACACCTTTACAGGGTGGAGAGAAGCCTTCCCCACCTCATCTGAAGGGGCCTCCACAGTGGCTGAGATCCTACTCAAGGACATCATTCCCCGCTTCGATCTACCAAGAAGGATACAGTCTGACAACGGGCCTGCTTTCATCTCAGCAGTCACCCAACAGGTCTCAAAAGCTTTGGGTATTACTTGGAAACTCCACATACCATACCACCCCCAGTCCTAAGGTAAGGTTGAAAGGGCCAATGGCCTCATAAAAGACCATCTCACTAAACTCCCCATAGAGACTCAGCTTTCTTGGCCTCAACTCCTACCTATAGCACTCACCCGACTCTGAGCCACTCCCTGACGACCCACAGGCCTCAGCCCATTTGAACTCCTATACGGGCGACCCTTCCTGTTACCCCAACCCCTACCAAAAGATCCTCCTCCCTTGGCTGCCTATCTCCCTTATCTCAGCCTGCTCCAACACCTGATTCGACAGTACGCTGACCTCACTCTACCAGCTCCCATCAATCTCTTCTCTCCCTCACTACCTGTAAACCCAGGAGACTCAGTGCTCCTTGGAGTAAGACAAAAACCAAGCCTTGCCCCCTGGTGGGAGGGTCCCTACACAGTCATACTCACAACCCCCACAGCTGCTAAATTATTGGGCCACACCCTGTGGGTTCACACCTCTGACCTCAAACGGGCCCCCCTTTACCCCCTATACCAGAAGAGTTGTGGACCTCCCAACCAACTGGCCTCCTCACCCTCAAACTAACCCAACAGGCCCCTTCATGACGGACCCTTCCCCTCGGTTTTCCACCTTCACACTCACAATATTACATGAGCTACAACTCTCCCACTCATCCGACCCCATCACCCTCCCCTTGTTTCTCTCCTGGGTCTCTGACTGTTGGCTTCAGGGAACTGTCTCCGATTTCTCCCCCGTCAAAATCTCTTTCTTTACCTTTTTACTAACCATACTTATATATCATGATGATACTTCCCATGTTACTCCTTGTTAACATCATCCCCCTCATGCCCTCACACCCTCCTATAGGTGGGTTTTTTACCTATCCGAAACTTTTAATGGACACACCTCTATCGTATCCTCTACCCCTTGTCCCATTGTTGGGTGACAAAATCAAGTCACCTTTAAATTCCCCTCTTTCAACACCCTCCAAGCCTCTACGCAGATTACTCCCGCCATTTGCTTTTTATATGACCAAACCGACAAGATATGTTCCCAAACCTCCCCCAACCAATATGGAGGATGCCCCTATCACTATTGTAACATACACGGGCTCAACCTGTACTGTTTCACAGGACCAAGGATGGGCTGCTTCTGCTTTAAAAATGGCAACTTTACCCTTACTGTCCTTGATCCATGGTACCCCCTGGCAGACTGGAATAAAGGGCAAACTGTATCAGAACGGCCATTTCTCTAACCCCATCTCCTCTTTAACCATCTATCGAACCTATGAGCCCTCAATGTCTCCTTCCCTCTCCAACCTTAAAGATCTTACCCAAGTAATCACGGACCAAGAAGACCAGCTCAACACACAACTACAGACACCCCTTGCACAACATCCCTTCTCATGGCTTACATTAATCAGAGAAGGAGCGATCCTGCTTAACCACTCAGGCTTAACCAACCTGTCACACTGCTTTCTTTGTGCATCCCTTCAGCGGGATCCAGTAATAGCCGTCCCATTACCCACCACCTTTCCCCACAATACTAGCTCCATCAACCACCCCAGAAGTCAAATCTCCCTACAGATTCCCGTCCTCACTGAGACCCCTCAAGGCAATACGTCTCACCCAATATGCTACTCCTCTCATGCCTCCCCAACTTGCCTCTCCCCCCTGCCTATGCCTAGCCACGACCCTCTCCCAGGGGGATTTTATTGGTGTAATGGCACAGCTTATAAACAAATGCTCAAAAATGCTTTTATCTGTCTCCCAGTCACCATTATCCCCCAACTCACCCTACATGGACAGGAAGAACTCCATCAACTCCTCGAATTCTGTCTCCAAAAATGAGCCATTTTCCTCCCACTAATGGTTGGACTATCCCTAGCCACATCCCCATTGGCCGCTGGGGTTGGGACCGGCTCCCTTGCATACTCCATTACCTCCTCCAGGGACCTGTCAGGCTCCAAATTGCAATAGAAGCCTCAGCAACCTCCCTATCCACCTTACAAAGGCAGATCAACTCCCTAGCACAGGTCACTCTACAAAACCGATGAGCCCTAGATCTCCTAACAGCAGAAAAAGGAGGAACATGCCTGTTCCTGAGGGAAGAATGTTGCTACTACCTCAATGAATCAGGCTTAGTTGAAACCAATATAGAACACCTAAAAGAAATCCAAAAAACCCTATCTGCCTGCCCAGGATCCTCAGACCCCCTACCTCCTGGTGGCAATCACCCCTCCTAACTTGGCTCCTCCCCATAGTCACCCCACTAGTTGCTATCTGTATAATACTTATGCTCTTACCTTGTTTTCTCTGTTTCGTACAGAAACGAATTCATGAAGTTTCCCAGGTGCATTTCATCAGGTGGTGGTCCGGCCATATTCCCGCCTTCCAACCTCAGACCCCACATACTATGGCGTGGCCCTTACACCCGCAGGAAGCAGCCAGATCAGATCCATCGCCCATTATCACCAATAAGAGGTTGGAATATTCGGATGTCCCTGGAAGGGGACGGCCCTCTTGCCAATGCAACAGAAGAAACATCGCCAGCGTACCAGAACAAACTGAAGGTCAACCAATCACCGAGTGCCAGCACAATCCAACGGAAAGTCCCTAGTGGCTCTCCCAAACGAACTGAAGGTCAACCAATTACCGAGCAACAGCACAACATGGCAGAGAGAAAGACCCACCTGAGCCTAAACCCGGAACTGCTACAGCTTAAAAACCCTACCCCACCATACCCGGCACGACTTCCCTGACTCCCTCCTTGAGTCACGGAACCTCGCCTGGAACCTTAGTTCCCAATAAAGCCTTAAACTGGAAAAATTCTTTTTGACTCTAACTCCTACCTTTACCCCGCACAACACCTGACACTAACACTCTTAGCCACACAAAGATAAAGAAATAGAGAGGACTTGAGAGGCTAAGAGAAAAATTACCAGGTGTACTCACAACTGCAAAGAAAATATCTTTCCCCTCCCCCACCATTCCTGAAACCAGCCAGGGCGTGCCCAGTCATAGTCTGACATAAAGGCGGGAACAAATCAAGTTCTGCTGAATGGTTTGAAATAAAGGCGGGAACCAATCAAGTTCTGCTGAGCATTCAAATTTAAATGTCAACCTATAACAACTCTGTAACCTCAAAAAAATCCCTAACTTGCTTGTGCCTGTCTATAAAAGAAGCTGTAAGATCCTTGCTCGGGGCCTCTTGCGCCACCGGCAACAAGTGCGCGGAGGACCGGGTATGAACCTGCAATAAACGACCCTTGCCGCTTGGCTTTGGCTCTGGACTCTGGTGGTTTGTTTTCGGGGGGTCTCTCGAATTGGGGCATATCATTTGGGGGCTCGTCCGGGATACCCCCAAACCCACCAGACCCCAAGTCAATGGGTCGTTCCTGAGACCGATCGGTAAGTGAGCCGGCTCTGTCCGTTTCTGTTTGTCTGTTCGTTTCTGGCTCTCCCATGCGGGATCTGTATCAGTGACTGACACGGCCCTGGCGGACGCGCTATAGGACAGTCGGTCGGGTCCAGTAGGAGACATCCACTGGCACCCGTCTGGGGCACCTTTTTGGGCCCATCGGAATTTTTCTGGTCGGGTGGCAGACATCCGAAATGCGCTAGCAATCTGAGTGTTGTGTTAAGTGTTGTGTTAAGTGTTGTGTTAAGTGTTGTGTTCTCTATTCTATAACCTTTAAGTGTTAAACTCCTTCTCTTTCACAGGTGACCTGGCCTGGCCCAGCCAGAAATCCTCATAACTTTACTGTTTCTCCTTTTAATCCTTTCCTCCACCTCCAGGATACAGATGGGCCAATCTCAAAGCACTCCTCTTTCTCTCCTCGTTGCTAACTTCAGGGATGTTAGAACCAGAGGACAGAATTTTAGTTTAGACATCCGGCGGGGAAAATTAACCCTCTGCTGCTCCGAATGGCCAACCTTCGGCGTTGGATGGCCAACCGAAGGAACTTTCTGCCTCCCTATAATCGCTAAGGTGAAATCAAAGATTTTTCTACCGGGTTGCGAGGGACACCCGGATCAGATTCCCTACATTCTTGTATGGCAGAGTTTAGTGGAAAATCCACCCCCTTGGTTGGCTCCCTTCCTATCCTCGGGAACGTGTAAGGTCCTTGCCATGCGTCCTGCAGGTCCCCCAAAATCAAGGACGCCAGCCGCGCCCTTGTATCCCATATTGCCCGATAGTCAGGACCAACTATCCCTAGACCCTCCACCCTATCATCCCCCTCCCCTCACACCCCAGGCCCTGCCCGCGGCAGCCGCCCCACCAGTCGCCCCGCTAGTTGCCCACCTAGGGGAACCAGGAGGATGGGAAGCGGTAGCTGCGCCAGAACCAGGAGGACAGGAGGCAGAAACCGCGCCGAGCCCCATTGAAAATGTAACCAACCACGAGGGGCCAGCCAGTCGTACCCGCGGGCGCACCCAGCGTGAGCCAAACTCTCGCCTCCCTGACTCCACTGTGGCCCTACCCCTGCAGGAAATAGGACCCCCCGATGAAACAGGCAACCCCCGACTCCAGTATTGGCCCTTTTCCACCAGTGACCTTTACAACTGGAAAACGCAGAACGCTCGATTCTCTGATAATCCTAAAGATCTAATAGCTCTTTTAGACAGTGTCATGTTCACCCACCAGCCCACCTGGGACGACTGTCAGCAGCTCCTCCGCATCCTGTTCACTACAGAGGAGCAAGAGAGGATCCAATTAGAAGCAAGAAAGCTGGCTCCCGGAGACGACGGTCGGCCGACATCTAACCCTGACCTCATTAATGCGGCTTTCCCCCTAACCAGGCCCCCACAGGATGAATGGGACTATAACACGGCAGAAGGTAGGGGAAGGCTACTCATTTATCGCCAGACTCTAATGGCGGGTCTCTGGGCTGCAGCTCGCAAGCCCACCAATTTGGCTAAGGTATATTCGGTTGTACAGGGAAAGGCAGAGAGTCCAGCTGCTTACTTAGATTAATGGAAGCCTTTAGGCAGTTTACCCCCATGGATCCAGAAGTCCTTGAGAACCAGGCTGCAGTCGTTATGTCCTTTGTAAATCAAGCAGCTCCTGACATTAAAAGGAAACTCCAAAGGCTAGAGGATTTAGAAGGTAAACAGATCCAGGATCTACTCCGTGTAGCACAACCGGTCTATAACAACAGGGACGCCCCAGAAGAGAGACAGATCAAAGCCACAGAGAAAATGACTAAAGTCCTGGCCGCTATAGTCCAGAAAGAACAGCCACCCCCAGAAGGCATTCAAACAATGCGCCCTCCCAGGCGGCACTTATATAAAGATCAATGCGCCTATTGTAAAGAGAAGGGCCATTGGATACGAGAATTCCCCAAGAAGAAACATCCCCGCCTCAGCCAAGGGCAATGGCAGCCTAAAATAGCCCCCACACTGTTTACCCAAGATACAGAATAGGGAGGACAGGATTCGGATCCCCTCCCTGAACCTAGGGTAACGTTGCAAGTGGAGGGGACCCCAGTCCAGTTCCTAGTTGATACCGGGGCACAGCACTCAGTTCTGGTCAAGCCCCATGGAAAAGTATCTGAAAAATCATCCTGGGTACAAGGGGCCACCGGAATAAAGAAGTACCCCTGGACAACTCAGAGGACTGTGGACTTAGGAACTGGGAAGGTAACCCAATCCTTCCTGGTCATTCCTGACAGCCCCTGCCCCCTGTTGGGGAGGGATCTGCTTATCAAAATGGGGGCCCAAATTCATTTCCAACTGGGGGGGGCCCACAGTGACTGACTTCCACAACCAACCCATATCTGTACTTACTGTGAGACTAGAGGATGAATATAGGCTCCATCAGGAACCCACTCCTCGGGATCAGGGCATCGAGCCTTGGCTTCAACACTTCCCAGATGCGTGGGCAGAAACAGGTGGTATGGGGTTAGCAAAACATCGCCCAGCCCTATTTATAGAGGTTAAGCCCGGGACGGACCCCGTCCATGTGCGCGAATACCCTATGCCCACGGATGCCAAAAATGGCATCACACCGCACATCCGCCGCCTCCTTGACTTTGGGGTCCTACGCACCTGCCACTCAGCATGGAATACCCCCCTGCTGCCCGTGCGCAAACCCAATAGCGGGGAATACAGACCAGTGCAGGACCTGAGAGAAGTCAATAAGCGGGTGATGGACATACATCCAACCGTTCCTAACCCCTATACTCTCCTGAGCGCCCTCAGCCCAGAAAAACAATGGTATACTGTTCTGGATCTAAAAGATGCTTTTTTCAGCCTACCACTAGCGCCTAAAAGTCAAGAGCTATTTGCATTCGAGTGGACAGATCCAGACAGGGGCATAAATGGCCAGCTCACTTGGACCAGACTGCCACAAGGATTCAAGAACTCTCCGACCCTGTTCAACAAGGCTCTACACGAAGATTTAAGTGAGTACAGACAACAACACCCTAATATAACTCTCCTACAGTATGTTGATGATCTCTTAATAGCTGCCGAGACACCCGAAACCTGCATCCAGGGAACCGAAGGTCTCCTGCGAACTCTGGGAACTTTAGGCTACCGCGCCTCAGCAAAGAAGGCTCAAATCTGCAAGTCAGAGGTAACTTACCTGGGTTACTTACTGAGAGGGGGGCAACGCTGGCTAACGGATGCCCGGAAGGAGACTGTCCTTCGTATTCCCAGACCGCAGACACCACGACAGGTGAGGGAATTCCTAGGGTCGGCTGGGTTCTGCAGACTATGGATACCAGGGTTTGCTGAATTAGCAAAACCTTTATACCAGGCAACAAAAGATCAACAGCCCTTTAGTTGGACGGAAGAAGCCGAACAGGCCTTCCAACAAATCAAAACTGCTCTGCTATCAGCACCTGCCCTGGGATTCCCCGATGTCTCCAAACCCTTCCACCTATAGGTAGATGAAAACCGGGGCAGAGCCAAGGTGGTGCTAACCAAGCACTTGGGCCCTTGGCGCAGGCCAGTAGCCTATCTGTCTAAAAAGCTAGATCCAGTGGCCGCCGGATGGCCACCCTGTCTCCAGATGATTGCAGCCACTGCCCTAATGGTAAAGGACGCTGATAACCATGGGCCAAGAGCTACAAGTCACCACCCCGCATGCCATCGAGGGCATCCTCAAGCAGCCGCCTGACCGATGGCTGAGCAATGCCCAACTCACTCATTACCAGGGACTGCTGTTGAGCCCCCTCAGGGTCGTCTTCACCCCCCCAACGGCCCTGAACCCAGCATCACTGCTGCCAGACCCAGACACGGGAACCCCACTTCATGACTGCGCCGACATACTGGCTCAAGTTTATGGGGTCCGGGAAGACTTGCAGGATCAGCCATTATCGGACGCAGACGCCATCTGGTTCACCAATGGAAGCAGCTTCGTTCACCAGGAACAAAGATACCTTTTCAGGATGGACTGAAGCCTTTCCAACCATGAATGAAACGGCGCAGATTGTAGCCAAAAAGATCCTAGAAGAAATCCTGCCCAGGTATGGTTTTCCAGTAATGATAGGGTCAGACAATGGACCTGCATTCGTCTCTAAGGTAAGTCAGGGACTGGCTTCCATACTTCGGGCTGATTGGAAATTACATTGTGCATACCGACCCCAAAGCTCAGGACAGGTAGAGAGAATGAACAGAACCTTAAAGGAGACCCTAACAAAATTGACCATGGAGACTGGCGCTAATTGGGTGGTCCTTCTTCCCTACGCTCTGTTCAGGGTGCGTAATTCCCCATACAAACTGGGACTCACACCCTATGAAATAATACATGGTAGACCACCCCCCATCATCCCTAACCTAAAAGATAACCTTATCAAAGTTGAGAACGATAATAGTCTTGAATTCTTGTTCTCCCTACAAGCCTTGCAGAGGGTCCATTAAGATGTATGGCCCAAATTAAAAGAACTCTATGAGACTGGACCCCCACCTATTCCACATCAATTCCGGCCAGGGGATTGGGTCCTTGTCAAACGTCATCGACAGGGAACTCTGGAGCCCAGGTGGAAAGGACCCTTCCAGGTCATCCTGACAACGCCTACTGCCATCAAAGTAGACGGAATCGCCACCTGGATCCATTTCGCCCACGCCAAACCAGTGGACCCGTTCTCAGACCTCATCGGACCTTCAAAGACAACCTGGACTGTTGATCAGACTAAGGACAATCCTTTGAAATTGACCCTACGCCGCCAACGGACTGAGCTGTAACTATGGTACTTACCCTTCTCTTGATTGTTCTACAAATTCTGTCTGTAAATTCAAACTCCCCTGACCCCTATAATTTGACATGGGAAATTACTAATTTAGAGACTCATGAAGTCTACAACAAAACCATAGGAACTGCCCCATTAAATACCTGGTGGCCAGATTTTTATTTTAATTTAGAAAAAATTAGTCCATTAAAAGAAATGGAAGGAGGTAAATGGAGGCAAATGCAAAGGAGGGTATCAATAAGTAGAAATGGATTTTATGCATGTCCGGGATTTAGGACGGGGGTGATGAGGCACACATGTGGAGGGTTTGAAAACCTCTACTGCGCAGCCTGGAGTTGTGTCACCTCCAATGATGGGGAATGGAAGTGGGAAGTAAAACCCCAATGTATTGAAATGTCCTATGTCCAACCATGTACCCACACCAGGTATGATGAAAACTGTAACCTTATTCGTGTGAGATTTACAGAGGAGGGAAAAAAGGACAGGCGGTGGGTCTTAGGACTCACTTGGGGACTCTACTTATATCAATATCCCTTCTTTGGGACTGCCATTCAAATAAAATTAAAAGTCTCCCCTCGTGTACAACCGGTAGGGCCAAATCAGGTATTAAAAAAATTAAGAAAAAAAAGAGACGAGTCTATCTCAGAAGGTATAGACTCCCTATGGAAATTGCTAACAGCAGCGTATGAGGCCTTAAACCGATCGGACCCTGAGGCAACAAGGGCCTGCTGGCTACGTTATGATATAAAACCTCCCTTCTATGAAGCCATAGGACTAGCTTCCCCTTTTTCACAGTCAGACGAAGATTTGCCAGCAGCTTGCAAGTGGAATCGAAAGGGCCCCAGCCTCACACTGCAAGCGGTCACTGGCAATGGGACTTGTATAGGAAAGGTCCCCTCTAGCCATATCCAGCTCTGTGCCCAGACTAGTCGCCCTATAGGTGAATCTAAATGGATGATTCCAGCTCCTGACAGCTGGTGGATTTGTTCTAAGACAGGGCTCACCCCATGTGTTAGCAGGGATGTTTTTAATTTGTCACCCGAATATTGTATCATGATATTAATATTTCCAAGGGTTATTTACCACCGATAAAATGTTATATATGATCTGTGGACAGAAGGGACAGAAGCGAGAGAGTCAATAAGAACAAAACAGGAACCCTTTACGGCCATAACCTTGGCCACCTTATTTGGCCTCGGTGCCATAGGGGCAGGAACAGGGATCTCATCACTAGCCATTCAGCACCGAGGGTTCAATAGCCTAAGGACAGCCATTGATGAGGATATAGCCAGACTTGAGGACTCAATCTCGCACCTCGAAAAATCTCTGACCTCCTTTTCTGAAGTGGTCCTACAGAACCGAAGGGGGCTAGATCTAGTCTTCCTCCAACAGGGAGGTTTATGTGCAGCCTTAAGAGAAGAATGTTGTTTTTATGCTGACCACACTGGAGTAGTCCGAGAGTCTATGCCTAAAGTTAGAGAAGGCCTGGCCAAACGGAAGTGTGAACGAGAACAACAACAAGGCTGGTTTGAGTCTTGGTTCAATCAGTCCCCATGGCTAGCCACCCTGCTTTCTGCTCTAGTGGGACCCTTTATACTCCTCCTTCTCCTCCTCACCCTCGGGCCTTATATTATTAATAAACTAGTTGCCTTTATTAAAGACCGAGTTAATATGATCCAACTGATGGTCCTTAGGACCCAATACCAACCTGTCATTACCGAAACATTTGAGTCAGACACATAAGATCCAAGATTGGCTCTTAAGGCACCAAGGAGAGGGGGGAATGAGAGGCTAAGAGAAAAATTACCAGGTGTACTCACAACTGCAAAGAAAAGATCTTTCCCCTCCCCCGCCGTTCCCAAAACCAGCCAGGGCGTGCCCGGTCGTAGTGTGACATAAAGGCGGGAACCAATCAAGTTCTGCTGAATGGTTTGAAATAAAGGCGGGAACCAATCAAGTTCTGCTGAGCGTTCAAATTTAAATGTCAACCTATAACAACTCTGTAACCTCAAAAAAATCCCTAACTTGCTTGTGCCTGTCTATAAAAGAAGCTGTAAGATCCTTGCTCGGGGCCTCTTGCGTCACCGGCAACGAGTGCGCGGAGGACCGGGTTCGAACCTGCAATAAACGACCCTTGCTGCTTGGCTTTGGCTCTGGACTCTGGTGGTTTGTTTTCGGGGGGTCTCTCGAATCGGGGCATATCAGACTCAAATAAACAAAATCAGAAATGAAAGAGTAGAAATAAAAACTGAAAAAATCAGAAATGAAAGAGTAGAAATAAAAACTGACAACACAGAAATGGAAAAGATTATAAAACAGAAATAAGAAAAAAAAACATGCCAAAAGTAGGACCACCTATTAGAAATGGATAAATTTCTAGAAACATATAGCCTCTTAAAATTAAAACAAGAAGAAACAGAAAATTTGATCACAGCAATTACAACCAAGAAAATTGAATCAGTAATTAAGAAACTTCAAACAAACAAAAGTCCAGGACCAGATGGCTTCACAGGCAAGTTCTACCAAACATTTAAAGAAGAGTTAATACCTATTCTTCTCACAATATTCTAAAAGACAGAAAAGGAAGGAAATTTTCCAAATTCATTTTACAAGGTTTGCATTACCCTGACACTAAAACCTGATAAAGACACTACAAAAAAAAAAAAAAAAAAAAAAGACTTACAGGCCAACACTACAAAAAAAGACTTATAGGCCAATATCTCTGATGAACATACATGTAAAAATCCTCAAAAAAATAATAGCAAATACAAAACATCAGTAAATAGAATCCAAGAAAACATTAAAAGAATCAAAATCATATACCATAATCAATTTGAACTCATTCCCAGGATGGAAGGGTATTTCAATAATCACAAATAAATCAATATGATATATACAACATTAATAAAAGAAAGGATAAGAACCATATCATTATTTTAGTAGATGAAGAAAAACCATTTGTCAAACTACAACATCTATTCATGGTAAAAATTCTCATCAAAGTAGATTCAAAGGGAACATCCCTCAATAATTAAGGCCATATAGGAAAAATACACACCAGCCATCATCCTTATTGGAGAAAAACAGATCTTTTCCCCTAAGGTCAGGAATAAAACATGGATGTCCATGCTCACCATTTTTATTCAACACAGTACTGGAAATCCAAGCCTCAGCAGACAACAAAAAGAAATAAAAGGTATCCAGGGGCGCCTGGGTGGCGCAGTCGGTTAAGCGTCCGACTTCAGCCAGGTCACGATCTCGCGGTCCGTGAGTTCGAGCCCCGCGTCAGGCTCTGGGCTGATGGCTCGGAGCCTGGAGCCTGTTTCCGATTCTGTGTCTCCCTCTCTCTCTGCCCCTCCCCCGTTCATGCTCTGTCTCTCTCTGTCCCAAAAATAAAAAAAAAAAATGTTAAAAGGTATCCAAAGGGACAAGGAAGAATTAAAAGTTTCACTATTTGAGATGACATGATACTTTATATAGTAAATTCCAAAGACCCCACCAAAAAAAAACAAAAACAAAAACAAAAAAAACTACTAGAATTGATAAATGAAATCAGTAAGGTTGCTGGATAAAAAAAATCACTGTACAGAAATACTTTGCACTTTTTATATACTAAAAAAAAATATCAAAAGGAGAAATTAGGAAAATACTCCAATTTACAAATGCACCAAAAATAACAAAATAACTAGGAATAATCTTAACCAAGGAGGTGAAAGACCTGTACTCTGAAACTACAAAACACTGATGAAAAATACTGAAAACAACAGAAGGGATGGAAAGTTAATCCATGCTCATGGATTGGAAGAACAAATATTATTAAAATGGCCATACTACTCAAAACAGTCTATAGATTTAATGCAGTTCCTATCAAAATATCAACAGCATTTTTTCACAGAAGTAGTACAAATGTGTACAGAACCACAAAAGACCCTGAATAGCCAAAATATTGTTAAAAAAAAAAAAAGAGAAACAAAGCTGGTGGTATCACAATTCCAGATTTCAAGTCATACTACAAAGCTGTACTAATCAACAGTATGGTACTGGCATAAAAATAGATACATAGATCAATAGAACAGAATAGAAAACTCAGAAACAAATACATGATTATATGGTCAATTCATCTTTGACAAAAGACACAAGAAAAGCAATGTGAAATCTTTGACACAAGACGCAAGAATATGCAATGGGATAAAGTTTCCTCAACAAATGACACTGAAAAAACTGGACAGCTACATGCAAAATAATGAAACTGGATCACTTTCTTAAAGCATACAGAAAAAGAAACTCAAAATGGATGGAGGACCTAAATGTGAGCCCTGAATACATAAAAATCCTAGAGGAGAGGACAGGCAGTAATTACTCTAACAGTGGCCATAGTAATATTTTTCTACATATATCTCCTGTGGAAAAGAAAATAAAAGTAAAAATAACCCATTAGCACTATATCAAAACAAAAATTTCTACACAGTGAAGGAAACAATCAACAAAACTAAAAGATAACCTACAGAATGGGAAAAGATATTCATAAATAACATATCCAATAAAGTGTTAGTATCCCAAATATATAAAGAATTAATATAACTCAATACCCTAGAACAATTAATCCAATTAAAAGTGGGCAGAAGACATGAAAAGACATTTTTCCAAAGAGGACATACAGATGGCCAACAGATACATGAAAATACGCTCAATATCACTTATCATCAGGGAAGTACAAATCAAAACTATAATGAGATATCACCTCACACTTTAGAATAGCTAATAAAAAAAAACACCAGAAACAACAAGTGTAAGCGATGATGTGGAGAAAAAGGAACACTCGTGCACTGTTGGTAGGAATGCAAACTGGTGTAGTCACTGTGGAAAACAGTGTGGGGGTTCTCTAAAGACAGAAATACCCTATGATCCAGTAATCACACTACTGTGTCTAAAAATACAAAAACAGTAATTCAAACAAGTATATGCACCCCTACATTTATTGTAGCATTATTTACCATAGCCAAATACAGGAGCAGCCCAGTGTCCATGGATAGATGAGTGAATAAAGAAGATGTGGTATACACACACACACACACACACACACACACACACACGCACGCACCCCCCCACACACACACTGGAATATTTTTCCACCATAAAAGAATGAAATCTTGACATTTCCAACAACATGGATGGAACCAGAGAATATAATGCTAAGCTAAATAAGTCAGAACAAGACAAATACCATATTATTTCACTCAGATGTGGAATTTAATAAACAAATGAACAAGGAAATGAAAAGACAAAGATAAACCAAGAAACAGACTCTCAATTATAGAGAACAAACTGATGGTTACCAGAGAGGTGGTGGGTGGGGAAATGGGTGAAACATGTGATAGGGATTAAAGAACACACTTCTGATAAGCACAAAGTAATGTTGAATCACTATGATGTACACCAGAAACTAATATAAAACTGCGTATAAACTATACTTAAAATGAAAACCTTAATAAAAAATTAAAATATCTGTTTATTAAAATAATAAAAAATTAAAATAGCACCAATCTCTTATGAATGCCCAATTAACCACATAGGTTAATAATATACAATTAAGTTCTTTCTATTAAAGCCACTGTATGGTTAAGCATGATGCAAAGGAATAATACATGGAATATGTTGGTATATTGATAATATGGTCAAAAGAGCAGCCAAACACAGTATTTCTCATAAAAATAAAAACTAAAATTGATCATAACTGAATATTGTTTATCCACCTTACTTTGCAATGATTTAAGGATACTTACAAATATATCACACCAAAGCTACATGCAATAGACATATTTTTGTACAAACTTGTATATTAAAATTCTGACATGCTAGCATCTTCTGTTTCACTTATGAACAGGAAAATAAAATTAGAAGCTTGTTAACTTGACAAGACAGCTATACTTTATTTAAAATGATTAATCAATCGAAAATATATGAGCACATGATGTTGGAATTAAGGGAAATTTGGAGCATTTAGCCTCCCACAGATCTGGTCTGGTGTTTAAAATACAGCAATATGTCATAAATGCATATGTCAGATTAATAAATGCAAATTCTAAAACACATTAAGCTACCTGACAACTTTGAATACGTTTTGCACACAGCAATTTCCTTGTTCACCTAGGCAACAACAAGTCTGCCATATTTATGTGCTTCTCTCAGGTCCTGGTTCTCCAACAAGCCATCTTGGCAGAAAGTATGAAGTACAATTAAATTACAGCACATCAGCACCACTCACATGGTTTTTCCTCCTATTAAGTTTATTAGGGTTTCATGAAGATTGTACCAGTAATCTAGATAAGAGGCAGTCAGATAATTTTTGAAGCCATGCCACTGTAGCTTCACATTTGTTTTATCTCATTATCATTGAAACATTTCAATAGTCCTAAAGGAACTGGTTACGAGGAACTTTTGCACTTCTTTTAAGTTTATTTATTTTGAGAGACAGAAAGAGCATGAGTGGGGAGGGGCAGAGAGAAGGGGAGAGAGAGCGAATCCCAAGCAGGCTCTGCACTGCCAGCGCAGAGCCTAACACTGCTCGAACCCATGAAACCATGAGATCATGACCTGAGCCAAAACCAAGAGTCAGACACTTAACTGACTGAGCCACCCAAACACCCCAGGAACTACTTGCACTTCTACCATCAAGCTTCACCATAAGATCACAGGTATTATTTCAAAATTGCATTATATAAAATAGAGGGTTATGCAATCACTAATATAATTAAAAACCATATATTTTAATCCATGTGTACTGTCTCAAAGAAGCACTAAAACAAAGTCACTGAAACTTATCTTGAACATATATGACTGTAAAGTGAACTAAGAAAGGCCCAAATTACCCTGAGAGACTTAATAACCCTTCCAACCCATTTGGATTATATCTGAATTCATGCTGTGATACAGCACTTTATCAATATTGTACTATATTTATGACTTATGATTTAACATATTCTTTATGATCTTTGAAAAATGAGTTTTCATCCCTCACCACTATCAAGTCAAGGAGGAAAAAAGGTAAAAGTTCTAAACTGATGATGTCCAATAAGTAAAATTCATATAGAAAAATGAAAATACTAATGGTAACTTTAATCTTTTCCTCAAATGGCCATATTAAAAAATGTAGTGATTATAAAGCTTGTATTGTGAGGCACACTTTGGGTGAAAGGTTTCCGGTAATTAGGCTTGAGAAATATTATATTAAACATGTTCCAAGAGATGTACCAAGAAATTTCTTGCAAATGAACTCAGGCAGCTCTAAGAAAATTGCTAAAAGCAGTAGTGATATATCACTCTATACCTTGCTTCATGATAGGAAATAGTGACAGACCTCAACATGAAACATGAAATGAAAAATTACATATAAAGAAGCAACCATTTCAGGGAGAGGAGTAAAGATAATGGATCAGAAGGGAAACCCTAGGCTTGCCACATCCTTCGAACATAGGTAGATAAATATCAAATCATTTTTAACACCCAAGAAATCAATCTGAGGACTGAAAGAACATACTGCAGAACGAGAGGGAGAAAAGAAGCGACACTCTGGAAGGTAGAAGGCACAGAGATGTGATTCTGGACATAAAAGAACTGCAGGTACTGCAGAAAGGAGGGAGCCTTTATCTCAGAGAAAGGACTGAGAGAGAGAGAGAGACAGAGAGAGAGAGAAATAGGTAGAAAATGGCACACAGTGGGCTGTACAAGAGAAACACTTCCTCAAAACCACTGACTTGGAAAATGAGAGAAGCTGATTATCATAAGATTTTACAAGCAGAGGAGCCCCAAATCTGAAGTTTTAGAAGTCTGCACCACTACTGGGTGAAGCATGGCAGGCATGGCAGTGTTCCTGTGGCAAAGGAGGGCAGAGACCCAGGAGTGGACAATGTGGTTTGCCTTGGGTCGCAATGACATAGCCAGTATCCCTTCTTGGAGTGCATTTGGGAGACGTGGCACAGCCTCTCAGGGTACAAGAGAGTTGGCAGATGCCAACATGTCCTGTTCATTAGCATAAAAGCAGAGACCTGCTGAGGACAGCAAACATGGATACCAGCTTTTTGCTATGCTTTACCATAATCTCCAAACCACTGCACCATCATGCATCTGGTTTTCTGGGACTAATCGGCACAAGTTGCACTGTGACAAGACCCTACCTCAGATGATCAGTGAGGGTCCACATTGCACTGGGTCCCTAAAATTTGGAATTCTGAAACCAACCAGGCACCTGAGATAAAACACAGGAGTACTGTGCCAACTGGCAAGCAGACAGCTCGAACAGAGATAAGGGGAAGGCAGGGATCTGATGGAAGTCCGGGACATGGGAGGGGAGACTGATCATTGCTCTGTGAGGGCTTCCTGAGCAGTAAAGGATGTGAACTCCCCACTCCAGGGACTAAAGAGAGGAGCAATGCCATTTCCCCTCCCCTTGCCCACCAACACGGACAGACTTCAGTGAGCGTGATACTCTATGTAGAAACGCAGAAGGACTCCACCAGAAAAAAAAAATGACTAGAACTGATACATGAATTAGGCAAAGTCATACAATACAAAATCAACATACAGGAATCACTTGCATTTCTATCCACCAAAAATGAAGAAGCAGAAAAATGAGTCAAGGAATTGATCACTTTTACAATTGCACCAAAAACAGTAAGACACCTAGGAATAAACCTAACCAAAGAGATAAAGATCTGTACTCTGAAAACTATAGAACACTTAAACACTTATGAAAGAAATGGAAAATGAAATAAGAAATAGAAAAACATGCCACACGCATGGATGAGAAGAAAAAATAGTGTTAAAATGTCTGTACTATCCAAACCAATCTACACATTTAATGAAATTCCTATAAAAATACCAACAGCAGGCGAGATCAAGGAAGATGGCAGCGTAGGAGGACACTGGGCTCACTGTGTCCTGCTGATCACTTAGATTCCACCGACACCTGCCTGAATAACCCAGAAAACTGCCAGAAGACTAGCAGAACGGATTCTCTGGAGCCAAGTGCAGACAAGAGGCCCACGGAGGAAGGTAGGAAGGGCAGAGAGGTGGTGCGCACTACACAGACTAGCGGGAGGGAGCCGGGGCAGAGGAGCAGCCCGCTGGCCAGAGGCCCTGAGTTTGGCTTGCAAAAACAAAGCGGCCAGACAGAGTGGGTTGGGACACCAAGCGGGACTTAACATCTGGGAGGTTATAAGTTAACAGCTCTCCTCGGAGAGGGGGAAGGCTGGAGGACAATGGGAGGGAGAGTTGTTGAGCCCCGGACAACAGAGCTCAGCTTGGTGGGGAACAAAGGGACTTGACAGTTCCCTCTCCCTTGCCCATCCCACAGCCAAAATCCCAAAGGGAACCAGTCAGGGAACTTGCTTGCACCTCGCAAACACCAAATGCTGTGCTTCTGCTGATTCATCCCTCCAGCGGCAGCGGGTCTGACTCCCTCATGGTGCTGCAGGGCTCCTCCCAAAGCAGATCACTGAATGATAAGCAAGCTGAGCCTGCCCCTCCCACTGCTGTGCACCTTGCAGATCCACCCCACCTAATATGCCAGATCCCCAGCACCACAAGCCTGGCAGTGTGCAAGTAGCCTAGACGGGCCACGCCACCCCACAGTGAATCCCGCCCCTAGGAGAGGGGAAGAGAAGGCATACACCAGTCTGACTGTGGCCCCAGCGGTGGGCTGGGGGCAGACATCAGGTCTGACTGCGGCCCCGCCCACCAACGCAAGTTATTCAAGACAGCACAGGGGAAGTGCTCTGCAGTTCCATACCACTCCAGGGACTATCCAAAATGATGAAAAGAAGAATTCCCCTCAAAAGATTCTCCAGGAAATAGCGACAGCTAACAAACTGATCAAAAACGATTTAAACAATATAAAAGAAAGTGAATTTAGAATAATAGTCATGAAATTAATCGCTGGGCTTGAAAACAGTATAGAGGACAGCAGAGAATTTATTGCTACAGAGATCAAGGGACTAAAGAACAGCCAGGAGGAGCTAAAAAATAAATGAGCTGCAAAATAAAATGGAGACAACCACAGCTTGGATTGAAGAGGCAGAGGAGAGAATAGGTGAACTAGAAGACAAAATTATGGAAAAAGAGGAAGCTGAGAAAAAGAGAAATAAAAAAATCCAGGAGCATTAGGGGAAAATGAGAGAACTAAGTGATGCACTAAAGAGAAATAATCTACGCATAATTGGTATTCCAGAGGAGGAAGAGAGAGGGAAAGGTGCTGAGGTGTACTTCAAGAAATAATAGCTTAGAACTTCCTTGATCTGGGGAAGGAAAAAGGCATTGAAATCCAAGAGGCACAGAGAACTCCCGTCAGACGTAACTTGAATCAATCTTCTGCACGACATATCAGTGAAACTGGCAAAATACAAGGATAAAGAGAAAATTCTGAAACCAGCTAGGGATAAACGTGCTCTAACATATAAAGGGAGACCGATAAGACTCATGACGGATCTCTCTACTGAAACTTGGCAGACCAGAAAGGAACGGCAGGAAATCTTCAATGTGATCAACAGAAAAAATGTGCAGCCAAGAATCCTTTATGCAGCAAGTCTGTCATTTAGAATAGAAGGAAAGATAAAGGTTTTCCCAAACAAACAAGAACTGAAGGAATTTGTCACCACAAAACCAGCCCTACAAGAGATCCTAAGGAGGATCCTGTGAGACAAAGTACCAGAGATATCGCTACAAGCATGAAACCTACAGACATCACAATGACTCTAAACCCATATCTTTCTATAATAACACTGAACGTAAATTGACTAAATGTGCCAACCAAAAGACATAGGGTATCAGAATGGATTAAAAAAACAAGACCCATCTATTTGCTGTCTACAAGAGACTCATTTTAGACCTGAGGACACCTTCGGATTGAAAGTGAGGGGATGGAGAACTATATATCATGATATTGGAAGTCAAAAGAAAGCTGGAGTAGCCATACTTATATCAGACAAACTAGACTTTAAATTATAGGCTGTAACAAGAGATGAAGAAGGGCATTATCTAATAAATACGGGGTTTATCCATCAGGAAGGGCTAACAATTATAAATGTCCATGGGCCGAATATGGGAGCCCGCAAATATATAAAACAATTACTCATAAACATAAGCAACCTTATTGATAAGAATGTAGCAATTGCAGGGGACATTAACACTCCACTTACAGAAATGGATAGATCATCTAGACACACAGTCAGTAAAGAAACGAGGGCTCTGAATGATACATTGGATCAGATGGACTTGACAGATATATTTAGAACTCTGCATCCCAAAGCAACAGAATATACTTTCTTCTCGAGTGCACATGGAATATTCTCCAAGATAGATCATATACTGGGTCACATAACAGCCCTTCATAAGTATACAAGAATTGAAATCATACCATGCAAACTTTCAGACCACAATGCTATGAAACTTGAAATCAACCCCAAGAAAAAGTCTGGAAAACCTCCAAAAGCATGGAGGTTAAAGAACACCCTACTAAAGAATGAATGGGTCAACCAGGCAATTAGAGAAGAAATTAAAAAATATATACATGGAAAAAATCGAAAATGAAAATACAACAATCCAAACGCTTTGGGATGCAGCGAAGGCAGTCCTGAGAGGAAAATACATTGCAATCTAGGCCTATCTCAAGAAACAAGAAAAATCCCAAATACAAAATCTAACAGCACACCTAAAGGAAACAGAAGTGGAACAGCAAAGGCAGCCTAAACCCAGCGGAAGAAGAGAAATAATAAAGATCAGAGCAGAAATAAACAATATACAATAAAAAAAACTGTAGAGCAGATCAATGAAACCAAGAGTTGTTATTTTAGAAAAAATAAACAAGATTGAGAAACCTCTAGCCAGGCTTCTCAAAAAGAAAAGGGAGATGACCCAAATAGATAAAATCATGAATGAAAATGGAATTATGACAACCAATCCCTCAGAAATACAAGCAATTATCAGGGATAATATGAAAAATTATATGCCAACAAACTGGACAACCTGGAAGAAATGGACAAATTCCTAAATACCCACACACTTCCAAAACTCAATCAGGAGGAAATAGAAAGCTTGAACAAACCCATAACCAGTGAGGAAATTGAATCAGTTAGCAAAAATCTCCCAACAAATAAGAGTCCAGGATGAGATGGCTTCCCAGGGGAGTTCTACCTGATGTTTAAAGCAGAGATAATACCTATCCTTCTCAAGCTATTCCAAAAAATAGAAAGGGAAGGAAAACTTCCAGACTCTTTCGATGAAGCCAGTATTGCTTTGATACCTAAACCAGACAGAGACCCAGTAAAAAAAGAGAACTACAGGCCAATATCCCTGATGAATATGGATGCAAAAATTCTCAATAAGATACTAGCAAATCAAATTCAACAGCATATAAAAAGAATTATTCACCATGATCAAGTGGGATTCATTCCTGGGCTGCAGGGCTGATTCAACTTTCACAAATCAATCAACGTGATATATCACATTAATAAAAGAAAAGATAAGAACCATATGATCTGTCAATCGATGCAGAAAAGGCCTTTGACAAAATCCAGCACCATTTCTTAATAAAAACCCTTGAGAAAGTCAGGATAGAAGGAACATACTTAAACATCATAAAAGCCATTTATAAAAAGCCCACAGCTAACATCATCCTCAATGGGGAAAAACTGAGAGCTTTTTCCCTGAGATCAGGAACACGACAGGGATGCTCACTCTCACCGCTGTTGTTTAACATAGTGTTGGAAGTTCTAGCATCAGCAATCAGACAACAAAAGGAAATGTAAGGAATCAAAATTGGCAATGATGAAGTCAAGCTTTCACTTTTTGCAGATGACATGATATTATACATGGAAAATCCGATAGACTCCACCAAAAGTCTGCTAGAACTGATACATGAATTCAGCAAAGTTGCAAGATACAAAATCAATGTACAGAAATCAGTTGCATTCTTATACACTAACAATGAAGCAACAGAAAGACAAATAAAGAAACTGATCCCATTCACAATTGTACCAAGAAGCATAAAATACCTAGGAATAAATCTAACCAAAGATGGAAAAAATCTGTATGCTGAAAACTATAGAAAGCTTATGAAGGTAATTAAAGAAGATATAAAGAAATGGAAATATATTCCCTGCTCATGGATTGGAAGAATAAATATTGTCAAAATGTCAATACTACCCAAAGCTATCTACACATTAAATGCAATCCCAATCAAAATTGCACCAGCATTCTTCTCAAAACTAGAACAAGCAATTCTAAAATTCATATGGAAACACCAAAGGCCCCGAATAGCCAAAGTAATTTTGAAGAAGAAGAAGACCAAAGTGGGAGGCATCACAATCCCAGACTTTAGCCTGTACTCCAAAGCTGTAATCATCAAGCCAGCATGGTATTGGCACAAAAAATAGACACATAGACCAATGGAATAGAATAGAAATCCCCAGAACTACACCCACAAATGTATGGCCAACTAATCTTTGCAAAGCAGGAAAGAATATCCAATGGAAAAAAGACACTCTCTTTAACAAATGGTGCTGGGAGAACTAGACAGCAACATGCAGAAGGTTGAAACTAGACCACTTTCTCACAGCATTCACAAAAATAAACTCAAAATGGATAAAGGAGCTGAATGTGAGGCAGGAAACCATCCACACCCTAGAGGAGAAAGCAGAAGACCTCTCTGACCTCAGCCATAGCTGAGGAATTGTGCCAATTTCTTACTTGGCACATCCCCAAAGGCAAGGGAATTAAAAGCAAAAATGAACTATTGGGACCTCATGAAGATAAGATAAAAAAAAAAAAAAAAAAAAAAAAACAACTTCTGCACATCAAAGGAAACAATCAACAAAACTAAAAGGCAACCAACGGAATGGGAAAAGATATTTGCAAATGACATATGGGACAAAGGGCTAGTATCCAAAATCCATAAAGAGCTCACCAAACTACACACCCGAAAAACAAATAATCCACTGAAGAAATGGGCAGAAAACATGAATAGATACTTCTCTAAAGATGACATCCTGATGACCAACAGGCACATGAAAAGATGCTCAATGTCACTCCTCATCAGGGAAATACAAATCAAAACCACACTCAGATATCACCTCATGCCAGTCAGAGTGGCCAAAATGAACAAATCAGGAGACTATAGATGCTGGAAAGGATGTGGAGAAAGGGTAACCCTCTTGCACTGTTGGTGGGAATGCAAATTGGTGCAGCCCCTCTGGAAAACAGTGTGGAGGTTCCTCAAAAAATTAAGAATAGACCTATCCCATGACCCAGCAGTAGCACTGCTAGGAATTTACCCAAGGGATACAGGAGTACTGATGCATAGGGGCACTTGTACCCCAATGTTTATAGCAGCACTGCCAACAATAGCCAAATAATGGAAAGAGCCTAAATGTCCATCAACTGATGAACGGAGAAAGAAATTGTGGTTTATATACACAATGGAGTACTACGTGGCAATGAGAAAGAATGAAATATGGCTCTTTGTAGCAACGTGGATGGAACTGGAGAGTGTTATGCTAAGTGAAATAAGTCATACAGAGAAAGAGAGATACCATATGTTTTCACTGTTATGTGGATCCTGAGAAACTTAACAGAAACCCATGGGGAGGGGAAGGAAAAAAAAAGTGGTTAGAGTGGGAGAGAGCCAAAGCATAAGAGACTCTTAAAAACTGAGAACAAACTGAGGGTTGATGGGGGATGGGAGTGAGGGGAGGGTGGGTGATGGGTATTGAGGAGGGCACCTGTTGGGATGAGTACTGGGTGTTGCATGGAAACCAATTTGACAATAAACTTCATATATTGAAAAAAAAACTAAAAAAAAAATAGAATAAATAAATAAAAATACCAATGGCATTTTTACAGAGCTAGAACAAGCAATCTTAATGTTTGTATGGAACTACAAAACCCCAAAGACAAAACAATTCTGAAAAAGAAAACCGAGGCATCACGTTCTGCACTTCAAGCTATATTACAAAGCTGTAGTCATCAAAATAGTACCATAATGGCATAAAAACAGATACACAGATTAGTGGCACAAAATGGAAAAAAAAAAAAAAAACAGAAATGGACCCACAACTATATGTCGAAGTAATCTTCCCTGAAGCAAAAAGACTATCCAAAAAATAAATATTCTAGTTAAGAAATGGGAAGAAAACATGACCTGACATTTTTTCAAATAAGTCCTACAGATGGCTAACAGACACATGAAAAAATGTTCAACATCACTCATCATCAGGGAAATGAAAATCTAAACAACAATGAGATATCACCTCACACCTCTGAATGGCTAAAATTGACAACTCAGAAAACAACAGATGCTGGTGAGGATGCAAAGGGGAACTCTCTTGCACTGCTGGTGGGAATGCAAACTAGTTCAGCCACTCTACCAAACAGTATGGAGGTTCCTAACAAGGTAAAAATATGACCCAGCAATTGCACTACTAGGTATTTACACAAAGGATACAAAACTACTTATTTGAAGGGGGACATACACCCCAATGTTTACAGCAGCACTATAAACAATAGCCAAGCTATGGAAAGAGTCCAAATATCTATCAACTGATCAATAAAGAAGATGTGGTATATACGTACAAGGGAATATTACTCAGCCATCAAAAAGATAAAAAATCTTGCCATTTGCAATGGCGTGGATGGAGCTAGGGTGTATTATGCTAAGTGAAATAAGCCTGACAGGAAAGACAAATACCATATGATTTCACTCATGTGTGAAATTTAAGAAAGAAAACAGAAGAAAATCGTGGAAGGGGGAAAAAAGAAAGAGGCAAGCATACCATAAGAGGCTCTTAACTATAGCAAAGAAACTGAGGATTCATGGAGGGGAGGTGGGTGGGGGATTCACTAAACGGGTGATAGGTGTTAAGGAGGGCACTGGTGATGAGCACTAGGTGTTATATGTAAGTGATGAATCACTAACTTGTATATCTGAAACAAGTTTTACCATGTATGTTAAATAACTAGAATTTAAATAAAAACTTGAAATTAAAAACAGGAAGCAAACTTTTTAAAAGTTGTTTTCAAAGAGTCCAGAATTCTCATAAGAAAACAAAAATAAACATACAAAAATTTAGAAAATTCATTAACATTTCCTAACATGATGGACCAATATATATTAAGGTGATGAAGGTTAGTTTTTTAAAAAAAAAAAGAAGTAAAGTTACCAAACAAAAATCCCTTTGATATAGAAAAAGTTTTTACTGGGGGTGCTTGAGTGGCTCAGTCAGTTAAGTGTCTGACTTTGGCTTAGGTCATGATCTCGCAGTTGTGGGATCGAGTCCCACATCGGACTCTGTGCTGACAGGGCAAAGCCTGGAGTCTGCTTCGAGTTCTGTGTCTGCCTCTTTCTGCCCCTCACCAGTTTGCTCTCTCCTTCTCTCTTTCTCTCTCTCAAAAATACTGAAAGCTTGTGTTTGTTTAAAGACATACCATTTTACCAGGATTCCAGTCTGAGTATGATAATATATTCCTAATATAAGACATTAATAATAGATCCTGACATAATTATTTTACTTAGTACTAACAAAAAGGTCTGAATAAATTTTTAAGACTTTCCTAGCAACATAACTATTTAAATATAATTTGCTCATATCTACAAAAAGCATACAGGAATTTGTCAATATATACTTTCAGTGTATAAATCCGAAGTTAAGACCACTCCAGGTACAGCTATTAATTTTTTCTTACACAGATCATCTGCTGCAACTACTAAATAAAGAGGCTTTTTCAAAAGGAGATTTTAAGGCCGTAGTCGCTTTAATGGAGGAAGATGTGTTACAAAGCCACACATTATAAAAAATGCCATGTTAACATGTATATAGACACATATGTGCTTATGAGTCATAAATCACAGATTTAAAAAATTAAATATAAAGAAAAAAATAAAGTTGACAAAAAGTCAGCATATTGCATGCCATTTGTTACTATGAGATGTTTAAAGATTTCCCGAAGCCAGGTCACTTAAAGATCAAAGAGTGAATGTGGATAGGAAAGAGAATATGGAAATTATTGAACTCAGTCACTTTTCATTGTACATTCATTAAAATAAAAATGAAGCCTTCTCTAAAATGAAACACCAGAATATTTATGGAAGGCAGCACATTTATACAATTTTAAAAAATGGCATTATCATCAAAGTGCCATTTTAAAAATAATGTTCCTTACAAATGCTTACTGGTTCACATATAAAATTGGTATTAGAGAATATGTTAAGCTAAATATGGTAAATTTTGATGACTTGAAGATACCTTATATAGTGTAATTTCTTTTGTGTAACTTTTGAAACCTCTACAGAGATGTAAACATGGCTGGAAATTAAGAGGGACACACTAATGCTTCAGCAAGGCTCTCTTCCTCATTCTTGAAGCCTCTCACTTTTCTGTAGAATCCTTTGTTCCAGGAATTTGGTATTGATATTGCCATCTTGTTGACCTCAATGTATACTTAGCAACAAGACTCAGATGGGCATGCCAGCAGTAGTCATGAGACTACCTTGAAGACATGAGGAATGCAACTGGCAGCATGTACCAGACTCCTATCAAAAGTGCCAAGATCCCATATTTTCTTGTAAAAGCCCTCAGCCTTTTACCCTGAGCAGCCTTGCAGCCTTGGAAGCATTAGTCTACTGCAACCTCCTTTGCCTGGCAAAGCAATAAAATTATTGTTCCTCTTTATCCCAAACTCTTTATCACAAACTCTTTCTTTGTGTTATATGTTGGCTCTGGTACACAGGGGTTGGTTTTTGACAACACTTTCATCTTATTTATATTAATTTTAAATAATTAAAATTTCTCCTTATCCCCATTCTTCTTGAAATATGTTTTTAATGTGATTGATCACTATCCTATCATTAAAGAGAATGAATTAAACATCTTATTTTTAAAACAAAATCAATTACTTTGAGGATGAATTTCTCCAATATACAAAAAAAATCAAATCAATTCAAATATAAAAGTAGAATATATCCTTAATTCATACCCATGCTTCAAGTTTATATAGTAAATCAAAATAACAACAACAAGTAAATAATGGTACCCAATACTCAATGCTTACTATGGACTACACCATTATTCTAAACATTTTAATCCTTTTAACCCTCATGGAAACCCTATAAGGTTAATATTATCATCCCTCTTATTTTACAGATTAGTAAATGAAATGTAAGAGGTTACATAACCTTTTGAAGGTCACTTACCTAGCAAGGGGCAGTGCTGGGTTCCAACCAAGTGTTCTGACTCCAGGGTTGATTCCCTTTATGTGCTACACTGGAGATGCAGAATCTCCTACCACTGTGAAAAAGCTGATGGTATCTCATGTAAAAAAAAACAAGTAGTTTTTAACTGACCAATGTCAGTAACTACTTCTCAGTGAAAAGCTGTAGAATTCATCTGGTTCAAGTTGTTGAAAGGGTGGATGCTCAGGATTTATAACAAGATTTTTAAAAAGATAAAAATAGGAGGGGCACCTGAGTGGCTCAGTCGGTTGAGCATCCAACTTCAGCTCAGGTCATGATCTCGCGGTTTGTGAGTTTGAGCCCCATGTCGGGTGCCGTGCTGACAGCTCAGAGCCTGAAGCTTGCTTCAGATTCTGTGTCTCTCCATCTCTCAGCCCCTCCCCTGCTCATGCTCTGTGTCTCTCTGTCTCTCAATAATAAATAAACGTTAAAAATTTTTTTAAAAAAAGATAAAAATAGGAGGTTTCATTAAGGAGAATAGGAAATAAGTGTGAGGCATAATAGAGGCAAAGAAAAGTTCCCAATAAAAGTAAAAACTCTGGAAACCTGAAACAAAAATAGAAGAATTTTTAAAAAGAAAATAAAAATACTCTAAGAAGCAAAGCCAAGAAACAAATCTCACTCCAACTTTAAATCCCACAACCAGGTTGTTCAGAACATACAACATGACTGACACTGCTAGTTTTGCCCACAAATTTCCTCAAAATTATTTTCTATTTTCTTTCATTTATCTAACCTTAATCACTATTATTATTCTCACTTTTCTACCTCTTTTCCTTCCTTTCCCATTAACCATGGCTGCTTCCTCTGAGGGACAATTTTAGAAAGCTCACCTTTCCAAATCTATATTTTTTAGTTGCCTGAAACTCACCTTTAATTATATACAAGGCTGCAAACTAAAAATAAACACAGTAAAAATGGAAACAGTATACTATCACAAAAAGGCCCTTTCCTGTTTCTCCATCATCAGAGTCATTCTCTATTTCCTAAGGCTTATCATCCAGTTGACCCTTTAACTCCACAGTCAACACTCACAGATCCTTCAAGATATGCTTCGTCCTTTCTATGTCCACTGTTATTCCCATGGTTTATAAGGTTTCATTACCTTCCCCCTTGGCTGCTAAAATAGTCACATAGCTCATGTCCCTGTCCAAAGCTTCTCCCTCCCCAGTGTCCATGTCTAGCTGCCAGATAAGCTTTTCTCAGACATCAACCTGCAAGATCCACCCAGGTTCCCTAATGCTGGCCAAATACAGCCTTACCTCTAGAATTTGTTTTCAAGGAACAATGTGAGCAGTTCTCCCATCCTCATTTCCATTGGCCACCTCCCTTAAATGCATTTCTAACTAGTTCTCAAAATGTGCATTTCTTAATTCAGTCAAACTGACTAAATTATATAATTTCATCCAATATAATTTTTGGAAACTCCTCACCTCTGTGCCTTTAAAAGTAAACAACTTAAAATATCAAGACCTTGGGTATTTTCAAGAATCGACCACACATATTTACTTAGCTGGGGGACTATAAATAATTTGACATCTATTGAATGTTTACTCTAGCAAAAGAACTGTGCTAGGCAAATTTTCATCACAGTAGTGCAAAGTGGGTATTAATAAACAATTTTATCCCTAAGAACTGTGAACATCAAGGTTAAATTATTTGTCCAAGTGCACAGAGCAGAATCGAAGTCCAAAGTTTATGTTAACAACATTTCCTATTCTTTTCCTTTGTATATTCCATCTCTCAACTTGACCAGAAGCCACACATAATCTTGCCACCCCTCTAAACACTGCCAAGACTTTCCCTTGCCATTGCTGCAGTTTGCCTGCTGATGCTAGAAGCTTCATAAATGCAGGCTAATTTGGACACTTTTAAACAAAGTTGCTTCAGCCTGTAATTTCTTTAATGCCAGCACTTAGGCCCTAATTACTAAGACACGATAGGCGCACTGACAAGAGTACAAAGTGACAGCTGACAACAGGGGAGAAGACAAAATATCTATAAAAAACAGACACAGGAACTATTACATGACAGCAGACTGGCACCATGAGCCTCCCCTGGTACTCTCCCTGTGAATTCCTCTCCAACTAAACACTGACAGGGAAGAACAGAACAGCTGTCGACCCCTTTTCTCCATGACTATTTTCTCTTCAAAAGCACCTGAAGAAAAAGGGAGAGCATTTCTCCAGTCCCTTCAGTTTTCTGTTTACTCCATGATCACCTTTCTTTGTAAAGGTGCCTATATAAAAGATCAAGGCAATTTTCAGCACTCAGCAATTGTTAACAAATTTCAGATGGTTTCCTAAAGCATCTTCTTAAAGCATTATCCTGTTTTTTCAAACTACTTTTCAGCAGAGAACTCTTACTCCTTCTTCAAGGACAAGGTCTATTCTCTTATGCTCTTGCTGAACACCCAAGGAATGTGTGTAAGGAAATGCACAGCCACCCTCGAAGATGGTGGCATTATCCCTGTTTTATAGCTGACGCAACTAAGATTCCAGGTTTCCAAGGTCACACATATGGTAAGTTTTGTCTAACTTCATGTTCTTTCCAACAATATGAGGTCTTCTCAAAGAACTTCTATTTGCTATTATTTGAAGATATTAGATTCCACAGTCACTCAGTGCTTTCTATAGCCCATCTTGTTAATCTTATTTACTATTCATAACAGTCCTAGAAGGCAGTTATTATTAAACTCAATTGACATGGTTCTGAGCATCAAAGAAGACTGATAATTAGTTGAAAGTTACACAGGGTGTAAACTCATATCTTTTGCACTAAATCATGTGGTTTCCTCACAATTTAAGCTGCCTCCAGAACGTTAAAAATATCTCCAGCATAGCATATATCATCATTTTACTCTACAATTATTTATTAGAGTTGTCTTGCACAAGTTCTAGAGCATGAAATCCTCAGAAGGAGACACTGTATTATATCTAATATTTATATTTTTCAATTCTACTGTAATATATGAGATGGCTCACTGCATGAAATTTATATGTGAACAAAGGACTCAGAGTCAGATTGGCCTCAAGCCTCAGTTCCAGCATTTCCATGAGGGCTTAGGGGAGTTATTGAACCACCTGGAGCTTCAAAGATTTTTTAAAATTAGGGTTCAATAATAGCATCTACTTCAGAGTATTGGGAGGATTAAATGAGAAAATGCATGTGACGCGTGTAGCATAGTATCTAGCATGGAGTAATCCCTCAATAAATATTAGTGGCTATTATTATTCTTATCATAGAGGTCATTCACCTCAGAAACTACTTCTTTTACCCCTATAGCTGTCTGCCCTATAAAGATTTCCAAGATGAGGCACAGTTGAGAATATCTCTCCCATGTTCTTGTTGTATCTTAATCCACACTACTACTAGGATGAACATGACTACTGCTACTGCTAGTACTACAACTACCACTACACATATTTTAATGTCTATCCCCCATGCTGCAAGAATCATTCCCCTGGGCAGGAACCACCATATTCGATTTTGTAACCATCATCATCTAAAAATGCCTTAACATGCTTGCATAAATCCCTTTGCCTGAAATACCCTTTACTATCTTCTCTATCTGGAAAATCCCTTATCATTCTTCGGAAACAAAATTGTTACTTCCAATGATGAGGTGTCGATAACTGTCTCAGAAAAAGTTATAATGCTCAGAGCACTTTTTTCACATGTTGGCTGTAGTACTTACCAAACTACAGTATAATTTATTCATTCATCTACATGCCTGTCTCTCTAACTAAGCTGTAAACTTTTGTATGTCAAGAATCCTACTTTATTCATTGTTTTAGGTTCAGCCCAAGCAGAGCATAACATAGGGCAGATACTCAATAACTATTTATCTGAATGTATTGCTGTTGAAAAAATAAAGCAAAATTACATAATGCATTTGTTAATTGGACTTTGAAATATTATCAAACAAGCAGGCTTCAGGTCACCTTTTATGAATTGTTATGACTAATATACAGAAGGGAATTTTGAGAGGAATTCACATCTTCATGTGTTTGAAGGTTTAACAGGAAAGTACATATATGGACAGATATTTGGATTTAGAGCAAATAATATTTTTTCTTCTTGTCTTGAATTGCTTAGAAAGCATAACCATTTAAAAATTTCAGTATAATCATAAATAATATTCCATGGGAGTAGATTTTAAAAAGAGATAGAGATTTAGATCATTTCCCCCTTGAGTAAAAGATTTACAGTATAGAAAGAAGACTGGAAATGGGAAACAAAGGGGAAAGGAAAATGCAGGAAAAAAGATAAAGATGGGAAATGGGTATTGTTTGTATTTAAAAACTAAAATGGGAAAGATATATAGGTCATCTTAAATTTGGACTGCAAAGTTTTCTAGCTTCTATCAGACTCTTCAGCCTGAAAATTTTCATAAGTACTAAATTTATAGCAATGAAGACAATGCCCTATATTTTTTTTTTGAGAAAATAATTATCTATTTCCTTCTTCTATTTCTTGGTGATGTGGGTGCAAATAAAATGAAAATTTGAAATGTTAAGAAAACTTTAAAACATTATTTTTTGTCTCATCTCATAGTTATACATTGAAAAGTGATCAGTCTGACACAGTGAGTTAAAACAGTAAAAGGGAGGACATTTTGATCTTGAACTAACATTCAGCAATTAAAATCTTCTACTAAATCAATATAGTCATGTTTTAGGAAAATGTCAATTTGACATGATGGCTTTATTCACATTAGGATTTTCAGCAACTACGAATGAAACTACAGCTTTGCACACAGATATTTTGATTGCCCTTGCTACAGTCTGCACAGGGGCTGGCTGCATGACACTAATGCAAATGTACATGGATTCATTACAAGTTATCACTTCTTTTCATTGGAAAGTAAGAATAATAGATAAAACTTTTAATAATTCACTCAAGCTTAGATATATAAAAACATGTAATGCTTAAATACACAGAGTTAAGCCAATGTGAAAATGAGCAGTTAAGACTATAGATACATGGATTACAATTGACCTACTGAGTGACAACAGACTTTCAACCAGTGAGACTAATACACATTCACGGATTAATGCCTTGAATTATCAATGCAGTATTTGTTAACCAGTCTTTCTTGTTAAAGAAAAGTTAATTATATCTATAAAGTATTTCTCTCTCTGATCTTGGGATGCTCATTCTGATTTCAAGAAAAAAAAAAAACTAAACCTGAATAAAATATTATACCTAATTTGGAACATCAGCATCCTTTCAAATGCAGAGTTACTTAAACACATAGCCAAATAGGACTAATTTTGCCAAGTACAGTAGGAAAAAATAGAACAAAATCAAGGCTACAGGTACAATTTTCATTGCCTAAAATTTTGAGGACCTGCTCCCATTTTTAGTACTGAAAACAAGGGCTATGAAGGAAACACTCAACAAAACTAAAACGCAACCGATGGAATGAGAGATATTTGCCAATGACATATCAGATAAAGGGTTAGTATCCAAAATCTATAAAGAAATTATCAAATGCAACACGCAAAAAGCCAATAACCCAGGGAAGAAATGGGCAGGACATGAATAGACACTTTTCCAAAGAAGACATCCAAATGACTAACAGACACATGAAAAGATGCTCAATGTCACTCATCATTGGGGAAATACAAATCAAGACCACAATGAGATACCACCTCACACCTGTCAGCATGGCTAAAATTAACAACTCAGGAAACAACAGATGTTGACGAGGATGAGGAGAAAGGAGAAAATGTTTGCACTGCTGGTGGGAATGAAAACTGGTGCAACCATTCTGGAAAACAACATGGAGGTTCCTCAAAAAATTCAAAACAGAACTACCCTACGACCCAGAAATTTAACTACTATTTATCCAAAGATATAAAAATGCTGATTTAAAGGGGCACATGCACCCTAATGTTTAGAGCAACACTATGAACAATAGACAAATTATGGAAAGAGCCCAAATGTCCATCGACTGATGCGAAGATAAGGAAGAAATGAGATATTATTTGGAGATCAAAAATAACGACATCCTGCCATTTACAACAACATGGATGGAACGAAAGTATTATGCTAAGCAAAATGAAGTCACAATCAGAGAAAGACAAATACCATATGATTTCACTCATATGTGGAATTTAAGAAATAAAATAGATGAGAACATACGGGAAGGGGAGGAATAATAAGATAAAAACAGAGAGGGAGGAAAACCATAAGAGACTCTGAAATACAGAGGACAAACTAAGGGTTGCTAGAGGGGAGGTGGGTGGGGGAATGGGCTAAATGGGTGATGGGCATTAAGGAGGGCACTTGTTGGGACAAGCACTGGGTATTGTATATACGTAATGAATCACTGGGTTCTACTCCTGAAACTAATACTATACTTTATGTTAACTGACTTGAATTTAAATAAATGAATTTTTTAAAAGTACCATATACTTTGTGAAATAATGCAGTGTAGAAAGAGTATATTTCAATAAAATCTTCTTTCAGTATGTTAAAAAAATAAAATAAAGTTCCAGTTAATATACTATTAACTAACATACATACATAAATAAGTAAATAAATACATACATACATACATACATACATACATAAATAAATAAAGGCTAAGCAAAGGTAAAGAGTTCAGCATTGATATACTCCATACTAACAGAGAATATTGGTTTGGAGTTTTAAGGGAACATAAATCTCCCCAATTCTTGCATTTGTCTAGTTTTGTATTATGTAAGCTAATTTAAAAGAAATATGTATGCCCTGAACATTTCTCAACGTTTTTTTTTTTTTTTTTAATTTATTTTTGGGACAGAGAGAGACAGAGCATGAACGGGGGAGGGGCAGAGAGAGAGGGAGACACAGAATCGGAAACAGGCTCCAGGCTCCGAGCCATTAGCCCAGAGCCTGACGCGGGGCTCGAACTCACGGACTGCGAGATCGTGACCTGGCTGAAGTCGGACGCTTAACCGACTGCGCCACCCAGGCGCCCCATCCCTGAACATTTCTCAACTGAGGAAGTTAGTCAGAAAATAACTTGAACTAAACACCCAATGGTTTTGTGAAGGGAACAAAACAAAATAGATGACATGTTTCCTACCCTCAGGAAGATAGAAACAGTTGAGGATACTAAAGACAGCATTTGAAAGTAACTCAAGAGCATTTAGAAAGCAAAAGACACACCTTGATAAAATGCATATTAAGAAAATGAAAGGCTCCACTCAGGCATAGTTAGCTCTCCTCAGTATTCTCAAAGCTAGTATCAAGAATAATTAGAAGTAGTAAACAAGATTGTGAAGGAAGTAAGTGCTATGATTAGTTGAGTGAGAGACATCAGGTATTTCATTTGGGGAAATGGTATGTGACAGGAACAGGCACAGACCAACCAAAGATGGGCCATTTTGACTTGAAGATTTTGAATTAAAAGCAATTAAAACTGAGCAGATTCAAGAAAAGCTCCCCCTTAATTGTCTAAATTTAATCGGAAAATAGAGCTCATACCAAGAAGAAAGCTATTAAGAGATTCCTCTTTACCTAAGAATCTTATATGCATAACAGAGAAAACTTTGTTTTCCAAACAACTCTCACCTTCTTGCCAATGGTCTTCCTCCCCTTTGCATCCCAGACACCTATCCCTCTACTTAACTCAGGATATCATATAAGCCTCATGTTGCCTATCTTTGGAATTTCATGTCTGCATGGAATCCCTGTATGTATTAAACTAAATTTGATTTTTTCTTGTTACTCTGTCTCACGTCAATTATTTTAGTGCAGCTATAAGGACATCGAAGGGCAAAGAAAATTATTTGTCCCCGACATAACTCATATGCACAAGTGAACACAATCAGACTGGCACTGCTGAAGCAACAGCACAGTTCAAATATACTGAACACTGATTTTGAAAATGATGGGGATTATTGAACTATTAGATAACAATGACAGATAGAAATAGAAACATGTGAGGAAATGTTAATTTTTATTGTGATAATCCATAGTGCTATTGGCAGTTTTCATGTAAAACAAATACTATAATTTTCTAAAATTCACAAAATAGGCATACATTTAAATGTTTTACACAAACTAATATTTATGAAAACCTGAACCTCTAAATTAAGAGTTAAAAGAGAAGGATCAATAATATTCAGCTAAAAGATGCAAGATTGAATGAATCTTGAAACTTTCAGCAATATCTGTTTACTAAAGATGGAGGCATCTTCTCTTCCATATCAGACATTTACTTTAAAAGTGAGAATTTGGAAATATTACATTCTACTTTTATTTTGAAAGTATACAACTTGGAAATATTATATTCCTGTCATTGATTTATCTTTAGCCTATGTCTTCTACTCACAATAGTTAAAGCCAATTCCTGAGTCTTTTTCAAATCCTGAGTCTTTTTTTTCTTTTTTTATTTGCCATTAACCTTAGTCTTCTCCATTCTCAAGGGTAACTTTTATTACATTAGGCATATGTAGTTTTATAACAGACATCGACAGAAAGAGAATTCTATAAATTATAATACAGGGTTCACTTTTTTCCTGAGAAAACCAAACCAACTGATACTTATACTAACATTTTATACATTTACTACATGGTGCTTAGAATTAAGGAATTCAATATTCAAAAATGAAGAAAAAACACATAGCCAAATTTAAGCCATAAAGTATGAATAGTGCTAAAACAAGCCATCAGAAGATCTATATTCAAAACCAGACTCGTAATTCCTAACTTTATAACCTTAATTAGATACATTTCTGGCCCACAGTTTCTTTTTCTACAAAATAAGACTGCTATGTTAAGTGTTAGCCAGATCACAGATTCTACAGGGAAGTTGAACAGGTAGTAATGGTGTCAAAGATATTGACCCTGTTCTCTGCAAACAAATGACAAAGAATTGACAAAATCCCTGAACTAAAAAATATCTGCTGCTATAATAAGCAGACATTATTGATACTGACAAAAATGATCACAAGAACTGGCATATATAGCATGTGGTAGGCACAATTTCAAACACTTTACATGTATTAACTTGAGTGTCACAATAAACCTAAGGGGTAGATACTATACTTATCTCCATTTTACAGATGAAGAGATTGAGATATTAGGTATCTTACACAAAGTCATACCAATTATAAAGTGGTAGAAGTGAGTTTTAAACCTAAGGAGTGTGGCTCCAGATACTCTTTCTTAATTCTACTTCTCAACCAACCCAGCCCTATTTGTTAGTGGGCCTTTAACTTTTTACCATGACCTCTTGCTAATAAGCATACAAGTAAAAATAAAGCAAGTGAAATTCACCAATTTTTATTCCAACATAAAGGGCTAGTTTATCAGAGAAATGCATGATAATCAACATTTCATTTTTATCATCAAAGCCGATGATAAGTTTGGCTTCACTCAACAACAATAACAATTATTATTAATATTAAAGGAATCCAGTTTTTCAAACTGAGGATGATTAATGTGTCCTCCATGAACTCATTATTAGTGATTAGCATGTCTTTCCTTATGGAAGGAATCATTAAAATGGGTTATTTCTCCCTAATACAATTGCCCTTTATTCCCCATATCAAAAATCTACTCAGTACATTATGGCAGATAATAGGAGCAAAATAGATTTTAGGTTTTTTCCTCTCCTTTTGTGATAAATAATAGTCAATTCACACATTCTAAACAGAAATGCCACAGAAGTTAAAGGCTAATATGTATTAATTACTATCTTTACTGAGGTACAGCATAGAAACTTCTTCAGAGTATAACTATCTTTATGGATTGGCAAAATACACAACAGAAATCACAATAACTAGAAGCTATGGATGTCCTTTAAGGAAAAAACATGTGCTTCCCCTGTAAGTGCTGTCATTTAACTATGTATAGAGCATCCCACAATTTAATCTGATAAAAACTATGTCTGACTTAGTGGACAATGACATTTATAATAAGAGGATGAATTACACAAATGATAGTTGGTTGCCTACCTTAGACATATTAGCAATAAATTCACCATCTTACCTTTAATGTTTATGCTATCTATTGAAATATCTTTTCAAAGCAGGAATATTAAAGCATGACATTTAATACAATCAAAATGATCACAATCATCAGATGAAATGAGTAAATCTATCAAAGCATATATGACATTGAAGACTGTTAAGAAAATGGAGATGATATCAAGGTGGGGATATGAATACAGCATTGCTTACAAGGAAGGGTAATGATGTATCAAGGTCTTCTGAAGACCCATGAAACTCACAAACTCTCAGGAAATGAAGAATAGCTGTGTTCAGAACTTTGAGACTCTGAGACACATCTATAATCATTAGTAACCAAAAGGGTCTCATGATTGCTATACTTCATGCAAACTTTAATAGGACAAAATATTTCAGTGAAAATTTTGTGGGGGAAATAAAAACAAGGTACAGGAGGATACTGGAGGATATACATTAATTTGCTAAATGTGATTCAAATACCTAAATTAAAAGGTCATTTATACCATGGGATAACAGGTATAGGGGAATACATTATGAAAAATATAACCCAGACTTTTCTCATACACTGAGGCCAAAGAATTCTGAGGGGATAATTTCGCAATACTTACATATGTTCTAGGTATGACAACCATAGCATCTCTGAGGATGTTGTAGGGGCCAAGGGCAGGTGGCCCAAAGATGGACCACTTTTGCATGAAGATTATTTTGAGTTACAAGCAATCAAAACCCAGTAGATTCCGAAAAAACTCTTTATCATCCCCCTAAACTGCCTGACTGTATGAGGAAGAGAGCTATTAACAAAGATTCCTCTTTACCTAAGAAACTTATCTGCATAGCAGGGCAACGTTGTTTTTCAAATATCTCCTCTCACCCTTTTGTTAATGGTCTTCCTCCCCTTTTCATCCCAGAAACCTACCGCTCTTTAGCTCAGGATATCAAATAAGCCTCTTGTTGCCTGACTATCTTTGGAATTCTGCTTCTGATTAGATTCCCTATATGTATGAAATTAGATTTGATTTTCTTTAATTTATCTGCATCATGTCAAGTTGATTCTTAGTGCAGCTAGAAGACCTTGGCAGGCAAAGGAAATTCCTCCTCTCCAACAATGCCTAACTTTAAAATATTTCTCCACATGCAGTTGACCCGTGAATAGTGCAGGGATTACGGGTGCCCACCTTTCCCCCTTGCACAACCAAAATCTATGTACAACAACTGACTTCCCAAAACCATAACTAATAGACTACTGTTGGCCAGAAAGAAGCCTTACTGATAAAATAGTCAACACAAACAATAGCCAAAGTATGGAAAGAACCCAAATGTCCACCAATGGATGAATAGATAAAGAAGATGTGATATATATACACAATGGAGTATTACTTGGCAATCAAAAAGAATAAAATCTTACCATTTGCAGCTATGTGGATGGAACTAGAGGTATTATGCTAAGCAAAATTAGTCAGAGAAAGACAAATATCATATGACTTCACTCATATGAGGACTTTAAGACACAGATGAACATAAAGCAAGGGAAGCAAAAACAATATAAAAACATGGAGGGGGACAAAACATAAGAGACTCTTAAATATGGAGAACAGAGGGTTACTGGAGGGTTTGTGGGAGGTGGGATGGGCTAAATGGTTAAGGGGCATTAGGAATCTACTCCTAAAATCATTGTTGCACCATATGCTAATTAATTTTGATGTAAATTTAAAAAATAAAATTTAAAAACAAACAAAAAACATTAATATGTGCAAAGGACTGAGAAAATGCATGTTCCCTGCTATTATGGAATCAGAATGACAACTCCCAATAAAGAATTATCTGTCTCCAGGTATGCTGTTTCGAAGGGACACATGCACCCCTATGTTTATAGCAGCACTATCAACAATAGCCAAATTATGGAAAGAGCCCAAATGTCCATCGGTAGATGAATGGATAAAGAAGATGTGGTATATATACATATATATATACATATATATACGTATATATATACACATACACACACACACACACACACACACATACACACAATGGAGTATTACTCGGCAATCAAAAAGAATGAAATCTTGCCATTTGCAACTACGTGAATGGAACTGGAGGGTATTATGCTAAGTGAAATTAGTCAGTCAGAGAAAAGACAAAAATCATATGACTTCATTCATATGAGGACTTTAAGAGACAAAACAGATGAACATAAGGGAAGGGAAATAAAAATAGTATAAAAACAGGGAGGGGACAAAACAGAAGAGACTCATAATATGGAGAATAAACTGAGGATTACTGGAGGGGTTGTGGGAGGGGGGATGGGCTAAATGGGTAAGGGGTACTAAGGAATCTACTCCTGAAATCATTGTTGCACTATATGCTAACTAATTTGGATGTAATTTTAAAAAATAAAAAAAAAGAATCATCTGTCTCCAATATATATATATACATATACACACACACACATATATATATGTATCTTATATGATAATCTTATATGATTCCTCTTTATATTTAAATGTATAATCAATTTGGAAATTATCTGGGTGGGTAATATGAGATGGATTCAATTTTATTTTATTTTCCAAGATACTATCTAGTTATCTTAGCATTAAAAAGTCATTTTTCTATGATTTGATATATAATTTTTTTCATATATCAAATTATCATATACACTTGGGTATATTTCTTGACTTTGTATTCTTTCTACTCATAGGTTGATATTATACTGCTTTAAATTTAAAGGATTATAATATGCCTTAATATCTTATAGGGTAACCTCTTCTCCTTTGCTCTTACTTTATCAGGATTTTTCTGGATGTTTTTTCTTCCTTCTTCCAAATTAACTTTATAATTAAGATGTCTGGCTGTAGAAAATGATTTTATTGATATTTTTGTGAGGGATACAATAAATTTATGAACTCATAAAAACAGTCAACACATATTTTGTATAAGTATTATATACTGCACTTTTACAATAAAGTGAGTTAGAGAAGAGAAAATGTTATTAAATAAATCATAAGGAAAAGAAAATACATTTACAGTACTGTAGTATAAGCAATTTGCACTAAGTGAACCCACACAGTTCAAACCTGTGTCGTTCAAGGGTAAACTGTACTATATCAACAGGAGTGGAGTAGTCATATTGTTCAAGGGTAAACAGCCACACTTACATCAGACAAACTAGATTTTAAAACGACGACTGTAACAAGAGATGAAGAAAGGCAGTATATCATAATTAAGGGGTCTATCCATCAAGAAGACCTAATTGTAAGTATTTATGCCCCCAATGTGAAACCCCAAATATATAAGTCAGTTAATCACAAACATAAGCAAACTTACTGATAATAATACTGTAATTGTAGGTGACTTTAATAATCCACTTACAACAATAGACAGATCATCTAAGCAGAAAATCAATAGGGAAACAACAGCTCTGAATGACACATTGGACTAGATGGACTTAATAGATATATTCAGAATTTTTCATCGTAAAATAGCAGGATACCCATTCTTCTTGACTACACATGGAATATTCTCCTGTTTCTGTCCTGTTGATATAGTACAGTTTACCAACATCACACCCTAAAATCTTTCTTTTGTCTTTAGCTGAAGATGGTATTTAAGGTGGTGGCCTGGGCCAAGGGGGATATCTCCCCAGGTAAGGTGAGGTATACATGTTAATAAAACTGTTTACTTTTCTCCTATTAATCTTTTTTTTTCAAAAAATTTTTAATGTTTATTTTTGAAGGAGAGACAGAGTACAAGTGGGGGAGGTACAAAGAGAGAGGGAGACACAGAGTCTGAAGTAGGCTCCAGGCTCTGAGCTGTCAGCCCAGAACCCAATGCAGGCCTCAAACTCACAGACCACAAGATCATGACCTGAGTGGAAGTTGGATGCTTAAATGATTGACCCACCCAGGCACCCCTCCTATTAATCTTTTATTAAAGGGGTCTCGGGCAAAAACCTAGAAGGGTAGAGGAAAAATTATTTTTCCTCCCCTATACTATTTATCCATTACATGTCAATATTAGGCCTTTAGAACAATAGTTATTATAAACATCTCCTTAAAGACGACAAAGGTGAAAAAAAGAAAGTGTTGCCACATAACAACAGAAACTCTTGTTTAGGTGGCAGGTAAAAAATTTGTTCAAAATATATACTGCATGTCTAGATGATAGGCAAGTTTTAGATAAGAAAATAAGACATTGTTCCAGCTTTTCTTTATTGGCTTTGTTTTGTGACTTTACAGTTTGGAGTATGACTTTGTAAATCAAATTGTGGATATCTAAGTTCAGTACTGAATATCAAAAATACATTAAGGTCAACATAACTACCAATGATCTTGAAATATCCACACAATTATGTCTTATCCAAATGCAAAGCATATATACATAGTCATTGAGAATGATAATAATCATAGCAATTTAAACTAAAGATCTATTAAAGATCTATTAAATAAGAATTGTGACTATGACCACTAAATTTTGTTACCTAACACACACTCTAAGGAAATATTTAATGAACACGTGGTTGTTACTAAGAAAGACAGTAAGAAAAATATGGCCTTATCAATTAGACAATTTCTTTAAAAATGTGACAGTATTGTCAGTGAGAATTCAGCCATCTAGTCAATTTATGTCAATATTTTACTGACAAAAATGCCCTAATAGAATCCTTGACCTTCAATGGAGTTTAAATGTATCAAGCAAAAATCATTAATGATTTTTCACAAATCACACAATAGCAATTTTGACATTTTACAAAGTCATTTTTCAGAAACATAAATGGATAAAGGTTTCATTCTGTAAAATTGCTAACATAACTTTTATTAAATTGTATAAAATTAAAATTAATAAGGTCAATCATATTTCATATTTCCTTTACTAGCATTAAAAACTATATGACAAAAATAATTTAAATCAAAAATGGTCATTTCTACATTTCTGACCATCATACTCCACTGTGAATGAAGTCATGAGCATGTAACTTAAGATGAAATCTTAGAAATCTAGAGAATAAGTACAATAGAAACAATTAAATTAATAATTTGTGGTTTTAAACAGCTTTTCTCCTTTTCCGAGGCGAGTTACTTATATAGGACTATCTGCTTTAAGTTTGGATTTTATAAGGATGCCCAACTTTTACAATTTTTTTTCACTAACTAAAATCCTAGACTCAGAAAACATACTCTTTGGTTATAAACTGTTTTAACCAATATAAGAACATATTCAAATGATCTTTACAGAAAGCTAAGCCAGCATATTTCATTCGTCAATTGTCTCCCTTGCAAACTGTGAGGCATGTGTTTATAGCTATAATGAATTATACATTAACAAAAATTGCCAATTTTCCATAATGAATCAGTCCCAATTTTATTTCAAAATGTGGCTGAAAATATCCAGTGAGAGCAGTTCAACTATAGAATAACCTCCTAAACCCATATCCCCAGACCAGATTGCTTTTGTGCGTCTCAGACCATATGCTTTTCTAGTTACTGAACATCTCCAGCTGAGTCTTATACTCTACAGGATCCATAGTTCATTCTTTATCCTACCAAACCTTATATCCTGTCTGTATTATCTCAGTGACTGGCACCCCAGATACCTCCAATAGCCCTAAACTCCACAGAATTCCAATCTGGCTTCCATCCATACCAACTCTTAGAAAATACTTATGTTCAGATCACAAATATTCTCCATGCTCCCAAACAAATCTAAAAGATTTTTTGCTGTCTTCATCCAACTTAACTTCTTAGCGTATTCTATATGATCAAATCAGTCATTTCTTCATGAAATATTTTCTCCTCTTGGCTTTTATGATGGCACATTTTCTTCATTTTGCTACTTCTTTTGTTGGCACTTCATTCATAGACTCTTCTCCTCTATTGGCCCTTGAAATGTTGGTGTTGCCCAGAGATTAATCCTGGCCCTCTTCTTCTTCTTCTTCTTCTTCTTCTTCTTCTTCTTTCTTCTTTCTTCTTTCTTCTTTCTTCTTTCTTCTTCTTTCTTCTTCTTCTTCTTCTTCTTCTTCTTCTTCTTCTTCTTCTTCTTCTTTTTTTTTGTCTCTGCAATCCTTTATGTAATTTTATCCATTTTCATGGTATTAAATCCCATATGCATGCAGATGAAGTCCCACAGTCTCTTTCAAACCCAGATATTCTTCTGAGCTACAATTTTCCACATACAGCTACCTATAGGACACAGCCACTAACCTATCTTATATCTCAAACTTAGTAGGTCTGAAATCTAACTTTTGATTTTCCCATTCTTCCCCATATTACTAAGTAGCACCATCATCCAACCCATGAGAATTATATTCAACTTCTCTTTCCACCCTTCTCTGTCTCTCACCTCCCCAAGTTAAAGGTCATTAATAATTATTAATTTCACTTTCTAAATATTTAGCTCAGTCCTTTATATTGCCACTGCCATTACCCTGGTTCAAGGTATGAAAATCTCTAGACTATTATTAAAAAGCCTCCTAAATGTTTTCCCATCAATCTTTCATCTTCCTACAGAAAATGATCATTCAAAAATGCAATCTGATCATATTGTTCCAAACCCCTAATTAAAAAAATCCATTAAAGTTTAACCACAGGTCACACTAAAAAGGTCCTATACTAGTTGACTCCCACATGATATCTCCCTCCTGTCCTTCATACCACATTAAGCAAGAAAATATTTTATGCTTTTGTCCCAAACATGTGTTGTTTTGTCATATCTACCCTTGTTCATGAAGCTTCATCTGCCCTGAATACCCTTCTATTTTTGGAAAAAATCTGCATATAGCTCAAGTTATATGTTTTTTTCTATGAAAATATCTGGACTCATTTTTAATTACTCTTCAATAATAATAATATTATTCTTTCATGGCTCTTTACAGCAGTTACCCCATTGTGGTATAGTAATTACTTTATGTATAGCAGATACTTTATGTATCTATCCCTCTTTTGAAAAATAATGAGTTCCTCAAGGAACATAAAACAACTTATTTATCTTAGTATATCTAACTGCCAAGAACACGGTGGCCTGAGATACAATACTCTTTCCAGAGAAGGCCTAATGCCTTCCTTTACCAGTAAACCTATATAGTAGGAGGTGCTTCACCCTCTGTATTAGCACTGAATACCCTCTCAAGTGTCTTGAGTCTTGTCACACATTGGTGTGATATCATCAATGTCAAATAAAATGCAAAATTTTTTCATTTTTGTAAATGCTTTACATGTAAATCATGTAAATATGTAAATCATTCACTTAAAAAAAAAACAGATTCCATCTGTTTTCTCTATCATAAAGTCAATCTAACTTGCTTGCATTCCAATGCGTCTTAAGAGAGAAAGAACATAACAGAGTTGCAGCTAACACAGAAATAACTGCACAGCACCTTGCATTCAACCATGGAACCAGTCATGACATGAACATTGTTCATTAACTGAATTGTATCAACCAACATTGTGCTCCAGATCTTCTTCCCAACAGCTTCTCAACTAGGAGTAAGTTTCTAGACCTGATTCTCCATTTAGCAAAAATCCCAGTGCTCTGTCCTTGTACTACCTTCCAAATAAGTCTCCCTCATTAATTCTGTGTATATGCAGTAGTCATATCACTAACTCAATCCCATTCCCTAAGCTGTAGCCAGATGACCATCACACATGTATTACAATGAATACAGAAAATGCAAAGCAAAACCAGATTGCCTAATAACACAAAAACACTAATAAACACTTAAATAAAAGGAACAGAAAACTATTAGTTGGAGAAGTGGCAGAAAGAGGAAGGGAAGATTGTTCTGGACCATGCCCATACCCTAAAAGAAAAAGAAACATGGTAGTCTGAGATATAACATGCTTACTGTTATAAAATTTCATCCATTATCTGAATTTTGTCAGAAAGGTTCTGGTCTAAATCTCCTTCCCAGGATACTTTAAATCAGGAGCAAGTAGCAAAGTATCAAAAGGAATATGACAGATAACATGGCTTGTGTTAAAAAGAAAGTATAGATCCTTGTCTACTATATGTTTTTTTTTATCTTAGTTATCACTGTTCTTTATCCAATCACCTTCTCACAGTTCTATTGAGGTTTAATGCCAACTAACCAGTCGAAATACCATCATCCATAGACTTTCTTGTTTATGAGGTCCAAATGGATCCATCTCCCCTATAATCATCTTATTAACATTTAAAGATAAATAGTGGTCTAGCAATATGCACATCAAGAATACGCCCCTATACTAGTGAAATTTATCTATGAACTTTCAATTACTATTGCAAACCTCAGGAATTAAGAAAATTTAGTTAAGGTTTGGATCTTAATGTGGTTAGACACCTGGAGATGCAAATATATATTCCAGAGGAAAAGACAGTGAAGGCAACTCTGAAAAGATATTACAGACCAGGGTTTTCATTACTTCCTTGCTGTATTCTAGTATTCTGGAATAAGTCTTCTTTCTCAAGAAACACTTACAAGTTAAGGCATGGTAACTGCACTTTAGGTACACTGATGTTTATACCACCCCACTAGCTTAGAGACAGAGAAAACAAACTGTTGGTTATATATGTATTCACATATACAAAATAATCTGGTTCTTCCAGTCATTCATTATACAAATAAAGCTTTTTATAATGTACTAACTTCTAAAAGCACTACAGTGATTAAACAGAAAACCTCTTATAGCTACTGAGATGATGCTACTTTATCCCCAGTGAATAGCAAGAAAAAATAAGTGGTGATTTATTGCAGAGTTTGATGAAATGTTAAAGGGAAACATTATCAAAGCAATCAGCAAACTCATAAATTACAGCATAGTAAAAAAGGCCATGAAACAGAATGCCTTGGTTTGAATCATGATTCCGCAATTTATTATCTATGTTAACTTGGGCAAGTTATGTAACTTATCTGCGCCTTATTTTCCCCATATATAAAATATGACTAATAATAGTAACCTCAAAGTGTTATTGAAAATATATAAAGAGTTAATGCACATAAAACAACTATAACAATGCTCACCACAGAGTAAATGCTACGTAAGTGAACAATTATTATTATTATTATTATTATTATCATTTCTTTCTCAGCTTCCATTTGTGAGTTTATTTAAATTAGATTTTCTTTTTAATGTAAAAGACTATAATCATTCACCCTGAGGTCAGAAGGTATATAAATTACAAATAAAGACTCTGCATTTTGAAGCAAGGGGGTTCTGAAAAAAGATAAAATGCTGGGACATATTCCAGATTCCACTGATATTGACATAATGATTATGGTAGATATAACTCTCGAGGGTAACATTTGCCTCATTCTAACAAAGAGAATAACAAAATATCCTTAGTGGAATTAGCTTCCTGCTAACAAATGAGAGGTGGACAGTGGAAAAAAAGAAACAGCAGAGAGCAGAAAGTGCTGCAGAAAAACACTTCTAAGGGGGACATGAGGAGTGAAGACCTCTAGAGTCATATACAGTGTAGCTGCCTATTGCACATGCCTGGGTTGTCTCCAGAGACTAGGATGGTAATGTGCAAATTACAGAAGGGCAGTCTTTCTGGTTGGATGTACACTTGTGGGTACACAGCTTAGTGAACAGAGCCAGTACCAAACTACAGCCCCTAGTCAGACTCTCAGCAGGGCACCATTGCACAGTGAAGAACAATAATGGAAATCCTGGCCCTTCTGTACCATGCTCCTAAGAAAGAGCTTCTTTGGAATAGATTGGGATCTTTCAAGCCTGGTACAAATAATTTTTTTTCTACTGCTTAGCTTTCTCCATTCTCTAGGTTGAGCCTGTCCTTTGCTTTTTGTTAAAGTTCCAGAGGGAAGAATTACTGAGATCAGAATCCACTTTAGTCTAGAGCATGCATGAGTGACCGATATTTTAGGCAGAAATATAGACAATTTATATAAATTTGAGGTTGGAGGCACTTGGGTGGCTCAGTCAGTTAAGCATCAGACTCTTGATTTCCACTCAGGTCATAACCTCACGGTTTGTGAGTTCAAGCCCTGCATTGGGCTCCATGTTGGCAGTGCAGAGCATGTTTGGGATTCTCTCTCTCTCCCTCTCTCTGCTCCTCTCCTGCTTGTGCTCTCTCTCTCAAAATGAATAAATAAACTTGAAAGAAAGACATATGGGATGCCTGGGTGGCTCAGTCAGCTAAGTATCTGACTCTTAATTTTGGTTCAGGTCATGATCTCACAGTTTTTAAGATCAATCCCCATGCTGGGCTCTGCACTCTCAACTTGGGATTCTTAGCTTGGGATTCTGCCCCTCTCCTCTGTGTTCTCTGACTCTCTGTCTCTCAAAATAAATAATAAATAAATAAGATTTAAAAAACACATAAATTAGGGGCGCCTGGTTGGCTCAGTTGGTTAAGGGTTTAGCTTTGGCTCAGGTTATGATCTCCCTGCTCCTGGGTTTGAGCCCTGTGTTGGGCTCTGTGCTGACAACTCAGTGCCTGGAGCCTGTTTCACATTCTGTGTCTCCCCCCTCTCTCTGCTCCTCCCCTGTTCCTGTTCCGTGTGTGTGTGCGCGCGCGCACACGTCTCCCTCCCTCCCCCCACTCTTCCTCTCAAAAATAAACATTAAAAAAGTAAAAATAAATAATAAATAAACACATAAATTTAAGGATGTATTTGTGTGTACAACTTATAAGATATTAAAATATGTTGGGTTACCCTTCCACATACATATACACATGTGTACACGTGTATACACATGACTATGAACGTTTTAAAATCTCCAGTATGACACCATTTCTAGAAGCCAAAAACACCACAACTACTAGAATTATAGGATTCCTTTTGTATATTACTAATTGAATATATCAAGTGATACACAAATATTGGAAAGAGAACAGAGACCAGTTACCTAAAATAGTTGCTTTGAAACTTTCTTATATACCTTCCAGAAAGCCTCCAAAATATTTTTTTTTGGAGTTCAGCAAATAAACTCAGCTATCTTAGATGCAGGTTACTTTTCCACAAGTACTAGAGTGCTGTTCAAAAAGATTATCATATAAAGAAGTTATTTTACGTTCTTGAATACGACTCTCCAATGTTTTCACAAATGAAGTTGCTATACTGGTGCTAAAATGCCTCTGTCTGCTAAACTGAAATGAAGTAAAATATTACAATATATAGCAATGGTCATGGATAAAGTTGGAGAGCTCAATCAACCCACCAAAGATTCAGATTTGGTGCTAAGTTTTCTGGGCTATAAAAGATGAAGAAATAATCAATAGTCACAGTTTCTTTACTTAAATCCACTTATTCTATAAGATTAAGTTATCAGAGAAATGCCTGCATAAGCATGGAGCACCTAAAAATGAGTGAGAAGGCCCTTTGGTATCTACCATAAACAATAATAAAGCCACAATAAGAATACTTCAAAATTTACAAGAACATTTTTTCACACACATATAATTTTGACACTTTACCAATTTCTGGCACTTCACCAATTATTAATAAATGCCAAATTTACTCTTAACTCCAAGAACAAGATAATGTATAACCTTTAAAAATTTCCTGGATAGAGGGTATTATTTATATTTGGAAAGAGGATTGTGGAATATGCTACTTCAGGACATTTAGTAGAAGATTCAAAAGAAATGACCTACGTTTCTTTCTGAACTCGAGGGGGTTTTTAGCAGTATACTTTCGGTGCCCCTCAGGCATACAAAAATGTAAAGATATCTCTTTAGATCACAGATTTAGTTGAATGAAAATAAAATTCTCTCTTCACCATAGCCAAATTGTTCACTTTGTAATTAATTCACACCTAGCACACAATATGACCTCAGCCTAGAGTAAATAAAAAAAAAAAAACATTCAGAGGTACAATATTCATTTGACCAAATTGTTAAACACAGAGGGAAAAAGTAAAATCATCTTTACAGTCAAATCAAAAGAGGCACAAACCCTGAGAGTTGAAGCAAAGGTTAATGCTAAAGCAATACATTTAATTTTCATGCATCAACACTGAACTAATCCAAGCTACACTGTATCCCCTATTTTTAGAGATATTAGCATAGTACATACAAAGATGGTTTTATCTTGATTATCACTTTGTTTTGATCCTCTGACCTTTTTCTGTCATTACTATTGCCCTTATCCTTTTCTGATTTGATGGCTAGTAGACTGGATAGTACTTTATTTGGCAAAGCCCCAAACCTAAAGATGATTGCTGATTCCTTATGTTTTTCTTATCCCCTGTATTCAACCCATCAGTAAGTCCTCTTCACTTCTGCAGATATGGATTTTAAATTCCCCAATTCATACGCTTTAAAAATTACTTTCCTTGGTCATAACATTTAATCTTACACCTAAGTAATTCCCTACCATATTACTGTATTTTCTCTCCTTTAGAATAGTTCACACTATCTGAAATTCATATTAATTACAGGTTTATTATTGTGTTTTGTGTTAGACTGTAAGTTCTAAGAGAGTCAAGATAACATCTGCCTTAATTACGGATAAATCCCCACAAGACCAAGACTAGCATCTAGCATAGAATAGGTGCTTTATATATATTTGTGAATATAAGTGTGTTTCATATACTGAAAAATAAATTTACTGATTACTGTGAAGGGACTCATAGTTTCTTTAAAGATTGCTTACTATATAATTCTTGACAATAAAAAACTACATTTCTGAGATAATGTAAGCAGTCCCCTCAAAAAAAAAATCCAATTACTAATTCTATAAAGCAAATGCCTAGTTAACTGGCGAGCATATTATGCCACCCCTAACAATCTTTATTACAAACTTAATTTTCCTTTGACTGGATACTCTAATTGCTGTCTTCTCCACTCCCATTTCCAAACTTAAAAATACAGATCAACACGAAAGTCCACTGGAACTTTTTTTTTATTATTATATTGAGTTTAAGGAAGCGATGAGAAGACTCAGACAAAAATAGGGCAACAACTATGCATAACGTCACTGGAAAATACTGTCCCTGTCACTGCATAGAGCGGTTCTGTTACCACACAACAGTTTATATGTGTCTAATCAGCAACAAAAGATAATCTGGATCCTAAGAAATTCTTAAAGGTAGTAGAAGAAATCATTATCTTGACTCTAAGAAAGCAAGCAGGCCCTAAAGTGTAGAAATACAGGAATGCCATCATAGCAAAACAACGAAATCCCTTTCCACCACGGAGAATTAAGTTGCTCATTCTGTGGGTCACAGGCCTAATGGAGCAATAAGCATTCTATGAAAACTAGTAGTGTATATAGCATATTATAGAAATTCAATACATATTTGTTGCATGGGCAAATAAAACAAGGAAGATAGCCTCAATGGCAGCTTGGAAGAATTGCTAGAATAATGCTGTTAACTCATTTCTATGCTAAATTAGTCTCTATGTAGTCCATTGTTACTTATTAATACCTATACATGGAAATGCAGCCCCCAATACCCAAGCATCAGTTGATCCAAGATTTGTGAAAGGTAAATTTGTCAGTATGTTCGTTATGCAGGTATACAGGTCCACTGAGAGAAGGGAGATATGCATGTCTGAAGGAAACAGGCAGAAGGAGGCTATTTTTTAAAGTTTAGTTGCAATTAATTTAGACTTATATTGTCTACAAGGTTTATAAAAATATGTTTCATCTTTCATTAAAATTTAGTCCCCAAAAAACTCTTCAATCACTGCTTAGTAACAGAGATTAGCACTGAATATCTCTTGGGAAATGTATTGTCCACAAGCAGCAAACTCTGTACAGAGGTTAGCATATTGTTATATTAAGCCTATTAGATGATTCATTTAACTCATAGCTGGTGCCTTTACTAAGGTATTAGTGCATCAATATATTGTTTATTTTGAACGGCAAAGAGCTGTGTAATATTACATGTGCCCCAGTGCCCACCTCTACATCACAACAGAAATAGGTTGCTTTAATTCTATAAATTTCAGGGTATACACCCTTAAGAGCTAAGGCATTATTAATACATCCATTCATTATGTTTAGCATTTTATTATATATATATACACACACACATAATATAAATAATAAAGCAGGGAATATTTTCATTTCTTCTCCGAAGATCACAATGATGAATTTTAATATGATAAAGTAAGCTACAGATGTTCCATAAGCAGCCATTCCACAAATTCCAATGCCTAACAATTCTTACTTTCTGTATGGAAAGTTGCTTACTTCCCAAATGAATTTCCTTAGTGGCAGTTTTCAACCTAAAATTTGTTCAAAAATACTCAAAACAGCCTGACTCTAGGTAAGTACTGATAACTTAATTATTCATAATGTGCAACTATTTATATGCTGCAAACGCACATCTTAATGTCACCATGTATCTTTTGATGATTCAAATTAAAATTATTTTATGTAAAACCTCTCATCTGACTTTAATTCAAAATTCTAAAGTGAAGAAAATGTGAAAGGAATGCCTATGAACACCAAGCATCCTAGTGAGCCAGTACTGATGGGCATTAAATAGAATGATTCTTAAAAATGACCAAGCACTTTTCACATAAAAACTAAAGTTTTTATACATAATATGATGTCAATTTGACTAAAATTGTTATAAAATTAACTTTTTCACAACCTTTTAAATGGTTTATATGTTTTCAATGGCTTTTTAAAAACAATCTATTTGAAACAGTATAAAAAATGTACGTTGGTAAGTTGACATATTGATTCATTCAAAGAAGCATGCTTTCATGCCTGCAACTGCTATATACAGTCACTCCCTATCAGATTTTTGGAAATCACCTTGGAATTCTAAATTACAAATGTCACCTTCAAGATTTAATTCTAAAATAAGTATACTGAAATGCTTAATGAATAATATTGTTCAGATTCAGAAGCAACTCAGAGAGAAATGTAGATAATAGAGAAATTTTCCCACATCCAGCATATATCACTGAACCAGACTAACTCTCTTCCCTGCTGCCACACCAATTCTGGCTTCTAGGATAAACTGCAGACCTGCCTGGGCATGTATCAGGCCAATAGAATGGAACTGCAGTTTCTATCATATATACTTCATAAATATATAAAAGGAACCTATATTACAGGCTACATAACTGGCATCATGTAAATGAACCAGAGCCTGGCAATTTGCATAATAATTAAGACCACTGGGTTCAAACTCACTTTGCTATCTACTATCCTGGTGACCCTTAGGCAAGTCACTTAAGCTCTCCATGACTCAACTGTCTCATCTACAGAATTGGAGATAGTCACATTATCTCATATGTTTTCTTTCATGAGGATTAAATAATTTAATATATGTAATATATGTAAAAAAACAATGTGCAGTATAAAACGAATGCTTTATAAGTCAACTATTTTCTGCCTCTATATCTCTTATGTAAACACGGTATTTCCATGTCATTTATATGTTCCTGGTTGTCAACTTCTTAGTGGCTAAAAGATGCAAACTACCTTCAGTAACCAGCGAACAAAATGCTCACAGCACAAATTGAATTTAGCAACAGCTCATGAATGAGTGAATTTTACATATATGTATATGTAACTCCATATATTGCAACTCTAACCACATTAATCCTAGGCTGTTTGTTGGACTCTTACCAACAATACAGCTGTTGCTGCAAGAAAAAAAAAAAAAAAAAAAAAACAAGATGAGGGAATTAAAACAATCTACAAAGAGAGTGTTAGCAATTTAAAATAACACCCAAAGCAGTGCAAATCTGCTGTATTTCTTATGACTATGAAAGAATTCAATAGCGGATACAGGATTTTCTGCAATGTATAGCCCAGGGGAAACTTAAGGCATGAGAAAGCATGTTTCCCAAAGGCCAAGAGCCCATTTTTTCACTGCCAACAAAAGTTTAACATTATCTTTGAAAAACCTTTAATAAGCCCTAGTAGATATATGATCATATGAGTATTGTTCTCTTTCTTTTGCTTCTTACCTCTAGTCCAAGAGGACACAAATAGGCCTGAGCTAAAGTTACTGACATACAAGAAAAAGACTACTACAAAAAACATTTAATTGCCTTTACCTTCCACATATACCTCCAGAAGATTTATACTTTCATTCCAATCTTTTTAATTTTTTAAATATTTATTTTTGAAGGACAGAGAAACAGAGTATGAGTGTGGGGGTGGGGTGCAGAGAGAGAGGGAGACACAGAATCTGAAGCAGGTTCCAGGCTCTGAGCTGTCAGCACAGAGCCCGATGCGGGGCTCGAACCCCCAAACCACGAGATCATGACCTGAGCCGAAGTCGGATGCTCAACCAACTGAGCCACCCAGGGACCCCACTTTCATTCCAATCTATTAAAGCAAATAACTAAGATCTGCTACATATATCACATAAATACTAAATTATTAAAAAAAAGATTACCCATTTATAGCCACTTATACATAAAAATCAGAGGAAACTCTTAAGACTAGTAATTGATTATATCCTAACAAGGTCTAATCTAATTAAACTTATTTATTGGTAATAATTCTCAAGAAAATATTATGTAATATATAAATGTTGAGGCACAAATATAATCTGCCCACCGAGAAAACTGATCATGGTATTTTGAAAAACATTATTAAATCTAAGAGAACTGATAATAATTGCCTCAATGTCTCTGAAGGTATGAAGAAATGTAGACTCATCACTGTCACAAAGTAAAAAAGATACCATAATATTAGGATAATGAAGAAAAGCCTTTGTAAAATTGCCTCTCTCCATAAAGCTTAGCTAAAATATATTCAGTTATGTCCCTGAAAAATAGCAAAATTAAGACTGTGTTGTATATATACACACATATATATACACATATATACACACACATACACTAATGATATATTGTTACATATATTGTTAAATATATTTATAATAATGATATATTGTTATATCCTGATCTTATGAGGTAATAAATTTTAAAAGAACTTTTAAAAGTCATATACATATGGAGAGAGAGAGAGAAGCAAAAAGAGAGAGAGCGAGAGAGAGAGAATCTTAAGCAGGTTCCAGGTTCAGGGAGCCTGACACAGGGCTTGATCTCACAACCTAGAGACCATGACCTGAGCTGAAATCAAGAGTCAGATGCTTAACTGACTGAGCCACCCAGGTGGCCCCCAAATTCTTCAATATTAAACAATTTAAGAGCTCTATAGTATGGAAATGTTCTCAGGCACCGCTACTGCAGAAAGCAAATACTACCAAGTTCATATCTATCACAGAAAAGGCTGTTTAAAATAGCTGACAATTACCTTTGTCATCATATAGATCTACCTATGGCCAAATGTTTAAATTGCTTAGAACACTACACCAAGTTCATGTGTCCAAATCTTACTGTGTTGGTTACCTTAGTTGTGTACCAACTCTGTGCAATGTCAAGTAATAATATTAATAAATTGAATGTCTAAAATATGAGAATTTTAGAACCCTATTCTTCTTTTAAAATGTTTATTTATTTATCATGAGAGAGAGAAGGGGAGGGGCAGATAGAGAGGGAGAGAGAAAGCTCCAAGCAGTCTATGCACTGTCAGTGCAGAGCCCGATACGAGGCTCGATCTCATGAACCATGAGATCATGGCCTGAGCCAAAATCAAGAATAGGACTCTAAACCAACTGAGCCACCCAGGCATTCCTAGAACCATATTCTGGTCCATCATGCAGATATACTAACATTTGATAATATAATATATTATTAAAATACTTAAATTATCATCATTGAAAAAAAAGCATGTGAAATAGAATAAAAATGCCAATAATTAACAAGAATGTAATTTGATTTGCACTAAAAGAACAAATGGTAGGTAAAACCTAGGAGGGAAGTGATAGCATCTTTAGTATTACTATTAATGGAACAAAAGGAACCTAATCATACCAGCTTCTCCTTTCAAAGAAAATTACAAATATCCTAATAGCACCACATGTCACAGAGCAGTTACTTTTATTGCCTTCTATTAAAAGCAATCAGATGCTAGAAATCAGATGCTATTCTTCTATTAAAAGAAATCAGATGCTAACACATTGCCAGGAGCATGTTATCAGTCTACTCTTATCACATGAAGCCAGACACAGTTGAATCTCAGTAAACCATTCAAATGGAAGGAATATTGATAATCAACAATAGTTATCTTTGCCATGTAAACGCATCACATAGTTTGTTTAGATTCCTATAAAATTAATTTAAATTAACAAATGTGATCCTGAAGCCAGCATTAACAGGTAACAGAAAGCATAAGGAAATGGTCCTGAAGAGGTAGGGAAAAATCAGACTAGTATTAATATTTGGCCAAAGATAAACCAAAGGCAGATCACATATGGAAAACTTAGCCAAGGATGGATAGCAACTCCAACATATGTTCACTCTTTCTAGATTGGCTTTATATTGGGATATATGCTTTGCAATACACTGTACATAACTTTTTTTAGTGGGCAAATTAAATCATTCAGTTCTGTCACTTTATGAGTATATTTTTACTTGGCCCAATTGATAGACATATATTAACACTATAAGCTAGGTAGCATTGGGTAGGCAAGAATAAGGTACTTCACGGGCATGATCATACATAAACAGTCTATCCTTATCTGTGGAACAGATGACTGGATCTTAAACAGAGATTTTTTTTTTATCATAGAGCTTTCATCGGTACAGTCACACTGCAGAGAAATGTAGTAGTATTTATAAGCATGGGCTATGGATTCAGCCTTGTTTTAATGGATCCTATTTCCATGTCCTTGCTCATACAGCAAGTATAGCAAAGTGGTGAAGCATGTGGGCTGTGGAACCATCCTGCTTAAAGTTGGTTTCCAGCTCAACTTTGCTCATTTGCAAAATGGCTACAAAAATGGCATCTATATCATAGGACTAAAAAAAACTTAAATGAGGGGCATCTGGGTGGTTTAGTCAGTTAAGTGTCAGATTCTTGATTTCAACTCGGGTCCTGATCTTGTGGTTTGTGAGATCGAGCCCCATGTTGGGCTCTACACTGATAGCACAGAGACTGATTGGGATTCTTTCTCTCCCTCTCTCTCTGCTCCTCCCCCACTCATACTTGCTCAGCTTTATCTCTCTCTCTCTCTCTCAAAATAAATAAACATTATAAAAAATGAAATAATCCATGTAGAACATTTAACAAAGTATCAGGCATATAGTAAGTGTACCACAAACATTAACGCTTCTAATTGTTAAAATTGTCAATTTTGTTGTGAGTCTCTTATGTGTATTTATCTTCATTCTCACAGAATTCCTTTTGATGGTCCTTCTATTTCCTGATCATTATCTTATTTTAAAGTTCTTTACATAGAGATACTAAGGGATTACATGGATTCCTTAAGGTCAAACAACAAATCAGGAATTAGACATTTACTTATGTACACTGAAGTTCTATTTAAAGTGGACCAACCACCATCAACTGATGAATGGATAAAGAAATTGTGGTTTATATACACAATGGAATACTACGTGGCAATGAGAAAAAATGAAATATGGCCTTTTGTAGCAACATGGATGGAACTGGAGAGTGTGATGCTAAGTGAAATAAGCCATACAGAGAAAGACAGATACCATATGGTTTCACTCTTATGTGGATCCTGAGAAACGTAACAGAAACCCATGGGGGAGGGGAAGGAAAAAAAAAAAAAAGAGGTTAGAGTGGGAGAGAGCCAAAGCATAAGAGACTGTTAAAAACTGAGAACAAACTGAGGGTTGATGGGGGGTGGGAGGGAGGGCAGGGTGGGTGATGGGTATTGAGGAGGGCACCTTTTGGGATGAGCACTGGGTGTTGTATGGAAACCAACTTGACAGTAAATTTCATATATTAAAAAATAAAAAAATAAAAATAAATAAAAATAAAAAAAAAGAAAAAAAAAAAGAAAAAAAAAAAATAAAATAAAGTGGACCAACCATAAATTATACAACTTTATTGTCTAAATAAACAATAGGCCACTAGTGAAAAAACCCTACCTTTCACATTTGAAAATTTTAACATCTGTAGAATTTACATACACAAATATATATTGGTATAGCTTTATATATTAATATATAGCAAAATTTATATATAAAATATAAACACATAAATGAAGTTAATAAATATATTTTATATAATTTTACATGTTTACATAATATATAAATCAAATTTATATATATAAGTATATAGCCATACACACACACACACACACACATACACAGCTAAATACAGAGAATTACTAAATCATCACAACTAAACTGGGCAAATTAACAAACTACCAAAGCCAGACTGAATTATGTAGATATCTGGTATTTAATCAGTCATAAGATATACACACACACACACACACACACACACACACAGACCAAATGAATTATTAAATATACACATTTCCTACTATGTGCAGACATTTGGATTTAGACCCATATTTTATTTGCCTTGGCATTATGAAACTGTAATTCGTTTGTGTGTTCAATGCACACTTACATTTGCCAGAAGCTGTAGTACATGCTGGGAAAAAACAGTAAATTAAATGGAAATACTTCTCTCTGCCTCCAAGAAGTTCAGTGTCTGATGAGGGACACAAGTGAGTAAGATTATAATATATTGTGAAGACTGCATTATGATGGAAGTGACATCTAAATAGACACCAAATGATGAACTGATGAAAGTGTGTTCAGAAAGAAGTTGCAAAGTCTTGTAACTGTCTCTGTTACAGGAACAAAAGAGTTCAGTCTAAGGACAATTTAGGCAAGTAAATAAATTAGGCAGTTAAATACAGAGGCAAATGACCTTGAAACACATGAGGAAGAGTTTAGATGCCCCTTTGAAGACAATAATTTGTTGTTAGTTAGTGAAATATTCAAAGCATGGGAGTGCAATAATAATTTACACTTTAGAAAGACAATTCTGCCTAGGCTGTAGATAACGGATCACAAGGAAATAAGACTGAATGCAAAAACCAGTTAGAATTCTGTTGAAGTCATCAAGGAGAGAGATGTTATAGAAACTGTAATGGCTGGGAAATAAAATTGCATATATTCATGTGGTAGGCATCTTCTTAAATGTTTCCCAAATGCAACCTGCCCCCTGGTATTCATGCCCTCGAGTAATGATGAAATTAGGCTAAAAAAGACTGAGTTCCTTTCTGTTTTCATTTGCTCTTCACTCCTTCCTGGTGTGTACGCTTTAATGAAGCAAACTGCCTTTTATGAATAGCACTACTGAGAGGTCTCTGAGGCAAGGAACTGAGGGCAGCCTCTGGACAACAGCCAGCAAAGAAAAGTGGAGACCCTCAGTCCAGTAGCCCCAAAGAAAATGAATGCTTCCCAAAATCATATGGGTGAGCTTAAGAATGATTATTCCCCATTCAAGCCTTTGTATTAGACCATAATCTGACATGATATGCTTCCTGGTGAGGGACCTTGAGGCAGAGGACCAAGCAGGACCTTGAGGCAGAAGACGAAGCTGAGCTCTGCCAAGATTCCTGAAACTGAGAAAATGTGTGTTCTTTCAAGCTGCTCAATCTTCAAGTAATTTGTTATGTAGCTATAGGTAACTAACATTATCCACAAAAATAAAATAAGAAGTTAAAGTTATTTTAACATGATAGTCATACACAAAAATGTGAACGTGTTTTCAAGTGCAATTGTCTTCCTAGAGGCATGTGTTAAAATGAAACTGATATGTTTACGCTATAATCTTGGATTTCTTGAGTCATCTTCCATACAGTATCAGTATTTGGAAAGCACCTAATAACAAAATTTAGCTCACTTACTCAATCCTTTTGCAATATATACATGTATCAAATCATTAAAGTGTACACCCTAAATGTATACAATATTATGTCAATTATATCACAATAAAGCTGGAAAAAATAATTAAAAAAAACAAAAGATGAAATTGATATAAATAATAATAATAATAATAATAACAAAAAGGAAAGTTTAAAACTAGGGAAAACTTAGTAACAACCATATATCACTGAATAACCTATTAAAAAGAAAGAATTAGGTGTGCCTGGGTGGCTCAGTCAGTTAAGTGTCCGACTTCAGCTCAGGGCATGATCTCAGTTCGAGCTCTGTGTCAGACTCTGTACTGACAGCTCAGAGCCTGGAGCCTGTTTTTGATTTTGTGTCTCCTTCTCTCTCTCTGTCCATTCCCTACTCACGCTCTCTCTCCCTCTCTCTCTCTCTCTCTCTCTCTCTAAAAAATAAGTAAACATTCAAAAAAATTTAAAGGAAAGAATTAAATTTACTCTCACTGACAAGGACTAACCGACTAAAGAGATTACTTATATATAATGCCTCAGAAAAGCTACCATATTTGAATTTCTCTAAAGTAAATATATTTCTTAAATCAGAGAAATCTTTTTCATACTTCTTATATCATGCAAGATATAGTCTGGAAATTCATTAAGTGCCATCAATATACAACTGGAATAAAACATACCCCTTTGCGGTTTTATATAGCTGTGTTAAAATTTTCCACTGGAATTTATTATAAATAATTTCCATTTGGCAAAATAAACCTTTTTTTTTTTTCAAAATAAAACAAATTTAGGGACGTCTGGGTGGCTCGGTCGGTTAAGCATCCGACTTCGGCTCAGGTCATGATCTCGCGGTCTGCGAGTTCGAGCCCCGCGTCGGGCTCTGTGCTGACAGCTCAGAGCCTGAAGCCTGTTTCAGATTCTGTGTCTCCCTCTCTCTCTGCCCCTCCCCTGTTCATGCTCTGTCTCTCTCGGTCACAAAAATAAATACACGTTAAAAAAATTAAAAAAAAAAAACAAATTTAGCTAGAACAATAATTGTAAATGTCAATGAGTATCTGTGTGAATTGTAAATGCTATCAACTTAATGCCTGCTATTGTGCCTAATCAATACAATACTTATCTGCAAAAATTACTGAAATGGGGAGAGACAGTCTCACTAACTCATGGCTAAAAAGTGTCATATTAAAATAAGACAGTGTTTATAATGTTATGAAGTTAACCTCAAAGAAGCTCCATGAAAACCTGCTCTAAATACTTTATATATCCTATGTATATTAATATATCCTTACCAAATGCGTAATGACATGAAGACCACATTACTAAATTCATTATGAGAAGAGACAGCCTCAAGTCATACCAATGCTTTACAATTGATAGATTCTATACAGAAAATACCTTTAAAAATCTTAGAAAAAAATTATTCCCTTACATGAGCATACAACTTTCTAACTTTGGTTTAAGTTCTAAAGAACTGACTTCAGTACCAGGATAATACGATTACACACTTCACAAGATAATACAATGTATGTGAAACTATAGCATTAAGAAAGGATCAGTAAACTACGCAATAACATGTACAAATAGCATAAAAGCCATTAAAAGCCATTGTTAGGACTCTTAAATGTAGAGAACTGATGGTTATCAGAGGGAAGGTGGTGGGGGAATGGTTGAAACAGGTGATGGGGATTAAGAGTGCATTCAGTAATGTATAGAAAACGTTGAACTACTATATGGTACATCAGAAACTAATATAACACTGTATGTTAACTATACTGGAATTAATTTTTTTTAAAAATAAAAAAAAAATCAAAGCCATGGTTACAACATAAGAAATTGATTAAGAATAAACCTGGGTTCAAACTTCAGCTTTGACACTTACTAGCTATGTAAAAAAGACATATAATTAAATCCCCCATAGTCTCAGTTTCTCTACCTATAAAACAATAATAATAGTATCCAGGGTTGATGTGAGGATTAAATGAGATATGGATTTAAAATGCTTATGCAGTTGTTGGGACATAGTAAATGCTTAATAAGTGTGCTATTAGTATTATTAGTAGTGATGGTATTAGTGGTAGAAGTAGCACAATGACCACATCATCATCAATATAAAAAGATAAGCCATTTTGATGCCTACTCCTTTAGCAAGATGAAGACACATGGTCTCAGTTTCTCTCTACAGTTAGCAACTCTTATAATTAATGTCATGCATCTCTGGCTCACAAATTCCTCGTTTCCTCTTCTACATAACAGAGGTAATTTGTTTGATGCTGTAACATGCTAATCAGAAATTAATGTATGTATCATCATAAGTTAAATTATATACAGGTATATATGGTGTTTAGTTGGCTGCTTGAAAGAATTAAGCCTTCTTGGTTTGTTTCCATGTGTATTAAAGCTTGTACTACAGAGCATGCATATTGTGTCATTAAGATGACAGATTGTTTGTGAGGACACCAGGTCTCTCAGCACACTTTAGCACTATTTTATAGGGAGCAGGCACTCTGGGACTGACATCTCATTATTTTCAAGCCAATTCCAAGAATTTCTATATTATAAAGACAGACATGAATTAGATTTTACCACTCTCATGTTTTTTTTTCATTACTACACTAAATATAGAAGACTGTATTAAGCAACAAAACAAGGGTGGCTATATTCAAAAGGATCCAGCTGATTCAATGACTAAGAAACACAATTTAAAATATGATCCTAGAGGAAAAGTGCTTTTACATAAATACATCTTCAAATTCAGTTCCACCATAATTTTGAAGCTATGTCCAATATCTCAAAATGACATTTATATGCATTTGAAATAATTATAACACCTCAATTTTCTGTTATTACTAAAACTAAATTACACTACAGGAATATATTATTGAAGAAGCTAAATTTCATTAACGTTTTATGTTTATTTATTATATTTTCTCCAAGCAACATTAAAACCAAACAACTTCCACACAATCTTTATTCTTCCTGAAGCCTTTAGAGAACTTTAGAAATTCTAATTAGAATTAGCAGTTATAACCTACATTTCTTATTATTAAGTTTAGTTAATATTAACCATCATTACTTTAACTCTTATATAGTATCACTCTTAACTGTAATTACTATAGATTTTTAAGGAAAATGATACTATTTCTATAGCTTTGCTAGGTATGTGGTCCCAAATACCAGCAAACTGAATACTAAACTAGAACCCATATACAAATTCTAACAGTAACATATGTAATATATATTCAAAATTACTAACAGGGTCTTTTGCAGCTGCATCTAATACATACATATTTTTTTTCATTTAACCAGAGAGCATTTTGAGGTATTTTTTGTCATACACCATCATTAATGCTTATAAGAACCTACATATTATAATCATGGGAACACAGAATTTGGGAACTAGAAGACCTTAGAGATTAAGAGTAAGAATTCCTACTGATCAGGATATCATCATGTCTTGCCCAAACTACTGGTGGTTTATTCACAGTCAATGCTCTATCACATATTTGTGAATTCCCATCCTCTAGATGTCTGCCAAAGGTCTGCTCAATAGTCAATTATTAAATTATTGGGTACCTAAAGCTTAAAGAATAAAACCCCCTTTCCTCAGTATAAAGTTCCCTTTACCAGTTTCACCTTCAAGTCCCAACTCAAAAGGCTGTGCTTTCAACAGCTGTACCTAACCCAATACACACCCCACCCTGTATGCACCTCACCCCACCTCCAAACTTTTCTAATAGTGTTCTCTGACTAGAATGTCTCCTTTCCTTCTTTCTCTTTTGAAATTCTACTTAAATATCAAGGTCCAGCTCAAATTATACCACATGTGGGATCTCCATTTGCCCTACTCAAAAGGAACTATATTTCCATCCTGGGCTCCTATTAAAAAAATATCTATGCTAACATGAAACACAACTTGACTAAATGTAGTGTACCTCTCTCTCTCTCTCCCTCACTAGATGGTAAGTTCCTTGGTGCAGAAAACAAGACCTTATTCATTTCTCTCTCTCCCAGGGAATATAGTAACTTGCATATAGTCAGTACTCTACAAATAAAAATTAAATGAAATGAGACATCCATTCTCTCCTAAATTATAAATAATTTGGTTTATTAATAAAAAATTAAAAATTGTTTGTTTTCTCTATAACTCTAAGTAATTCAAATAGAAAATATAATTTGATGGTACTCCCACATATTATTTACACATTTAAATATTATAAGAATTAGAGGTATTGTTTTTAAGTATATTTATTTTATTTTGAGAGAGAGAGTGTGAGCAGGGGAGGGGTAAAGAGACAGGCAGAGAGGATCCCAAGCAGGTTCTGTGCTGTCAGCGCAGAGCCTGATGCTGACCTCAAACTCATAAACTGTGAGATTATGACCTGAGCTGAAATCGAGAGTCAGACACTCAACCGACTAAACCATCCAGGCACTCCAGGAATCAGAGACATTTAAAAATTTCTTTCTATTTAGCAGTCTGAAGCACTTGGAACTCCTAGGTTAAACATTTTCTTAACACAGACTAGTAATGCTTTCAATGTATTTAGGGAGAATGGAGACATGAGCTCTCCAAGATTTCCTTGCAACAGGAGAAAATTCTCAGAGGCTTTGGAACACCGGGTCTAAGAGCTTCGGAAATAAGTCTTAGAAACAATGAGTGTGTTTCTCCTTCCGGAACGCAGCTGAGTAGCAAACAAAAGCAAAATGGGAAAGAAAGTGGATCCCTGGAGCTAGGAGAGCCAGGGTAGTGTATTTGGAGTTCACTGGAGCCAGAACCTCCTGATTTCTTACTGATCCTGCCACCTGTTGGCCAAATTATGAATCAAGGCACTGCAAGTGACCAGGAATTTCAGCTGTTATAGTAAGATCAATCAATAGTTACTAAGTGTTATTAAAATAAATGGGAGTATTGTCTCATTAAATTTTATTTTGGCTACATTATTTATGTCTGGAATATGCTACTATGCTTAATTATTCCTTTAAATGTCCCTTCAGAAAATAAATCTTAGTAAAAGTAAGATTACTGAAAGGTGCCCCTGACCAGATTTATACTCAAATATTAAAACTTAGGAAAAGTAGAAATAGTAGTATCACACATAAAATTCAGAGAATGAGAGCTAAGAATAATGGGAATGTGGTGTTCTCATAATTGAGGAGATGAAAACTTTTATATAATTTTTATTAGGTTTTAGCAGCTGCAGTAAGAATTGCTTCTATTATAACTGATTGGCTCTACAATCAGTAGACCTGCTCAGAAGACCAGGAAATTCTCTTACTGAATTAACACCTGTATTAAGTATCAACAACTAAAGGAAAACACACATACACAGACAGCATCATGTTAAATGAAAGGGAAAGGGAATTAATATTTGTTAAGTGCCTACTATACTAAGTACTGTGCTGGGTGCTTTAAATATATAACCTTACTTAATTCTCACAACACTACTAGATAAACATTAGTCTACTCATTTTATGGATGAGAAAATTCAGTCTCAGAGGTTACAAGTATTATAGCTGGAATACAAATACTTGTGACTCCATCTCTGGCCTTTTCCACTATACCATACTACCTTTAGAAACTCTCTAATGGATTTTACACTTACCTCTATCTCTCAAATGTCATTTTCTTCATTTGTAAAATAGAGTCTGGGCTTAGTCACTTCTAAAGCCCAGAATAACTCTACAATTTCATGACACCTTTGATTCTTCTGGGACTCAATACAAATAGATCAATAAGTAAAAAAGCAACTACTCAATATAAAATAAGCAAAGAACTAGAGGGAGAAGTTCACAGAAAAGTAAATTAAAAGTGTCTTCAAATGGAAGAAAAGCTTCTCAACTTCACTCTGAATTTGAGAAGTCAAAATGATAACATGGATGATTTACCTCTGAGATGGACAAAGGTTGCAGGGAAATAGATACTTATATTTTAGGTGCCACTATAGACATGAACTCTTTGGAATGCAATTTGGTAATATGTATCAAAATTATAAAAGTACACAGCATTTCATCCAGGGATTTCACTTCTAGAATTTGTCCTACAGATAGACTTACGTGCACAAAGTTACATACAGATTACACGTTCATCACAACATTGCTTGCAATAGCAGAAGAGACCAGAACTAATCTAAATATCCATTATTTAGACTGGTTAAATAAATTAGGATAAGTCCATACCACAGAATTCTATCCAGTATGAAAAAGTAACACAGTAGACAAACATAAGCTACTATGGAATAACATCCAAGTATGTAAAGTAAAAACAGCAAGAAGCCAAAAACAAAAATGACAAATACACAAATGCTTCTAGAAGCACAGACTATTTCTAGAAGAAATGTGAGAAATTAGTAACATTTTTACATTGTCTTTCTCTGGGGAAAAAGCTGTAAATCTGGGATAAAGGGATAAGTTTATCATGCATCTTTTTTTTTTTTTTTTTTTTTTTTTTTTTACTATATGACTACTTTGATATAAGCATTTTACCTTTTTAACTTACAAAAACATTTATAGTAAATAATAGCTCTGGAGTCACTGAAAAACCCTTTAAATGTGAAGGTTACTGTAGCAAATAAGGAAAAGAAGTAATTCCAGGAATTTTTTAAAATGTCAGATTTCTTCTAATTACCTCTGATGTGTGTGTGTGTGTGTGTGTGTGTGTGTGCGTGTGTGAACTTCAATCTACATGCAACAACAAATACAGCAAAAGCACCTCCAGTGTGCAAGATATAGAAGGGCTGAAAAGGAATAATTTTCACCTCTCTCTTTCTCTGTCGCTTTCTCTCTCTTAATCTTCCAAAATTCCCATTATAGGAAATGATGTGACAAATCATACAAGTGAATGGTAAGGCTGCCAACTCCAAGTGCATGGGCATATGGAATGTATCAATTTCTTGTTTTGAATACTCATCCAAACTGAAAAAATCCTAACTTTACCTGAACTATCAATTTTGCAATAATTAGTAAACTAATAGTTAAAACACCAATGATTATGAGATTGAGAAGTTATCTATATAGTAACAAAATTATGTGTGAAACTCACAAGAGGATAAAGATCTAATAATAAACAAAGCACTCCATTATCAAATCAGTAAAATATACTCAGTAGGTACCAGATTTTGATGTTATTGCAGAAAATACACTTGTAGGAAAAAACTATAAAACTTCCTAAGAAAACAAATTGATAAGTAATACAAGTGTAAAAGGAAAGACCATTTATGCACTATGGCACCAATCTTATACCAATTTCATGAAAACTTCTGTGCCATTAGCATTCTGTTACATTATTTTCTCTTACATGGTGAATTGACAACTTTATCTCCTCTGCTTCTCAGTAGAAACGATTGTATTCTAACAGAGGGATATAACTTACATATTAAACAATAAAAATAAACCAATATTTTCAGATGGATAACATTTATGCAAATTAAGTTTAAAAGGAAAAGCAGCTATTCTTCTTTAGTTACTTGGTAAAATCTACTTAATAAGTTAATCTATTTATGTTTGTCCAGTGTGGAAAAATTATACATGTATACATTACTAGAAATTTTTTGCAAAGCACTGAATTCAATATATCAGAATAAGAAATTTGTATTTTAAAAAATAAAATGTAGGGGCGCCTGGGTGGCGCAGTCGGTTAAGCGTCCGACTTCAGCCAGGTCACGATCTCGCGGTCCGTGAGTTCGAGCCCCGCGTCAGGCTCTGGGCTGATGGCTCGGAGCCTGGAGCCTGTTTCTGATTCTGTGTCTCCCTCTCTCTCTGCCCCTCCCCCGTTCATGCTCTGTCTCTCTCTGTCCCAAAAATAAATAAAAAACGTTGAAAAAGATTAAAAATAAAATAAAATAAAATAAAATAAAATAAAATAAAATGTACCTTTTATCTGGGTAGCAAAGTTCAGTGCCAGTTTTGCAAAGAGATCTGGATTTTCAAACTTGTCCTCCTTAACTTTTAACCAGAAACAGTTCTCAGATAATTCTTTGGGCTCAATCTGAAACAAAAATAACAAAGATAAGTTTCTAAATTATTACTTCATTTTTAATTTTTCAAAGAATTCAATTTCACCAAGGTTCCTTTATTCATCTATCTACTGAATCAATTTTAGGATCCACTAAAATAACACTTTTTAAGTAAATATTCATTGGGGAAGTCACAGAATTCTATTGGTGTACCGAAAAATACACAATAGCAATAAGGCATATAGCAAATTACATTTAAAAAAATCTTCTACTGGAAAGCACCTTAAAAATAATTTAGTAAATCCCTACCCTAACTCACATACATTTTGTTCTGCTCTTGGATTTTTAAAAATGAGGAAACTAAAATTCAGAAAAGTGAAAAAATTCTCCATGTTTACTGGCCAGGATGAAGGTAATAATTATAATAGATGACATCCTCCATACCTTCTATAATGTGTCAGGTACTGTTTTAAGTGAATTGCATATATTACCTAATCTAATTCTTGCAATAATCCTTTGAAGCAGGACCTATTATTATCTCTATGTTAAAGATGAGTAAACTGAGCCCCAGAAAGTTTAAGTGGCTGCCCAAACTAGTAGATGGCCAAGATGGGAATTAAACCCAGGCAGTGTTGTTCCAGAGAATTTTGCTCTTAACCAGTGAACTGCAATTCAAAATTAGGACTGTACTTGTTCCAGTACAGCATGATGCTCTTTGATATGTAAGTACCATTACACTGCATGCTCAAATGCTAAGTGAACATATCACTTCATTTACACACAGAGATAACTGGGCCAACAGCATCTGGATGCTATAGTTTGGTGGATTGTACCTAACAAAAAAATAACTATATTCCAAAAACATGTGTACCTCATTTACTCTTATGAGAAAGTAAAAGTATATTCTTAACCTAAAAAAAAAAGTGGTTTAAGCATGATTCTGGTCAAACCAATTACTAGGTAGATAATGTCAGATTTCTCTCTAAGGATGTTCTTGGATAACTCATTTCCCCAAATGGTGGTCTGACTAATTGTATTTTCATTAGAAGATTAGTTCCTAGTAAACAGGGACAGTGTCAATCTTGATAATAAGCCTTTAAAAAGACATATTCTTATAATAATAAAGTAACATAACATTCAAAAGACAAAAAGAACTTTCATATATTATATCAAAAAATAGTTACATCACTAATGAATACTGTCACCTATTCCATACTACCTAAATATTTAAAACTAAAAAAAAACCTTTCTCTAAGAACTAAAATAACTAAGATAAAAGGGCTCAATAATAATGGAGATTATATTTGAGAATGTTATAGTACTTAAAGTTAACAACAGTATTAAGAATCGAAATTACATTTCATTTAGTGATAGATTTCATATATTCTTCTCTAGCACCATTTTCACTTTGGTTTTCCTTTTGCCTTCTCCATAAATTTCAAATTATCTGTGGAATTTCCAATTATCTAGGTACTAAACTGAAGGATACACATAAGATGGTGAACTCACAAAAGGAAAGCAAGTCAGTAGTAATGTTCTCAAGCATTATACAATTCTCATAGGCAGCAATACTTATTCACATATTAATAATCAACTATGAATGGACAAAGTCAAAAACTACTCCAGTTGTAGCATTACCTTTGACCAGTTGATTCTCTTCATGGGTACCTCAGGTTTATATATTTTTTTCTGCTTCATCCCATAAGGCAGATCCAGTGGTGCTCCTGGAGGAGGAGGAATTCCTGGGGGAAATGGTGGAACAGATCCCCCAAACAAAGGTGGTGGTGGTGGTGGTATACCAGTCATTCCAGGTAAAGGAGGTGGAGGAGGAGGGAGAGCTCCTCCAGGCAGAGGTGGTGCTGGTGGAGGTGGTGGTGGTGGGGATAACCCACCACCTGGCCCTGGAGGAGGGCCTGGAATTCCTGATGAACCTGAGAGTCCATGTCCCTGAAATATATATAATACAATGTTTAAATGCTTACAGTAAAATATAACAACAAAGAAAACTTATCCGTACACATTGTTGGTTTAAAATTATATAAACTTTAATTTAGTAATATCTAAGGGATTAATGGTGACTGAAAAAGACTCCCATAGATTTTTGGTAAGTATTATAAATTCTGGACAATGACTACTTCTGCTAATGTACTATAAAAGTTGGCTTCCTTAAAGATTTTGTGAAGCACTCCTCCAAAAAACTGAAAATTATCTTTCATTATAAATATATGCAAAGAAGTACTGTAAATGTCTTGAGCCTATGAGACTAGTTGGTTTGAATATGGATAATTAATTCAATCATAGATTGGATTCCCTTGGAGCCAATTAGCTTTACACAGAGTCTGTCTCATAGTACCAGTAACTTATCAGTCTTCTAATGCCAATAATTAATACTAACATCCATTTGCATGGTAATATATGTTTATCAATTTTTTTATATCTATTATTTCTCTTCATTGTTATTATAAGCTTGTAATGTAAGTAGGGCATTTTTATCTCTACTTTATCTCACTGCTTATAGATAAGAAAACTGTAACTACAAAAAGGTTAAATGATTAACCAAAGGTCACAGAGTCTGAAATGTGGTTAAGATTTGACTCTGGTTCTTCGTATACTCAATGTGGTCCTCTTTCCACTACAGCAAACTACCTCCTCATAAATGGGAGTCATTTGCCATGAAAGGAATTAATTCATACAGATTGAATTATGAGGAGAATATAACTTACTTCTACCACCAGAAAGTAATTGAAACTCATTCTCTAATGATAATGGATAAAAGATGAAGAATATCTCATTCCAAACTGTCTACTTTTTAAATTACCTGTACCTGTTTCTTTAAGCCATCACTGGTCACAAAGGTTCACTTCCAAAATAAATTAATATAAAAGTGAAGGTGTTTATTATAAACATTCTCAAGAAAATCCTACCAATGAACAGACATATTTGGATTCAAGATATGACATCAGGTTAACTTAATGAAAAATTTAACATTAATAAAATTGCTTGGCATAGTGTTATTTTTATTTGGGGAGAAAGTCTTCTTATCTTTATTAATACGAATTTCCAAGTTGGACTACTTAATTGTACTAACTAAACTTAGAAATGCCTTTACAAAATAGATAAATCGAAGCATATTTTTGGAGCAATCAATTTAAAGGACTGACTTATTTATAAGAATATTAAAAATTTATCATGGAAATGTTTCTCATAATATTTAATATGCATTGTCCAAATATTTTATTCATATATATGATGTTTATGTGTGTACAATACACATACAAACAATTAAAGTGTTTGTACACTTAACAAATGACAATCTTCCTCTGGAAATTAGTAAGAATTGAGATAGTATTAAAATATGCAAAATTATTTTCACTTTACTTTTAATGCAGCAAAATTTTAGAAAGTCTGATTTTTATAGTCTTGATTGAGATCAGAGAAATTATGGAGAAAGTAAAAATATTTTTTCTGAAAATTTTAGGAAATTAGTAATTTACTCTAAATTTTATATATAAATGGATTTATTGAATACTTTGAAAGGTAAAATTGTCCATCCATTTTTTTATTAAAAGAGCATAATTATGTTTAACATCAAATTTTGTCTCTATAGATCATATCTAAGATAAGAAACTTGTGCAAACATAAAAATGCTATCACTTTTAACACAGGATTTTATTCAAGTTAAATGCATGCTTTACAAATTTAATAAAGTATCTCAAATAAATGCCACCAGCCTTTAAAAATCAAATCATATCAGCCTTTCTCCTCCCTCCCATGAACAATTAGGAATGGAACAATTAAATTAGGCTACAATAGAGCATTGAGAATTGAATATAGCCAATGAATAATTTAGTATTTGGCACAATTTTGAGTACACTATAAAGAACTATGTGACTCTGCACTTTTAGAGATCAGTTAATTTAATAATAAATAAGCAAATACTAAATAGTAAGGTCCTGTGCTAGGGTGACATTGGGCAATGTCACCATCTGGGAGGGAAAAAAAAAAGAAACTGAGTTCTCAGAGATGTGAAAAGGGTAGTAAGATGACACAAGAAAAGAGAAAGATTGAATGAAAGAAAATTATAAAATAGCTAAGTGAAACAGACTTATTTTCACCAGAGTTCCTTGGTGACTTTTGAAGTCATTTCTTAGTAGACTGATGGATACATATCTAGTCAAACAACAAGTATCTACTGAGCATCCACTATGTTAAGAGGTGTTAAAAAGAAAACCACCGGCCCCAAATGGCATCAGTTAGGCTGAGTCACCAAACTGGAGCTTAATACATAATCTAACTGCAGTTTCAACATCTCCAAGAAATATAGTCTTAAAAGGTAAGTAAGGAATTTTTCCATCAGCAGCCAAAGAGTCTGCCACCTAAATCCTCTCCATCCCCTAAATGAAGAAGAGGTAATCTGCATAACACTTCTTGCTTTTTCCCCTAAGGGAAAGTGTCAAGGCCTAGAATAATCCTTTCCTTTCCATAAAAACTTTATTGTCCCACCCTCTTTCCATAAAAACCTTTCATTTTCTACAACTCCTTGGAGTTTCCCTCTGCTTACTAAATGGAATGCTGCCAAATTCACAACTTGTTTAATAAAGCCAATTAGACCTTCAAAATTTACATAGTTTAATTTTATTTTTTAAGAAGGTAATCTTCAATTTCTTTCTCAAACATCGTTTTCATTAATTGGATTTACAGACTAAAGTATATAGTAAAGACAAAAAAGGAAATGCATACATAGGAAAATGACATTTTTCTCACCAACATTATTAATTTCCATTTCTTAATATGCATTTAAAACATAAAAACTATTGAGAGTTCTTAAAATACTAAAAATAAATAAAAAGTACTGAGAGGACTTAATCAGTTCTATAGTTTAGACACCATAATTAAGATTTTGAGTGTATATGGGTGCTTTTCATCATAGGGGATATAGGTAGAAATGTAAATTTCCTATGTTTTGAAATTATGCATCCAATTTTTCAAATCATCATGAAAATTTTGTCTCCAAAACAGTCTTGCTTATGTAATATATTCCATTAAAAATATTCAGGGAAGCTTAAGCAACCAGTGTCTCATTTTTATCCAAACAGTAAAATGATTTATTTTCCAGGAAAATCAAACCTGTAGTTATTTCAACTAAAATGAGAAACTGCCAAAAAGTCTGTTTGTGGTCACATTTTTCCTTCCATCTAACAAGATAATTTTCTACCATTGAACTCATTATGACATGAAATAAAGTCTATATCTTGTTTCATTACCTGGGTTCGAAGTTGCTGGATTTCTGTTTCAAGCTCTTTAATTTTTTCTTCTCTTTTTTGAAGTTCAGCTTGAGCTTCCTGTCGAGCTGTGAATTCTTCATCAAACTGCAATGATCACCACCATAAATGTACAATTAATAACATAGTTTTGAAGAAGTTTTAAACAATGTTATGTATTAAATAAGTGGAATGTGTTTTGCTTCACTGAACTCCCAATTTCTTCAGAAAATCAAAGCTCTAGATTATTTTCATGACAATTAAGCACACCCCTGTGGGGATGGAGTATTGCTTATGGTATTAGTGAAAAAGAAATGTGGCCCGAAAACCAAGGTAAACAAACCTACTTTCACTTCCAAAAAAAAAAAAATAATAATACAAAACAAAATTTTAAAAGGGTGGACTGAGATCTCTCTCTTCACATATAATGAACATTTATATTGTTTTTTTTATTGAAAATTAGGTTTTAGAATTAATAATTTCCTTTAATGTTTCATCCCATACCTTTAAGTTCATTGAACTGGAAAATGAAATCTAAAAAATTAGCCATCAAGCAGTTCAACTCCTTAACTGTATTTAATCTTGAAAAGAGATTGTACTTCTAGAATGCTCAAATGATTGTACATTAATACAAATGAGAATATTCCTATTACAATCTTAATTGTCTAGCATCCAAAAAATGGTGTTCCACAAAATGTGAGAGAAAAATGGCATTCTCCTTAGGATGGTTAACCAAAACATTTGCATAAAATGTTGTAAGAGAGAAAGTGAAAGGTTAAATTATGGTGTGCTGTGTGGAGGAGTTAAAATGGAGGAATAGTACCAGGACCCTATGCTTGCCTCATCTCTCAAAACATTTAGATAAACATTAAATCATTCTGAACACCCATGAAATCAATCTGAGGACTGAAAGACCAAACTGCACAACTAAAGGAAGACATAAGCCAAATAGTGGAAGGTAGTAGGTGTAGAGATCTGATCTGGGGGCAAAAATAATTGTGGGTGCTGCAGTGGGGAGGGAGCCCTGATCACAGAGGGAGTGGGGGGAGAGAGAGAGGGAAGGGAAGGGAAGGGAAGGGAAGGGAAGGGAAGGGAAGGGAAG